>NC_135173.1:10598864-10951364 GCF_041146795.1 Maylandia zebra | reverse complement strand
CTCCACTTTTCTATACACAGCCAAGAAACATTCCTCTTCTCACTATTCCTTCTGTTTTTTACCTTCATTTTTACTTTTCTCGCCCACCCATCACTTCCATTACATTCTTCCTCTACAGCTTTTCATTCTCTGGCCATCTATTCTAAGCTTTCCACACTTGTGATTACACTTGAATAGAGCCAATCAGGAGATTGTGTGATGCGTAGATGGGTGCCTGTGGAGGTGTTTATTAAGACAGGTCTTTATAGAGATTGGAGCTGTCTTCGTTCTCCTTGCAAATGACAGCCATTCCGACTTTCTTTCCTCTCTCGAGGGACCTTTTGTCTTGGACGTAATGTATTCGGTTTCATGGTGGACTTTTGATTCTGCAAAGATGTGCAATTATTGGCTACTGTTGGTGTGTGTGTGTGTGTGTGTGTGTGTGTGTGTGTGTGTGTGTGTGTGTAAAATGAGATGGTGAGAGATTTGTAGAGACACTGAAATCCAATTCAGTTTTGACTCAGTTTTATGACTTTTGAACTTGAACCCTTTAAAAGTACAGTGCATGAGTTATGATGAATCTATAGTCCAAAGAACTCACCTGGTTGTATCAAGGTACTAAAAACTTCATTTAGGTTTGTTGCAGTTTAGACAAGTATTAAGACTATGTGGCTCAAACAAGCCAGCAGTATACCTATTTTATATAGTCAAGAACCATAAACTAAAGTTTGGTTGATAATTTTAACAATAATTCTTAGGACTTATTTGCAACCTGTAATATCATACGGCTACCTGTTTTCATTGTTCCAGTCTGTCTTTTTTTACATTTCTATTTTTTAGCAGTTTTGTATTTTTAGCTGTCAACAATATTATTTGCTAAGCATAATGTCAGTATAAGAAACAGGGAGGGTATCAAAAACAACAAGACAGCTAAAGTCAAAATGAAATGGATTTATAATATTCCTGCTGCAATATATCAGTTACATAATGGTAAGTCAGTGTCAATTTCCTCCTGTTTCAGCAAAAATCATTATTCCTTCTGTCAGTCACCATATCTATTTCTTTCTGTCATTGATTCACTCATTTATGCACACACACGGACACACACACACACATGCATACACATATCCACTGCCCGATGTCTGGTCCTCAGGGTGTTGTTACCTGTCACTAAATCATTAGTCTCTGATATTACCCACAAATCCCTCCTCATTAACAGTAGCCCAGGGACTAAGTTGGCATTTGGTCACGGAAGATGCTCGCGCTCGTTCTTCACAGCAGGTCAGGTCAGACGATTGCTGATGGCTGCCTCTCTTCCTTTCCTTTTTTGCTCTCTCTCTCTCTCTCTTTCTGTTTTTTTACCCTTGTCTTCTCTCTTTCCCACACCTCTCACACCACAAGCCTCCACCACATTTATCCAACCTGCTCAGCCATGTTTTGCTGGCATCAATCTTTTAGCCAGCGTCAGTCCAGTGAGCAAGCCTGAGTAGTAAACCAGAATAGAAGACAGTCCGCTGGGATTAGAGCTTGAAGATTAGTCTTCTCTCTTGTGTCGTCACTAATCCATTCCCAAGGCCTGGACCATCACACACACATATAAGAGCTGTTGTAATAGGATCACGGCAGAATAGTGGAATTTGCGGTAGACTGCGTTCACATTCATGTGCAGGGCCAAAAAGGCAGTCTTACAATGAAAGAATATGGCTTTTTCTTAGTCATTCCACAGGTCTCTGTATAGCAGTGTTTATTTTTTTTTAATAAAGTAATTAAATCAGATAAAACTATAATTCTCTGTCACGTACCCTTTATGAGATCATTATTCTCTAAAAGGCAAACACCTCACATTCGTGCTTAGCCCCCCACCACCCGCCACCAACACCACCACACACACACACACACACACACACACACACACACACGTTCTCTTCCTCTCACTTTCTGCTCCTCACCATCCCACATGCTAGACCCACCTTCTTCACTTCTGCTTTAGATAGATTATGTGATAACAGATTCCCATCTGCTCTACACAGTCAGTCATGTGAACTTCCATTGTGTGTTTTGGTGTTTTGTGTTGTGCATGTGCCATAGCCAATATTGTATTGCTTTCCGGTCCAGCAGAGATGTGTATGTCTGTTATTGTCATTCTAAAAGGAACTTCAAGGCTGCCTGGTTCCCTGGAAACGCACACAGACACACATGCACACATACTGATCAAGGCAGACATATAGTCAGGGCTCTTTTTGCCCCCCTGCTTGTCTTTGTACATCAGTGTTTCAGCCTCCCTATCGGCCATCTCGCAGAGATGCATTGATTAGTTGAGATCGATGAGGTGCAGTATTGTTTCAGAAGAGTTCTGCTACACAATAGATGTACTGGGAATGGGACAGCTGGCTGCTCTGCTGTCCCATGCCCTTCCTGCACTATCATTAGAAGTTCTTTTTGTGTTTTTAATTTATTCTGTCTTTTTACTTATTGCCATTGGGAGTTCTTTAAAAATGCCTTTCCTCCTCACTCCTAGGCACTCCTGAAGCAAACTCAAACATACCTCATTTTTTGGGGGGTGGAGTATTTGTGCATGTGTGCACTGTGAGTTGGAAATAAGCAAGTCTCACCTTTAAAAAAAGACGGTGAGGTTGCCTAAGCTCGTTTCTATATAACAGAATCTTGTTTCCATGGGTACCAAATCGTTGAGCTCTGAGGATGTGAAGCAATTAGTGGAGCTTGATGAATGTGTCTGTTTACCACTGCCTGATAACAGCCAAGGCCAGGTGGTAGTGTTTGTGTGTCTGTGTGCGTGTGCTGCATTTGTATGATGTGTTGAATTTGCACACATGTTATAATTGTATGAATAAATTTCAGGTCATAACTCCTGTCCTGTCTGTTACCCAGTTTAACACACTGGTGAAAAACACGGCGTGCTTCGACCGTCTGGTTCAAGCCAACGTGAGGAACAAAAAGCTGCTGAAGGATGCCGTGCAGAACATCAGCGCTAAAGGAATTACAGACTACACAAAGGGCTTTGAGTTTGCTTTTAAGCAGCTCTCTGCGGTAAGAAAAACGTGTTATTTTGTCTGACTTTGGGCTGAGAGAGTGCACAAGTTGTAAAGCAAGTTTTGAATGAGTGTTGCCTCCATTTTTGTTGACAGCCTCAGATTGTTGTGTTTTACTGCCATCTGCTGGTTAAATGTGTTGCCTCAACTCAACTGCCTGGTCAGTGAAAGAAATAATGCAATGTTACATTTGATTGACGAGAACCTCAGTAATGATGGAACATTTCCAAATAATACCTCCTACTGCTATTTCCTGAACACATTTCCTTCATCTGATAGAAAAATCCATGAGGTCAGAGAAAGGTGTGAAGGAGAATTTATAGCGACTCAGGAAAAGAGAAGCAAATGCACCTGCAATTTTGCCAACTCCTTAATAATGTCCAGAAGATGAACTACAAAATGTGCGTCTTGGTGATCCAGTGTAACTCGTTTTCACCCCCTTGTTTAGAATTTCTACTAATAAAGTAAAATTCGCTCCAACCTTAAATGCACCTCAATCAATTTTATAGCTCATAATCTCGATTTGAGTCTGTATAAATCTACATTCTTCATGCATTTTTGGCAAGAAGCAGATTTTATTGCAGCAGTGGAATGTTCATAGTCCACCTGTAGGTTTAACAGCCTGCTGTTGAAAATTCAAAACCTATCAGCAGGTTGTTGCGTGAAATAGCTTTTAAAACGCTTTTAATTAACATTTTCATGATCTGTGCCACTTTGTCAGGTTTGTTGACGCTATAAATTTTGGGATGTTATTGTCTCACTTCCTGTCATAAAGGATGGTTCAGTTTATCCGGTGCCAAAGGAGCTAATAAAGGAAGCACTGAAGCACATTTCAGTGTAATTAGACATTTCAAACCTCTTATTATAGCTAACACACAGAAACGTCCAGGACAGTTCCCTCAATTATGAACTTTCCTAATTGAAATTGACTATTCAATCCCATCCCTTACTTTTTACTGAATAATATTAATGCAGGAGGTTAGAAGTAGTGCATATTTGATAGGATTCAGAGTAAGATGCTTAGAATTTCTGCCAATGAATCTAAGCAGCTGTTCATAACCTTTTCTGCTGGACAAAGCAAAAATATATGTCACTATATGAAATGCAGGTGGATCTTCATAACAAAAGGTTTTATCTATTGGGTGAAAAACGTAGGATTTGTCTACTCATTTATATATATATATATATTATATATATATATATATATATATATATATATATATATATATATATATATATATATATATATATATATATATATGTATATATGTGTCATCTTCATAGATAGAGGCTGCATTGTGGTGGAATGGTTCACACTGTTGCCTCGCAAAAGAAGAAGATCCTGGGCTTAAATCTGCTGTCTGAGACTCCTACAGTACCCAGGCTTCCTAACAGTATAAAAAAATGCAGGCTTTCTCTGGGATAGAAGAAAACTGCCTTTAACAATTTTTTTTAAGTTGTGTGGAGTATTGATTATCCAAAATGGGTGTTTTTGATGAAAATGCTAGATAAAATCTTATCTAAGCAACAATGCAAAGCAAAGGCTTTAGTGAATGCCTGAATATTTTTATCCAAAAGAGTAATTGATCCATGTGCCCACAGCATATGTGGCTAAAAACATGACAAATAATTAATCTCCATGCTTATTTTCTTTGATAGACTAATGTGAGCAGAGCAAACTGCAACAAGATTATCATGCTGTTCACTGATGGAGGAGAGGAAAGAGCCCAGGCCATATTGGAGAAATATAATGCTGACAAAAAGGTATACAAAAGACACACATACACACACGTTTCTATCATTATAGAGGACAGTTAACTTGCATAAATTCCTTACTTTCTCAAACTAATTCTGCCATACTTTGAAATTTAAGGATTAACATGTTGGGGACTCGCTTTATGTTCAGCAGTGGAAGTGGGAGCAAATCGATTTACATCACACATTATGAATAATACAAAAACACACCAACAAACTTGTGTGGTGCTACCTCTTGGAACTCCCTTTGGGTTGTGTTTTCTGTGTGCACATTCTCTTTATGGAAAATTTCTTCACAAGGCAGATGAGGGTGTGAAACTAAGGCTTCACACAGTTTCCAAAATAGCTGTGATGCTGTGCAAAATATGAACAAAAGCAGAACTGAATGCCTCTGCAAAGGAACCAGGCTAAAGTATGAAATTTCCATTTCCTGCTTTATGCTTCCTAAAAAATGTAAACTCCTAGATTAACATGCGAAAGCCAAATCATTGCATTTCTGATAATAAAACTTGAAACTCAATGTTTTTTGAGCCCAAACTCATTTAAGATGGAAAACTTTCCTGTGGTCTGACAAATTATTTATCTTATTCTCTCCTGGTCCCCACATTTTCCAAAATTCTTTGAGTTTCATCATTTCACATGTTGTTTTTGTACTATTTTCAAATAAATACAGGTTCTAAATGGTCTGTAACTCATTTCATTTATTCATACAAGGATTTACACAAGGTTGCATCACATTTCAACATGTCAAAACAGGAAAAAGATTACATATGATGCTCAAAGTCACATGATCAAAGACAGATTTCACCTTTATTTTGTGTTCAGCTTCAAATGTGTTAAATTGATTAATAATTACAAGTATTTACATTAACTTTTTGTAAAACAATTTTTCTTTGTTGGTTTTTCAACATTGTAAGAGGTAACATGGAGAGATTTTTTTTAACCTTATGCTTCAGGTTAGGATCTTCACCTTCTCAGTAGGACAACACAACTATGACAAAGGACCCATTCAGTGGATGGCCTGCTCGAACAAAGGTACAACACTGATCCCAGCATGCATCTGTGCTTAATCTGTTCTTAGTATTAGATAACATTATGTTCTACTGAAGAATTATTTCTATGATTAACTTGGAATATTTAAGGACACCATAAAACATGCTAGAAATGCTCAAAGGGCATGAGCACAGGACATCCTTGGCCAGATGACGGAAATCTTAACAGGAATGGCTGTCTTAAATGAGCCTTGTGAGACTAATCAGAAAACAATCTCATCAGTGATGCACAAGCAAGAAATCTGGATGGCAGTTATTTCATCTATTTATTTGTGTCTTGTAACTCAGCTGACACAATCAAATGTTATGATGCAGTAAATTAAACTGCAGATTTACACCCTGCATCATTTACTCCTACATGGTGTTTTATTCATACCTACACACTATCTATTGTTTCCTAATCATCTATCCAGGTTATTTCTATGAGATTCCATCCATCGGAGCCATCAGAATAAACACACAGGTGATTTTTTTATTGTGTTTAACATTAATTAATGTTAAACAATGAACAAATATGTTTTATTTGAAAGAATCTGCAGTATTAAATGATGTTATGTGTCCAATTTAGGAATATCTAGATGTCCTGGGAAGACCTATGGTTCTAGCAGACAAGCAGGCCAAACAAGTCCAGTGGACTAACGTATACCTTGATGCTCTGGTATGTATTTTGCAATTTATGTTACAAATTCTTTTTGTTTTTTTAATGAAAAAATCACCCATTTTGCTCCCAGTCTCATTTGCTCAAGAATATTGCTAAATAGGGCTTTTGCTTTATTCTCGATCAGGAGCTTGGTCTCGTCATCACTGGAACGCTACCTGTCTTCAACAGAACCAAGACCATAGATAAAAGAAACGAGGAGGTATAGTAAATGAATGCATGAACACATCACGTGAGGGCTCGTATCTGTCCTTATCTTTTCTCTCATACTTCCCATTAGCACCAGAATCAGTTGATTCTTGGCGTAATGGCAATTGACGTGTCTCTTGATGACATCAAGAAGCTCACACCACGCTTCACAGTGAGTGTACCACCCATACCCGTGTGTGATCACATGCATGGAGACAAATGCGTTTGTTGTAAAGGAGCAACTTTACACGACTTGCTCAGTTGTAAAGCACTTGCTCGGATGTTTCCCTCTGGAGCAATTAGTGAGTGATGTGATTCATTAGATGGCTTGTTCTTTTCAAGTCTGTTTAAAAAAGGTCACGCACTGATAAGACTGCTTTTGCTATCAGTTACTGGTCCTTTTTCCATTGTGTACTCATGTTTTTGGACCAGTGGAGCTGCTCTTTTGTACAGTGCCTTGACATGTCAAAAATCTAACATAATCATGGGATTTTATGGACTCACATATTATATTCTCTTTCCTCTGTACCTCTTTTGCATCAGATTGGTCCAAATGGTTACTACTTTGCCATAGATCCCAATGGATATGTGCTGCTGCACCCCAATCTCCAGCCAAAGGTATGGCGTCTGATCTTGTACATAACTTTGTGTGGCTGAGTAGGTCCATATCTGAAAGCATTAAATTATATCTATTTATCATGGTTTCACAGTAACTGTTTGCACTCAGTAAATATTATTCTGGTTAGCATATGGTGCGGTCTTCTTTCAAACTTTCCCATGTTCACCACGTCACCTCATCAGTCTTCATAAAGAGAATCTATCCCTCTGTTAGAGTATGACTTGCTATCATCAGTCCTCAGATATTGGCTAGAAGGTCACTCTCCCCTTATGGGATTAAATAGATATATAGACTTGGCAAAGAATATTTTTTAAGAGTAGCAATTACTGCATTCAGTCTCAATAAAAAATAATTTAATGTTTTAGTTTTAAAAAAATTAGATAATACATATTTAAAGCTGAAATATGGAGGAAACGCTTCCATATAAAGCAACCAGAATGCCACCGAGCATACTAACTTTCAAGCTGCTTTTTTTGACCTGTCAAAAGCTCCGATTCATCTTACAATTCCTCAAAGAAAAGCACTAGTGCTTCTTGCCACAGGCATGTATTAAGATGTGGCCCATTATGAGTTAGCAATAACCTCACAGATGGTCTCTGCCTACTTTTCAGCAAATCTCTGTGCATTTCACTACTTTCAGCCAGAGGCAAATACACACTCAGAGCCTCCATTAGGGCTTTATTCTGCCCAGAACTTTAGAAAAGCAACTCTTAAATCCTTTAAGACACACTTGCGCTATCAATCCACTGTCCACACTCAGCTCCATTAAGGCAAGGCAAGGCAAGTTTATTTGTATAGCACAATTCAACAACAAGGTGATTCAAAGTGCTTTACAGAGACATTAGAAACAAAAAACAAATAAAAAGCACGATTTAAAATGGATTAAAACAAGCAAACAAACTAACTAACTAATTAACAAACAAATAAAACAGTATATAAAATCAAAACAGATAAAATCAGAACAGTAGATAAAATCAGTAGTTAAATGTAAGTTTTGAAATTTAAGCTTAAAAGTGTGGATTTGGTGCTTTATTCAAATGCAGCTGAGAATAGGTGAGTCTTCAACCTGGATTTAAATAAACTGAGTGTTTCAGCTGATCTGAGGCTTTCTGGGAGTTTGTTCCAGATATAAGGAGCATAAAAGCTGAATGCAGCTTCTCCGTGTCCGGTTCTGACTCTGGGAACTGATAAAAGACCGGATCCAGATGACCTGAGGGATCTGGAAGGTTCATACTGGGTCAGGAGGTCACTGATGTATTTTGGTCCTAAATCATTCAGAGCTTTATAGACCAGCATCAGAACTTTAAAGTCTATCCTCTGACGGACAGGCAGCCAGTGTAAAGACCTCAGAGCTGGACTGATGTGGTCCACTTTTTTGGTCTTAGTGAGGACTCGAGCAGCAGAGTTCTGAATGAGCTGTAGTTGTCTGACTGATTTTTTAGGTAGACCTGTAAAGATGCTGTTACAGTAATCAAGCCTACTAAAGATGAATGCATGGACTAGTTTTTCCAGGTCCTGTTGAGACATCAGATCTTTTATCCTTGAAATATTCTTGAGGTGATAGTAAGCTGATTTTGTTATTATTAAGACAAACATGTATGGAGCCACTTATTTTAAATAGTAAACATCAGAAAAATAAGGCAGCCCTGGGCTCAAAAAGGTTATACCACCTCAGCACTGAGTATTTTTATGAATCTTGATGTATTTCTGTCATTGTGTTTATTGCAAAGCTATATAGTGTTTGTTTGATCTGTTTTGCAAACTTGTGTATGTTTCTTTTTTCTTTTTAGTCTCAACAAACAAAAATAATTCCTCCATCTCAAAAAACTTCAGAGAAATCAAAGTGTATCTCTGTATCTTTTTTCATAAATTTCCTAGAAAAGAATCCGTAACAGGAAGCTCAGACTCAATAATAAGTATGCTGTCACTTTTCATGAGGTGAGATAAAGTAGATGCACTGTAGTTTGCAGAAGTAGTCATGTAGTGTTTTCTGTAGATGAAGAGATTTCAGTGATGAAGAAGCAATAACCACAGGTAAATATCACCTTTTGCAGAGGGTATTACTGCTCCTTTTAGTAGTTTGCAATTCTGTCTGAATCACCTATGCGGAAGCCATTCTACTTTATTCTGTTGCTTGTGATTATTGCTCTGCTGCTATATATATTGTTTGTTTTTGCCATTATGCACCATCCATCAGTGTGGGTTTATTCTGTCCCAAGGCTGGTTCTGACAAAAGTGAAAAATAGTTAGTCGTTTAAAACATATACTATTTTTAGTTAAACTGAAAGATGGCAGCATTACATTAATAAAAATATACAGTGACGTTAATCCAAAAAATTAGACATATGATTTTTTTAACCTTTGTAGAGAGTGTATTTGCTGCATTTGCTATTCTCCAACATTTCCATGGCTGCTTGTACTTTCCTTGTATACGTGAGGTGAACAACTACACAGAAGCAGACACTGTTTTATCATTTTACTTGTTTTCTGCTTTTTTGTATCAGTAATGTGACAATATGAGTTTAGATTTCTTCAAATCTGTATAAAAAGGCATGGAAGCCTAAAGCAGTCTTACTGTAATAACACACATACTGTGCTCAACCATACATAAGCATCAAAGTTATTCTCTGAATGACCTCATGTTCACGTGGCATTCAAGCAAGCTATTTTCCCATCAGCCCACCACACACTTTTTAAATACAGTATGTAAGGCTTATTGTCTGAATGGGAGATTGTATGAATACTGATGGGGCCCTCTCTTTCTTTTTCTCTCTCTGTCTTTCACACTGCCTCAGCTCTCTCTGTATTTGATTATGTTTGTGCATATTTCATATTCATCACGCAGACCTACCCTGCTGCTAGAGTGTTTTCATTCTGATCTCACACCCCATCTCTGCTCACTACATTGTTGACATACAGCGCTCCCCTACTTTGTTAACCTTTCTTTTCTAACTCCTTACGTCTCATTTGATTTTTTTCTTTGCCGTTCACACCATCCACCGTTCCCATTTCCCTTCTCTTCATTTTCTTTCCTGTCTAACTCGTGTTTGATGTTTCATTCTGTATCACCCAGTGTTGTACCTCTTGATCTTTTATTCTTTCTTTTCTTGTTTTCATGCTGAGATGCTTCGTCGTCGTCATCTTCCTTTCTTGCTTCAATTTATTTCACTTACATGTAAGAACCTTGACTGATGCCCTTTAGTGTAAATGATTATTCTAGTTAGTTGCTTTTCTTGTCCATGTGCATTTCCCACAGTAAATAATACTTCATTTTAAAACTTAAAAAAAATCACAGTTATTCTTCTGTATCCAACATAGCCGACTTTACAGTCAAATTCTATGTGTTTTGAGCTGCAGTATGGCTTGCACAATGTATACCACCGTGCAAGAATCTATATAGAAAACATCACTTCAACACTGCTATGCTCTCACCACCCAACCCTTTATTTTGAGTGAAGAACTATGAAGGACACGCTGGTATCAGATTCCATGTACTGCTGTTTTATAGAGAAGCACAAGATTACTGCTACTATTTTATACCACCATAAAGCCACTCAGACGTATAGGGTTTTTAAGAGAGGACATTCATAGAGTTCAGTGTCACTTTGTATCAAATCTGATTTAGCTGTGTCTGATGTCAGATATGCTGTCAAACTGCTACCATATGTTAGCCTTTATTTTTTATTCCCAAGATTTAACTAGATTCATGTGTTGAGGAAAATTAATGAACTGACCCAAAAAGAACATCTCAAATAACTGATGTCTCGTTCGTATTAGTAACACCTAAATGCATATCTGCTGCCTACCTACCCAGTACTGTAGTACACCATCTGTTATACCATCTTCTTTTTCCACTTAAGGGTTTACTCCTTAACAGTTTTTTCATAAATCGTAGATCTTTAACCATGCTCTAAAAATGTTCCCAAAACTACTAAAAAGCACACTTTTGTTAATAATGTTATTAAAGTAAAAAATCCGAGGGTTGTTGTGTCATTGTTTAAGTATCTAAACACAAACACAATAATGCATATTTGCACATGTTTACATTTTTTGTTAGGGTTTTTTGTGCCGTTTATATGAACAAAACCTTTTAAAATTATGGAATAATGTGTTGTATAGCCTTTCTGACCACATCAACCCAGTCCCTTTAGACACATAAGTAGTTGTGGGAGCCAAATTCAAAAGACCAGAAGTGCTCACAACTATAAAATTAGCTTTTAAGAAAAGGAAACAAAGGGAAGTGACACAATATGAACCTATTCAGCTAAACTGCACATAAGAAAATTAACAGAAAATAATGAAGTGAAGCAGACTGTCTATGAAACTGTGCAGAATTGTTTTAGTTTGATACGTGTCACTCTTTGGGAAATTGCAGAAAGCTGTGTATAAGACAAGACAGATTTCCCTTTTTTTTTAAAGTCAGCATTAATAAAATATAATTCTTTTTGGTGACTTTACTATTCTTAGTGATACACTTTGAAAAGGTTGATGTAAATGTAGATGAAACTGTCTTACTTGTCCATCCAAGTTACAAAATGCAGAAGAATCTGTGGTAGACTGATGATGAATAACAACTGCAAAATGGTCCCCTGGAACATTTTTCTATATTAGCTCAGTAGACTTTAGATTAATTGATATGTCTGAGTGAATTTTATATTACAAAACTCATAATATATTATTTCGAGCTCAGCTAATCAAAAGTCTATAGTTAAATCAAAATTCTCTTTTGTTTTGATTACACTGATCCTGTCAGTGTGATCGATTAAGCTGTCCTTAGTTAATCTAAAACTGTGCCTCTCTCTGAGTGAAATATTATTCTTTCCACAGAATCCTAAATTTCAGGAGCCTGTTACTCTGGACTTTCTGGATGCTGAGTTGGAGAACGACATCAAAATAGAGGTGTAGTATATAGAAGCATGTCAATCCCCACCAAACAAACACTTACACAAGTCAAAGTTTGCTACACAAACATACAGATAAGTATGCTGTCATGTCCTGTCACAGGTTACTATTCCTAGTATCTGCAAGTGATTTTCCAGGTTGTCTGACTAACTTGTTTATATGAAGCCATGAGACAAACTGTTAAAATGATCTATTATTATCAGTCAATCAGATTTTTTTTTTAAAAAAAGTCTAACTGTGGTGTTTGTTTGTCTCGATGTGTAGATCAGGAGGATGATGATTGATGGTGAAACAGGAGAGCGCACCATTAACACTCTGGTCAAAACTCAGGATGAGGTAAGGCAATATGCTGAAGGGGATTAACATATTACAGTGCAGTAACTGGTGGAAGTTTTTAAAATCGGCAAACCCAGCCACAAGCTACATTATATCTTCAATGCAAAATTATATTAACTTTATGAATGAGGCACTGAGAAATGCTACAGGTACTGTAACTGAAAATGATTGAGCCATATTGACATATTAAGTCAGCCATCGGAATAAATATGTATTTCAAGCTTTCTTAAATGTTTACATTTATTACATTTAAAGAGTTACAACTTATGTAGAAACATTTTTATCTCCTGCTACAAGAAAACAGTTTTTGTTCTTGCTTGCTATAACGAAGGTCCTTTTACGTGAGGATATTTTGGACTATTTTTGCACCACAAGTGAGGCGCTAATGATGTGACAGAGCTCCTGGTTTGGGATGAAAATAGTTTCTTTGTAACAAATTTATTTATTTTTCCACAACTAAAAGGGAGCTTGATACATAACTTTACCATTTACAGAACAATTCTGAATTCTCTTTTTTGTATGCACCATCTGTTGCAGAGGTATATAGATAGTGGAATCAGGACCTACACGTGGGCACCAGTCAATGGAACAGACTACAGGTGACACATATTACAAAAAATGTTGTATTATATATATATTTTTAAGGATGCTCGAGCAGTTTAATGTAAGCTCAAACCCAGTTAGCACTGAGACATCAAATATTGGAAGATGCTGCTGTACCTAAGCCAACAGGGGTCACTCTCTTGTTTCTAACACCAGCCTCTGTTGAATGAGAAATACATTGAAGAGATCACACGTGTAGTCCACCATAAATGTATTCCGGAAAAACAACTCGTTGGAAAGCATCCTTTATTTTATTTTTTATATATTTAATGTATAATTTCGTACTTACTGTACAATTTTATTCAGATGTCTGTGGTCATATTTTCTGCAGCCTGGCTCTTGTGTTGCCTAAATACAGTGAACACTTCATTCAAGCTAAACTGGGGGATGATATTAAACAAGCCATGTGTAAGTATGACATATACAACGACGATAGCCAGCATGCAAACAAATCATTACCCCCATGCATACTGTCTTTGGGTTTTTCTCTTGAGTGTCCCCACTTGCTTTGTACTGCTTGTTCATAGCTGGAACCATAGCGACTCCTTTGTATTTACTCCTCAAAACTGCCAAATCCCTACAGAGTTTCTCTTTTCTAGTGCAACCCACTGGTCAGTCACCCTTCGCTCCCACACAAACTCTTCCACATGCTTTCCCTCTCACATACCCAGCCCAAGCACTGGTTCTTTTGATCTTATCTCTTTTTTTTACTCTTCCATCCTTCTTTACTCCCTTCATTTGGGCTTCTCTCATCTCCTCATTATCATCTCCATTACCAAACTGGTTGTTTTTCTTTTCCTTTTTTTTTTTTTTGGACATTACACTTTTAAAAATATTTCTTTGGCCAATTATGTCTTCCTTTCTGTCGTTAAGTCCAACTTTTCTTTCCTAAATTGTTAACAGGGTGATGACCTACCTTAAGCAGACGTACCTTACCCTGGATTGTTTTCCCTGACTCTCAACCTATTTCTCTGTCTCTCTATCTTATCTATAAACCTGTCCTCACCTCACACTCTTCATTCTTCTTGACACCCCTCTCCCACCACCCCCATGTTCGTTTTTTTCTTTAGCCGATTTATTTATTTTTTCACTCTGCGCTCCAAAAGCTCTCTGTATAATGCAAACTGGCTGCTTCTTTTAACACCTCAGAACATAGCGAATGTAATAGTTGCTTATAAATCATGAAACCACAGCTCAGGCACACGCTAACATGCACACATTCTGTGTGCCACTCTTTGTACAATTGCTTGCATTTTGATTCTGATGCAGCTTTTTCTGTCTCTTCTCCTGCTTCTGAACCGGGATTTTACAGCTTCTTCTTGGGGCAAGTACTCACTGTTCTGTGTCCTCTGTTTCCTTCTTGCTGTGTGATGCTCTTCCATTGCATAAACCTTTTTGTCCTTTATTGTTTGCATTATTGCATTGAGATGTTTATTATCTTATCAAAGCACAGAGGGCCATTTTAGTCAAAGGTTAAAAGTGGCTGAAAAAAGCACTGGATTGGGCATATCTGGCTTTAGTTAATTTTTTGCTAACTTTGATGTAAACACCACAAAGCATAAGCAATGGTGTAGCTATTCCAACAGATGAGATCTTGACTGACTCTTTCAGCCTTTGTATCGCTCCCTCGGTTACCGTAACGACTTTGTCACTGTGCCATAAATGCTGTCAGAACGTTTACAGGCCTGTTAAAGAAAGTAGCATGCTGTGCCTCAGTGCCACAGTCTGCACTGATAGGAAGATTGGACTCTAAAGTTCTCCATACAGCCATATTGAGTTTCCATTTGGGGCCAGACCACCAGAACACCACCTTAATCCAGTTTATCGAGAATTTCTAATATCCTACAGAACAAGTGAGTGCAGAAACCACCTTGGTTTCTGCACTCACTTGTTCTCTAGGATATTAGAAATTGTCCTTATAGCAATGGGTAAGGTGGATGAATATATGTGGGACTTTTTCTTTATCTATATAGTGGAACTTTATATTTGTTGATGTGACTGTGGTAGAGGAAGTGATGAGAGAAAAGTAAAGACATAAAGACACCCTTCCTAGTCTATAGAGACACAGCAACAATGAATCTGCTTGTTATGTTTTATACGTGAAGGACATTGTTTCATCCTGCACCAGATATCTATGACCCCAAAGAAACTCGGCGCTCAGTAATTGTTTTTGCAGACTGCACCGCACAAGTCAATATATTTTAAAGGCAATGTCCAAAAAACTCTTCATTTTAAGAGACTACAGAATGATGGCTATTGATGCCTGCCGTGTCATTTATACGATAAGAATTACCAGACTGTTTTTTTTTAATAAAATCCAGACTTGCAGCAAGTAACACCCTGGAAGAAAAATTTTCTCATATTGTTTTATATTTACATCTTGTTTCCTTGCATTCCCACAGTCTACCCCACCTTTCATTGTTTTATGTTCTGTTCTTTTCTACAAAGTGCAATCAATCTCTGTTATTTATATATTCAAGGTTTGTCTATTAGTCCTAATATCCTTTCAGTGCAGCATAGTATTTCATTACCTACTGTAGGGAATATACACATCTCAACATATTTTCCCAGGTATGACATCATTCGTCAGATGACAAACTCACTTTTATCACCCTTTGTCTTTCCTGCTTTCCCCTCTCTCCTACTCTTTTTCTCTGGGGTCACAACAGGGCAAGAAGGCAAGTATTTCTCAGTCAGTTATTCTCTCATAGCTTCCCATTCTAACTCCATTCACACTCTCTACTTTAATCCATCACCTCATATCTGTCTAATTCTCTTGTGACTATGTATGGCTATGGATTTTGGAGCTTGTCATGGAATTTGGACTCCTGTGTGTGTGTATCAACCAAAATAAATTCTGTTTGTCTGCTTATCATGTCATCTCACAGTGAATACTTTCACATATAGCCATCACACAGCTGGCTCCTATTCTACTTATCTGTAAAAATATATTTTTGGATAATATAATATTTGATACTATGAGCCTAAACAAGGTTGTTTTTTTGTTTTTCAAAAGCAATGGAGACCTTGCAGCAGGAGAGATTTGAAGAATTTGGTTATACCTACATTGCTCCAAGGTGAGTGGTCCTCACATTTACTATACATCCTCTATATACTATACAGGAGATTCCAACTGACCAATGCTGTTTCTTCAGGGAGTACTGCAAAGAGCTGAAGTTGTCACTCAACAACACCCAATTTCTCCTCGACTTCAACCAGTACATTGATAGAAACACTCCAGATGCCTGTGAGTCATGCATCTTTTTCAGTGTTATTTCACTGTGCACATTTGTACTTGTTTCCTGCACTGTTGGTACTCATATTGCATATACACCCAGAACAGCAGACGGTATGTTGCATTTCTATATGTGTGTATGTATTTGTACATTGCATATTTTACAGTTTATCATGGTCTAAAAGATTTTCCACTTGCAAATCTTGATCTCAAGGTCAGAGCATGACTGTGATCATTACTATATCCTAAGCAGGATGATAACAGAATTATCGACTGAGTTTCCTACAAGTCTGATGCTGTCATGCTGCACAATGACTCATAGTGTTTGTCATCACCTAATGGATCTCACCCAGAGTATGGCTTACCACCATCATCCAGCTAATGGATCAGTGTACCATGATCCATTTTAACCCAAGGTCAAGTCATGTACTTTGGCATCAATTCTCTTTTTGCTGTTGTTTATGCAGTACGTTGAGTCATTGTGAAATGTTATGGACATGATTTAAAACAACACTCGGGAGATGTTGTGTTGAAACTCTATAGAGAAACGTGCTTGAATGATTTCATTTTGAAAAGCACGTTTTTGAGATTTAAACTTAGCATCTTGGCATCATCTCCCTCCTAAATATACAACAGTCAATCCTTCACAAAGTACACCTGCTTTCTGAATTGCAATAGCCACACAAGCCTCCCTGCTGGATGGTTTTCGGACAGCTGTCATTTTCCCTTGATTTATTTAGAGAAGAACATTGGCTGAATACACCTGCAATTTTTTTCAGACTCTGACTTTCACCTGCATGACAACTTGTTTTATTCTAACTTTTAGCAAATTAGAAGATCTGATTGGTTTCAGCTTCTAATTGGTGCACATTCCAAAAGCATAAGTTATTAATGTTACCTGCCCAGATTTGTAAACAAGAGACTGCTTTTTGCATTACTATAATTCACCTGTCACGCACTGTTGTTGTGCTATGTTTCACTGCCTGGAATATGTAAAAAATACCTTGTCTTTAATCTATAGGTAATGTGTCCCTTGTGAGTCGACTGATCCTGGATGCAGGTTTGACAGCTGAACTGGTTAAACTTTGGAGCGAGCAGACCGTGTGAGTGCCAAAACTTTTAGGTCTTGTGTATTGAAAGCAATGCAAATAAACAAATGTGAAAATCTGCACTTCAATAAAATAGTGATAGGGAATTTAAATAAATTTTCAATATTATGTGGTGATACTCAGGCAAAAGATGATGATTAGAATACAAAATTTCAAATTTGGATTCATTACTCCATAAGACCTGTTGCAACAAATGTTCAATCCAGTTCTTGTATTATTTTCTCCCTTCTTCCCATCTTGATTTGCTTCATTCCATTGAGACCTTATCTGACGAGGCTTCGGCAAACACTAGATGTAGCAGGTGTTTGCTGGAATTGTTTCCTGTTTCCTAATTACAAGTCTTTTTTTGTCCTCAAAACATTTTTTTTTAATTGAAACACTGCATATAGTGCTGGGATAAGCCATATTTTCAGCTAATAACACTTTGAAAATATTTTTGGTGCAAAAATACTATTTCATCTATGTCAAGCCATTTTTCATATTCAGCTAAAAAGGTTAAGGCAAATTATGTATTGTTTTAAATAGGCTGCTAATGATGTGCCTGAAGATACAATTTAAAATAGGCTAAGTTGTCTGTATAGAGATGAAACAGGTTAATCCCTTGAGTTCGGTCTGTTTTTTATGCTTGAATGAGACATATGTCAATGTAAAGGGATTTAAAAAACAAACCAAAAACACCCCTGCCGTTCATTTTAAAATGCTCAGCTACAAGGACTAGAGCAGCGGTCTCCAACTCCAAGCCTCAAGGGCTGGTGTCCTGCAGGTTTTAGATATCACCCTGGGTCAACACACCTGAATCAAATGATTAGTTCATTACCAGGCCTCGAGAACTTCAAGACATGTCGAGGAGGTAATTTAGCCATTTAAATCAGCTGTGTTGGATCCTGCAGACATTAGCTGTAGCACACCGGCCCTTGAGGTCTGGAGTCGGACACCCTGGACTAGAGGGTTAGGGTTCAGAGTTGAAAATGAGCGAAAAAGCAGCTAATGTCTAAAGAAAAACTTTGAAAGACTTTTAGAAAACCTGGGAAAGTACTGCCTAACACCATCCATTCATCCATCCACCCATCCAAATTAAGTATGAGTCACAAAACCCACCCTGGAGCCAGGCCCACGGAGACATTGCTGGCAAAAGTCTGGTGATGAATGAGCTACATCATTCCACCACCCATAGGAGGCGCTGTAGAAGTCTGGTGCAGTATGAATCAGATGGTGATTGAAGCCAGAGGCCTTGGCAGTCCGATCCCCTGAAACTGCTTTGGTTACATAGAATGCCATGGCTCTGGTGCAAAAGGAAGCTTAAGATAGTGCTAGTGATGAGGCCTAGTGATACTGGCTAAATTTAATTGGACTTTGGCCAAACGTCTGATTGAATCCAGCCAGGGGTATACTTGTACACCCTGAGTTGGGGTGCTGGAAGGTGCCCCATCTGGAGACTCCATTGTCTTGCGAAATGACAGTGTGACCTGAAGGAATGTGATTGTGATGTCTTAAAAGAATTACAAAGTCTTGTGGCTCGTTGGAAGGAAAATTTAAAGAAATGAGGGGTGACTCAAGACATTTGCACAGTACTATATACATTACAGAGTACTGTGCAGTGGAAAACTTTGTTCTATTTGTACACCACTGCTCTGAACTACCCTAGCTGATGATTACTTCATGCACAGTTTATTGGCTGAGCCAACGTTTCACTTCTTTCTTGTCCGCCATGGATGATTTGATCACAACTTATGAGTGAAATATGATGAAAGCAAAGTATAAAATGCATATCACACCCAACCACATTGTGCTTTGCCAAGACGCTGTTTTGAGGGGAAAATAAAATAATTACGTCAGTGTGTTTGCTTTTATGGTATGCCCCCTTGTCTGAAATAATCCCAGCACACATTTACACACACTGAAGGGTATCTGTTTAACATTATGACATATAGAGACAATCGAATGGGTATAAAACAGTTTGTGTCTGTAGTCTGATCTCAGTTCACAAAAGCTCTTTTTCTGTAATTGTGAGTGTGATTGACTTTGATGTTTGATTTTCTGTTGCTTTCCATGTTCTCAGGGATGGGATAGCGGCCAGGTTTGTAGCTACAGATGGAGGAATCACAAGAGTCTATCCAAGAAGGTACTCTTAGTTTTTTCTTTGTATTTACATTGCTATCATTAGCATTGGGAAATATCACTGAATTCTTTCCCCAAATACCTTGTGGTGAAAATGTGTAAAATGAAAATTGATACAGACTGTAATACTCTTAGGTTGAATGGTTTTGGCTGCTTTACTCACTTGCTTCACTGGGCTATTTTACAGAACATGGAGGATTAAACTCTTTCAGCTGAACTCCCAGGGCTTGCCAGACCAGTATAGGACAGGGGTTAAGACTACAAAAACCACAGCCAAATACAGCAGTTTTTCCTCAATTTCTCCTCAATTGCCTGAACAACATTTAGGGGCTCCACTTTTCAAATATACAGCAACATTGCAACTAAAACTGAATGCACATAGTCTTTGTTCTCACAATCAAAAACACAATATACAGTTTGTTATTGCTTTTATTATAAGGACGTCACACCCTACAAAGGGTGTGAGCCTATTTTTATGAGTTACAACTGGCTATAGATTAAAATATGAGTTGTTTAGAAAGATCAAACACATTTACTTGGTGTTTTATGGCTGTAACAGACCCCATATAATATTACACACCTTTATTAATGTTTTCAGTGCTGGGGAAGAGTGGACTGAGAATCCTGAGACATATGAGTCAAGTTTCTACAAGCGGACCCTGGACAATGAAATTTATATTTTCACAGCTCCATCTTTCAACGGCAAGTTTTCTGAAAGGTTTGGATTTGCATGCACATTTCCGTGTGTGAGGATCTTCAGTGTGGTCTGGCACTGAGCCTTTTCTGTTCTCTGCCTTTGGACGCCATCCCAACCCTACTGGCAGAGATCAGGCTCTCAGCCCTCTGATATCACTCTCTTTATCCTTCTTCTTTTCCCGCTGTGTCTTAAAGTGCTCATCCCCACCTTCCCTCCCTTCTGTCCTGTATACTTCCTGTCATCTCCGCTGATCACTCTAACAGACATCAGTGCAGTGATGAAGCCATGCTTAAAGCTCCAGTACACGTGACTAGATTAACACGTGCTGGCTTTACAGGGTCAGCTCTTGTAAATTTCGGCAGATAAAAATGTATGGAATTTTGCACTGGGAGTGGAAATTGCTCTCTGCCGCATACTTCTAAACATGATTTCAATTAAATTGCAATGATAAAAGATCATCTAACCTTCTTTCATCTTTTTCCAAATTGCAGCAGAGAGTGGGGAGTCTGTGTCTGAGTCAGGTATTCTGGTGAGCAAAGCAGTGGATCTTGTCATTAATGAAGTCACGCTCAAACCAGCAGGTCAGTCTTGCTAATACCACGCTGATTGCTTCTTGTGATGAAACACAAATAAAAAGACCTCTGCCTGTTTTGTGGTTTGTTCTGTAGTGGTGGGAGTGAAACTCAATGTCTCATTCTGGATGAACAGTTTCATGAATGCCACACTGAAACTGAATGTAAGCTGTTCATTTTATTGTTTGAAATATCTAAGAAATGTATATTTTACTGAACTTTTTTTTTTGCCTCACTCAATTTATTTCCTTTTAGTGCAAAGATGAGATTTGCGGCTGTCTAAGGAATGACAAGGTATAACAATATAAAAAAAACTACCAGTTTATTTAAATACTTTTTTTGAACGCTTTTTCAGTTGTTTAACACTTTTTATCCTCCAGCATGTGGACTGTGTGATACTGGATGATGGAGGATTTCTTCTCATGTCCAACAAGGATGAGTACATTACCCTGGTGAGTTATCATCAGCAATCTTTACATTATTGCAAACATGTAAGCTTCACTAATTTGGAACATTCCTTTTTCTCTCTACAAATTGTGATCATAAAAATGTGTGGCCACATGTTCAGAAGGGGCGACTTTTCCAGCAGTCATGTTTCTTGTCTTTTCTATTCATTTTTTACTTGTCTACAAACTCAGTTCCTCTTACCTTTGACAGAGAAATTCATCAATCATATATACGGGTCAAATAAAGGACTTATGACTCATTTACAAGAATGGCCTGTTTGCTTTTAGCTCTACTTTTCTACTACAGCAGTGCACCCATGTGTCTGGTAAAGTAGAGCACTAGACTCTGGACGAAGATCAAAGGGAAGGCTCCGATGGGTCTTAGTCAATCATGGAAGCTGTACTGAACTGTTTCCCCTGTGTATGTGAGAAGTCCGCTCAACTGTGTTAACTCCACTCTTTTAGGCTGCCTTCAGCCCCAGCCTGTCAGTTGTAGGATATACTGTGAGCTCAAAAACATCTCATGTCAGTCAAGATAGGACATCGGCTGTCTTTGATCCATTCTACCATCACAAAATCTGACACATACAGTTTACTCTCTTTGAGTATTCTTTTCCACATTGTGAAACAATTGATGTCTTCAGAGACGATGCCAAGCCTTTTGTGCTATTGAAAAAAAGTAAATGTATGCAGTGACAGTAGTTCTATGATCCAGAAAAAGGATCCCTTTATTAGGCTTAACAGTACACCTCTTCACTTAGAATCTTTTCCAATCTATAATAGAAGAAGTGGAATTCTTAAGACTAAAAATCTTGTTCTGGGCCATGGATTCAGATATATAGCATTGCCTAAGATGTGTTTCAATGACAAAGAAAAATTAACCGCTCAGTAACCTAATACACACGGTTAAGTCAACATGAAAAAGTCCTGTGACAATGACCTCAGTCGAGCATCAACATGTGTAATTGGTGACTGGAGGATTCCACCACTTTCTATCTAGCGAGATCATATGCCCTCTGTGAAAAATTTGAATGGGAAAGCAATACAGTGCATGTACTTCACAAAGTACAATCTGATTGGTCCCAAACTCATCCTTCAGCATAACAGCCACAAACATGCTTTTGTAAAGAACTCTTTTTAGCCACAAGTAAAACAAAGAGTCTCATAACAGATGGCAAAGCCCCACAGAGTGCTGATCTCAACATCACTGAGGCAGTGTGGGCTTACATGAAGAGGCAGAAGGCTGTGAGACAACCCAAATCCACAACAGAACTGCAGAGAAGCAAAGTTTATGTGGAAAGGTCTACATTTTTGTGAACGACTCACCTGCCAAGCAAAGTTATGATTTTGTACTAAGTCTACAAGAAAAGTTAAAGCTAGCTGTGGAAAAAACGTTTAATTTGGAAAAAAGAAACTAATTGAAACAATATTGCGTATTTGCATAATTAAAAAATATACAGGAAATGACGTAAGTTTATCAGTTTTGTCAAATTTGCCATCACAACAGTCATGAGGACGCTTTGTTGCACATGTGTTTATTTAGACTACGATGTTTGTATAACTGTGGCTCATCTACCTCTGCAAAGTGCTGTGTTTGTATTCTAATACCTTTTCTGAACTTGCATCTTTCCCATGGAAACTTTCTACATATTAAAGCATCAAATACTAAAAATAATACAATTTAAAATTAAAAAATTGCAATTTATAAAAAAATAGGTTACACAATAACTAACCTAAAAATAACTAACAAATCATTTAATGGGTTGTAAATTAATAGTTATTAAAACAGCAATAAATACTGCTAAATAAATATTGTCCATTGTCAGTTATTGTTAAACTAACTCACACCTGATGATGATCACTGAGCACGTGTAATATTTTAATTTAAATTTATTTTTGTTGTTGTTTCTAATTATAGAAAATTGTAATTTTATGGAATATAGATGAGGTGATAAAATTAAATTTTAATTACATCAGCACACATAATTTTTAAAGCCTTATGTAGTGTTTAATGGTATCTCTATTTGTTGACAATTCCCACGTACAGTATAATGGTCATTTTGTTATAAAGTTTTTATCACTGACCTATGAGCCTGTTCTTATTTTCAGGGTATTTAAATATTTTGGTTTTATAAAAGTTGCTGGTATCGTAATAGTAAGAGCATTCTCTTATTATTACGATATTCTCAATCCCACCTATTATATATGGAAACTTTTTTTACTTTATCATTACAGCTAACATTTTTCATCCAAAACTGCATTTGTTTTCTAAACTGTTTAAGTACTTTTGGTACCTAAAGCTAACTAGTGAACAAAACAGAACACAAATAATAGTACATGTTGCAGTTATTTGACTGACTCCAGTGCCAATCTGCCCGACTTTTATGGAAACTTAAAAAGGTATACTGTAACGTAGAAAACATTTTCAGTTTTACAATAGCTATCAAGATAATATTTCTAGATACCCAATACCATTTACAAACGTTTACTTAGGCAGTATCATTCAACAGCATAGCATGCATTTTTATTGCTATGCAGATGATATCCAGCTTTATTTATCCATAAGGCCAGATAACACACACCAATCGGCAAAACTGTAGGAAAGTCTTAAAGATGTAAAGACGTAGGTGACCTTTACATTTCTGCTTCGAAATTTAAATAAAACTGAGGTTATTTACTAAAACATAGCATCTATCAAGTACTTACTCTGGATGACACTACCTTGGCCTCCAGTAACACTATGAGGAAAGTTGGAGTTGTTTTTGACCAGGATATGACCTGGTCGTTTGGAATCCTTCGCACATACAAGGTCTTGAATAATTAGGCTTCATCTTACGTTAAAGACCTCATAGTACCCTACTCCAATAAGGCAGTTTGCTCTCCAACTGCTGGGTGACTTGTGGTTCCCAAGATGTGAGGTAGAATGGGGGAAAAGTAGAATGGGAGGAAGAGCTGCCAGATTTCAGGCCAAGAAACAGCTCTCAGTTTGGATTCAGGAGACAGACACCCTCTCTGCTTTTAAGATCAGGCTGAACGCTTTCCCTTTTTGATAAAGTATGGCTGCCTCTCCCCGAGCCTGGTTCTGTCAGAAGTTTCTTCCTGCTAAAAGGAAGATTTTCCTTGTCAGTGTTTCCAAGTGCTTGTTTAAAGTGGGTTGTTTGATTGTTGGAATTTTCTCTGTATTATTGTAGGGTATTTAACTTGTAAATAAAATTAACTGAAAAAAAAGCTATTAACCTCAGACAAAAGGTTTATATATATATATATATACACGGTATGTACCACCGGCAGATAGAGGAGGTGGCTGATATCCAGAAATCCTACCAGTGGCTGGACAAAGCTGGACTGAAAGACAGCACAGAGGCACTAATCATGGCAGCACAAGAACAAGCTCTGAGCACAAGATCCATAGAGGCTGGGGTCTATCACACCAGGCAAGACCCCAGGTGCAGGCTGTGTAAAGATGCCCCAGAGACAATCCAGCACATAACAGCAGGGTGCAAGATGCTAGCAGGCAAGGCATACATGGAACGCCATAACCAAGTGGCCGGCATAGTGTACAGGAACATCTGTGCCGAGTATAACCTGGAAGTCCCGAGGTCAAAATGGGAGATGCCCCCAAGGGTGGTGGAGAATGACCGAGCTAAGATCCTGTGGGACTTCCAGATACAGACGGACAAAATGGTGGTGGCTAACCAACCGGACATAGTGGTGGTAGACAAACAGAAGAAGACGGCCGTAGTGATCGATGTAGCGGTTCCGAATGACAGCAATATCAGGAAGAAGGAACACGAGAAGCTGGAGAAATACCAAGGGCTCAGAGAAGAGCTCGAGAGGATGTGGAGGGTGAAGGTAACGGTGGTCCCCGTGGTAATCGGAGCACTAGGTGCGGTGACTCCCAAGCTAGGCGAGTGGCTCCAGCAGATCCCGGGAATAACATTGGAGATCTCTGTCCAGAAGAGCGCAGTCCTGGGAACAGCTAAGATACTGCGCAGGACCCTCAAGCTCCCAGGCCTCTGGTAGAGGACCCGAGCTTGAAGGATAAACCGCCCGCAGGGGCGTGCTGGGTGTTTTGTTTATATATATATATATATATATATATATATATATATATATATATATATATATATATATATATATATATTAGGGGTGCAACGATACTCGTATCGATATTGAACCGTTCGATACAGTGCTTTCGGTTCGGTACCCATATGTATCGAACAATACAAAATAAATTTTTAATTTATTTT
The DNA here is from genome assembly GCF_041146795.1 of Maylandia zebra. Lineage (NCBI taxonomy): Eukaryota > Metazoa > Chordata > Actinopteri > Cichliformes > Cichlidae > Maylandia > Maylandia zebra. The sequence continues at coordinate 10,925,794 of NC_135173.1, read as the reverse complement.
ATCAACTTTCCTTCTGACGATGCTGTCTGTGTTGAGCGCTCAGTGGATCTGCGCTCGGCAGTGCAGCCTAGGCGGAGCAGTCGAACGCAGATTCACTGAGCGCAGGGCAAGCTAGCGAGACAGAAGTTAAGCTCTCCTTGCAACATGGCAAATTAAACCTCCCCCACCCTCATTCAGATCTGGTGTTTGGAACTATTTTGGTTTTCATGTGACGTATGACCCTGAAGGTAAGCGCGTCATGGACTAAAGTAAAACAGTATGTTGGATGTGCCACGCAATGCTCAATTACATGGGTGGGAGCTAGTGTGTTAGCGCAGTTAGCTCGTTAATGTGTTGGCCGTCCAGCCCCATGCACAGGCGATCCACGGTAGCTCGTTAATGGAGATTTGCCGTGTTGTGGCGTTAACGTCATTTCAACAAGATTTACGCTGACAGCACTAGTGGGAACATAACAAATATGACTGCACATTTACACCGACATCATCCTAGTGCAAAGACAAGCAGAAGCAGACAAAAACAACAAGCACGCATGCTACAAACTTTTCCCGAGTCATTTAGACAGCCGTTAGCACATGATTCTTCTTATGGGGACCTGTTATGTTTAATATGCTGCTGAGAATATAGCCCAGAAGAAGCGTATAGTATAGCTTTTATTTTGGAAAGAGACATTTCTCTGTAATAAACTCTTTTCCAAAGATAAGTGATTCCTCAATCAGATACAGGGCTCGCAAAATCGCCTGCCTGACGTCCTGGGGCTAGCGATTTTTCCAGTCAGGCTACCAAAATCTATCTCTGCCCTGCCCATCGGGCTATTGTAGGAAGGAAAAATATATGTCAATGCTTTTGCATTCTTTTGGAAATGTAGCTGGGTAATTATGTCATTGGCATCGGTGAGCCACTGCCAATATGTGACATATTGAAATCGAGTTTGAATTTGTGCTTGTTTTTTGCTTTCACTTTGCAATCGCCTGAACTGTGTATAGAGAGCGACAGCACTGATTGGTTAGTGATGATAATTTGCGCACCAATTCCTCTGACATCGTCTTATCAATGTTAGCTTACTATGCAAACATGACAAGTGAAATCTCCCGCAGCAAGCTTAAACATGTGAGAGGTTGATCGCGCAGAGAATCGCTGAGCGTTATGTGAGTGCGTGTGTAAAAGCAGCAGGATACATACTGTAGCGGGTCAGGGCTGTTCGGGGTTCTGTTTGTACAGTTATGTTTTGTTTATGTTGCCATAGTGACGGGTGACGCCCTCTCGCTGCGACGGTGTGTTCTTCCGGGGTCAGAGGGCGCCCTGTGTGTTGTTGTTGTTGCTGTGCTGTTGCCCACTGAGCAGTTAGCTAGCGGCAGTGTTCTTCTGCAGATGTCAATAAACGGCTGTGCTCCCTGGCTAGCTCACGGGAAGCAAGACCAAACGACACCTCCGTCTCCTCCTTGTCTGAGCTCGCCACATTGGTGTCAGAAGTGGGATGATGGTGGCACCCCATGTTCTGACCCGAGTGACTTTTCCCCCGCCGGTCGTGACCGGTGTTGTGCCACGGCACATTACAATGTCACGAAACTAATATTAAATTCATCGAGTCTGCTGTTTTCCAGCTTTTACTCTTTATCGCGTCGACTGCAGATCAGTGACAACTAGCGTACAGAACGGAGCTGGGCAAGTTGCTCCTCCTACTTTGCGCGCTCCCTTGAATGGGGAAACAATTTTTGAGGGGGGTAACTACTTTGGCACAACACCGGCCGGTGCGCCAAAAGAAGGCACCTAGACATTTGCAGGACTTTGTGTGGGGTAATGGGGTCGTCGGGGACGACTGACCCCTTAGGTGGGGGCTATGTAGCGGGTCAGGGCTGTTCGGGGTTCTGTTTGTACAGTTATGTTTTGTTTATGTTGTCATAGTGACGGGTGACGCCCTCTCGCTGCGACGGTGTGTCCTTCCGGGGTCAGAGGGCGCCCTGTGTGTTGTTGTTGTTGCTGTGCTGTTGCCGCGCTGAGCAGTTAGCTAGCGGCAGTGTTCTTCTGCAGATGTCAATAAACGGCTGTGCTCCCTGGCTAGCTCACGGGAAGCAAGACCAAACGATACCTCCGTCTCCTCCTTGTCTGAGCTCGCCACATTGGTGTCAGAAGTGGAATGATGGTGGCACCCCATGTTCTGACCCGAGTGACTTTTCCCCCGCCGGTCGTGACCGGCCGGTGCGCCAAAAGAAGGCACCTGGACATTTGCAGGACTTTGTGTGGGGTAATGGGGTCGTCGAGGACGACTGACCCCTTAGGTGGGGGCTATGTAGCGGGTCAGGGCTGTTCGGGGTTCTGTTTGTACGGTTATGTTTTGTTTATGTTGCCATAGTGACGGGTGACGCCCTCTCGCTGCGACGGTGTGTCCTTCCGGGGTCAGAGGGCGCCCCGTGTGTTGTTGTTGTTGCTGCTGCTGCTGCTGTGCTGTTGCCGCGCTGAGCAGTTAGCTAGTGGCAGTGTTCTTCTGCAGATGTCAATAAACGGCTGTGCTCCCTGGCTAGCTCACGGGAAGCAAGACCAAACGATACCTTCGTCTCCTCCTTGTCTGAGCTCACCACAATATTTTAGTTCTGCTGAGCCAAATAAGACAGGTCAGGGTGAAGAAGTGACAGCCAAAGAAAAGCTTACCGCAAAACGGAGAAGTTATGACAAATCAGGCTATAAGGCAAAAAGAAAGTGCAGCTTTATGGTTTCATGGACAAAAGAATTTCTGTGGCTGCAATATGACAAGCGAAATAACCAGGGCTGCACATAAGTGGTCCGAAGGTGCGCATTCGCTGTCAAAATAAAAAACGGGCACAAGATAAGAAGTTGCAACGAGTGTTTGCATACATAAGATTTTCAGGAGGAGGACAGAAATTTGTTTAAAACTCTTAAAGATGTCGAAGAAGCAAGCTCCTTTAAGCAATTACTGTGATGTTCCTTCACCTCCAAAGAAATGTCAGAAGGAGTCTGAACCACAAAAGAAGCAGGTATTCTCGGAAAAGTAGTTGCAGGAGGTGAGCTGGCTTCAAACAAATGATGAACGCACAGAGATGTGGTGCGGAATGTGCCGTGAAAATTTAATAAATGACAAATTAAAAAGGCATGAACGTGGTTTTTTTTTTTTTTAATCGAAAAAATATCGAACCGTGACACCAAAGTATCGAACCGAACCGTGAATTTTGTGTATTGTTGCACCCCTAATATATATATATATATATATATATATATATATATATATGATCAATGATGGAATATATTCTACAACCCTAACTCTAATTATTACTTATTTAAGCTGGTAGAGTTATGTTGGACTAACATTTTGATGCAAAACCTCTCAAAAGTCTTCAGCTGACTTAATAACTGCTAATATCTGCTATGTGAGGGTCATACTGTAGCATATGATTTACATCATTATCATACTCATCAAACCATTCGCTGACCCTTGTGCCCTATGAATAAGGCATTGTCATTCTGTAAGAATGCAGTGATATTAGAATAGAAATGTTTTCCTCACTGGATAAAGATAGATCACTTAGAACAGCAATGTAATGATTTTTTAATGACCCATACGTCTAAGGGGATAAAAAGGGTACCTCAACCCTGCAAGCAAAACACTTACCTAATAGCGCCACTGCCTTTTCTGTTAATTTACTTATACTCCAACCAATGCTACTTTAAGGTAAGTAGGACCCAACTCCGTGCTTTGTTTACAAAAAACAAAACAAAAACAAAACAAGACTTACTTTTACACTGCTCTTACTCTCTGTTATGTTTTGTGTGTGTGTATATGTGAACCTGTCTAGATAGGTCAGTTTTTTGGTGAGGTGGATCCAGTGCTGATGACCAACCTGGTCAACACCTCCCTGTACTCCTTGAACAAGACTTATGACTATCAGTCTGTCTGTGATCCAGAGAAAGACAGCAAGGCAGCAGCTGGACCCCGCTCCGTCTATGTGGTTAGAAACCTCACTGAAACCATTACTGTATATGTTATTTGGTTTCTATTTGTGCAATAGTAATATATTAACGTAAAAAAACAGAATTTATTAGTTAATTTGATTTATGAAGCCTTACTCGTTTTTTCGGAGGCTTTTTTGTGCTTGTTTTTTCACTAGCATTTCTTTTCCTGTCTTTCTACAGCCTACCATTGCAGACTTTCTCAGTATTGGCTGGTGGGCATCCACTGCTGCCTGGTGAGTGTAGAGGTTGTGTGCTTGTGCTTCTATGTTTCATTGATTTGCGTGTGCATGTTAGAGTGGGAGCACACTTGTATTTCAGGGTGGGAGTTTGTACGGGAGTGGACTTGCATGCTGTTGAAGGATAAAGTTGGCTGGGTCAGTGTAAGACAAGGGCAGTTACACAACATGATACCGCATCATTTTCTGCTTAGCTGTCCAACTGCAATATAACCAGCTTTTAAAATAGAATGCCTGATACTTCCCATGACATTTACATCACCATTTACTCTAACTTTAGACAGATGTGTTGCTTTTAGTAAACAGCTATCGGTTGAACGTAGTTTTAAAAAACAAGCTGTTCAGGCGATTTGTTGCCTCCTACATGTGACTCATTTTGTTTTTGTTTTTACTTTTTATTGTTTTTTCCTAGGTCAGTACTTCAGCAGCTCTTCTTGGGTCTCATGTTCCCCAGCCTTCTACAGGCAGGCAAGTAACATAAGCTGTGCATAACCATCAGTCTTGATGAGACAGAGGTCTGTCACTCCAGTTTTAATCCATGTATTTCTTACTAATCCTCTTTTCTATTAAACCGTCCCTCTTATTTCTAGCAGAGTCGACAGATGACGACATATCAGATGCCATGTTTAAAGAAAGCTGTATCACAGAGCAGACTCAATATTTCTTTGACAACGACGAAAAATCCTACTCAGGTGTCCTGGATTGTGGAAACTGTTCCAGGTATGTGTATGTTAGTTCACAAGACTCCCCATATGCTTCCATCTTAGTGGCTCTTTCCACTGATGACTTTAAATGGCTGTTGTTGAAGATTTTCAGGTTCTTACTGGGCGTCCATCTGTTTAATGGCCTGTGGGGATTGATCCAGAAAAGAATTGGTTTCCTGGTTTCGTTCTGTTTTGCAGCCTGATTTCAGACAGCTGCTTTCTGATGAGTTCTGATCACACACAGATTACCTTGATCTGTCAGAGCCCGGAATTGCAGAGGAAAGCAAAAAAAGCCTTTTTTTATCTGTTTTTCTTCCTTTACACTCTGGCAGTATGTCAAACTCACTAATACACACATTTACAGGCCGCTGCACATTTGCTTTGCTGTAACCTACGTTTGTATCACTTTGGGCTGTCTGAGGGGTTAAATATGGCTGTAATTACTGGGTGTTATGAGTCCCACGTGTCTGATGCTTTACTCCCCAAAGTTAACAACTGTAGACACAGATACTTTAATGACTACCATAAAAAGTCAATCCTGTGAGGACGGAGGTGGTATGAAGTGCACTGTTTGTGCACAACTGAACACATACCTGCATGTACATGTGTGCTGCATTGGTACCACGTTATACGTGCTTTATTTTCCTTTTTCTAGGATGTACCGTGCTGAGAAGCTGCCAAACACCAACCTTGTGTTTTTAATCACTGATGCCAAAGCAACATGTTTGTCATGTGACCCCAGACCACTGCGACAGGCTGAACAGCCCTGTATCCTTTCACTCGGCTTAAAAACTGTACTTTCTTTTGTCTCTTCAATCCTCCATAAACCACATATATAGCAGCACTTTAACCTGTCAGTACGAGGACACACACCTAATAAGTGTGCAGTGGGTCCCCACTCAGTGTTCATGTGTGAACCGTAAACCAGATGCACAGCATATGAAAGGTGGTCTCACATTACTTCTAGATTAAATTTCTATGTTTATCTTCATCTGGGCTACAGGTTGCCATCAGGTTAAATTAAGATTAAGAGAAGGGGTGTGTATGTGTTCTGGATACATGTTTGACAGATGTGTCTTTAATGTAGGTTTCTGTTGATTGGACAGTAAAGGTGTCATCACCAGAGGTCACCAGGGGGCCACTACAGAGTTGTCCATTTGGTAATAGTAGCACTAAATGTTGCTGCCAGAGCACATTAAAATATTAAACATTTTATAAACAATACTTCTAATCAATGATCAAGGCTACCTTTCGTCAGATCAATAATCAAAATTTCTCTTACAGTCTCCAGTGTTTTCATATAAAAAGCTATTTTTAAAACACATATTACTAAATGATGTTTATTAATCTCTATTAGATGTGAAAAATTAAAATTCGTAAAAATTAGTCATTCGTAATTAGGTCTTTGCAGATTGTTGCCATCCATACTTCAGCAGTTCTTTCTCTTAAAAATGTGTTTTTTCTCTCCACTGTTGCTCCAGTGCTTAGTCATAAGGGATCATTGTTGTCTGTCTAACTATAATGATGCACTGTTTGCAATATAAAGTACCTCAACATGACTGGTGGTGTCATTTGGTGCTATAAAAATGAAGTGTTTCTGAGTACATAAAGATGCATTATTGAGTTTTTATTGTTAAAATGTGCACAACAGCAATTTGAATTTTCCTGAGTGTCCTTTCAGCTGAAGGTCCAGATCCATGTGACATGGTTGATAAAGCCAGATATCGCAAAGGGCCGGACGTGTGCTTTGACAACAATGAATATGTAAGACACAGTCACATATGTGCCCTTGTGCAGAGAATATTTTCTGGAAACAGCTCTATTAGCCAGACTAAACGGTTGGCTTCTGTCAGTTTCTGTCTGGTTTTCATCAGCAATGTGCTTTCTGCATAGATTTAAAGCAATGTCAATTACCTGCCCTTTGAGCTTCCTTCATCTTTTATTTATCTATCCAGTTTCCATGTTATTTATCAGTTTTTAATATTCATTGACAATTCACTCATTTGTTTATATTCCTTTCTGTCTTCTTGTCTCTCATCATTTTTTATTCTTCTTTTATGTTTCTGCTTCCCAATGGCTGCTGCTCTTGTCTGACAGGATGAACCTTTGTGCCCAGTCAGCAAAGGTTCTGCAATGAGCCCTACACCTTTACTGTTGTTTCTGGTTCTGGCTTCAGGGTCAGTGCCGTCTCACTGCTTCAGAAGGCTCATTCCTAACATATTAACTTCTATGATATTCAATGTTTCTTGGCGATTGCAAAGTTCTTTTTAGGGGCAGTGTAAATCAGGTAGTATGATGGACATTCAATCCTTAAAGCTGATTTATTTTTCCATTATGTTGTAATATGTAATATGTTGGTTATTACAATTTAAAAAGTTTTATAAACAGTAAAGATTTTAATTTCCATGAGGTATTATACTCACTAAAATAATTTAATAAGGAAATAGCTGATGAGAAAAAAGTAAGAAGTATAACACAGCTTAATAAATAGGTGAGATCTTTTCTTTGTTGAATAATTCCCTTACTCACAGAATGTTGCATCTATCTTATATTGTACATAATTTTGCACAATTTTGTTTAAAAAAATAATGTTTAAGGTATTGTACAAAGTTACTAGACTGTGACAGCACTGAGCAGCTCCTTCAGTGGGAGACTGCGGCACCCACGGTGTGGGACGGAGAGATTTCGCAGGTCTTTCCTCCCCACTGCTGTCAGACTCCACAACAAAGACTTTAACTGAACAAACACACACATCCACACATGTGCAATAACACTAAGTGCAATAATCCTTTCTGGCATCGTTGTATTTTTACTCAGTTGTATATAGCATTCGTATTCTATTTTTATCTTATTGTATATTTTTATTCTATTTTATTCTACTGTATATAGTATATTATTTTATTCTATTCTGTACAGCTGTGTACTGTATTTATTCTTATTGTATTCTAATTTTTGCGTCATAACTTTTGCACTGTCCACTTCCTGCTGTGACAAAACAAATTTCCCACGTGTGGGACTAATAAAGGTTATCTTATCTTATCTTATCTTATCTTATCTTATCTTATCTTACTAGTGGACCTTTATGTATCATATCAGCTAAATCCATAAAACAAAAGAGAAAAGCAGATAAATTATATGTGAACTCGTTGAGTCACCACCCAACTGTGAACAATTTATAAGACATCTAAATATTTGGAAAAAAAATATCTGGCATATCTTTGTGAACTCTGCCTTTCATTGTGCTATAAAGGAGTAGAACATACACACAACAGGCCACCAATTCATGTGCCTTTTGGTGTTTATATTATGAAGAGGCCATGCTGGGAAGCAGAAAGGGAGGGGAGGAATAACGTAGGAAGTAGATGAACAGAGTAAATGTAGGCCGTGTCCTTTTCCTCTCCCATCTGTCCCATTACTTTTGGCTAAGCTCCTCATAGGAAGACGGTTTGTGTCCAAGCCAGTCCATTTTGTCACTGGAGTAAACAAAGGAAGCTTCACATGGCTTTCCTGCCCTTTGAAAATAGAAGACCCCCACCTCTTTCTCCTAGGCCTTTGGCATGCACGGATATCCTGAATACTCCCATTAAATTAAAAAAACAGCTACACACTGAAGCTACCAGGTGCAAGCCATTGCACAAAGATTGAGGTCTGAAAACACCTCTAAATATTTGAACAGAGCTGTTAAATTAATATTTCAGTTTCCTTGCTTTTTTGCTGACAGTTAAATAAAACATAAGTGTATATGTTGATACCGCTCTCGCTGATTATTATAACACTGGACCGCATAGCTATTTAGCCACAGAAAGAGCTAACCTTTCGCTGCACTTATCCAGGAAACACTCAAGGAGATAACACCATAAACTGTTGTTTTTACACTTCAGGTTCTGTATGGGTAAAACTAATGATATCTAAATAAATAATCTGTATGCGCTTAGTGTGCTGGGTAGATGTTTTTTGTCAACTTGGGATTAAGCCACACAGTTTTGAGTATTTCTGCTATGCTAACTATCTCCGGTTCCATCTAGTTATAACAGATATAATGTGGCAGGTATGTACGTTGTTGTTGTATCAAGGGGAAAGGGGGAAAACATGCTTCTCTAAAAACCTGTCAGTGTGAAAAGTAGACTTGATACAACACCGACAGTAGACTATAGAATGACTGAATTTGATATAGTATAATCATAAAATGCTTATTACTGTTAGTAGCAGCAATAGTGGTGGTAGCAGTTGAGATAGAGCTTTTGAATGTCAGAGAAGACTGCTTCTAATTTACTTACACTTGATCTGTCCAACAGGAAGACGATTCTGATTGTGGAGGAGGGACTTGTCTAAGACCGAGCCTTTGGCCAGTGTTCGGGTTTCAGCTGCTGCTGTTGTGGCTCAGCACATCTTTGCAACACTCATGACCCCTACACGCGATTACATACACTCATACACTGATCATCGAGTCATTTCGCTGGAGGCCAGAAGACACTCGAGTTGCACCATACAGGATGTATGCAGAATATTTGCAACAAGACATTTTTATTTTCTCAAGACCAATATCAGCATTTCCATTTGCCAATGCCAAAGGGTGCTCATTCATTACCTCCTCATTATTTTCCAAGAAGAGAGACACATTTACTGTGCTCAGCTGCACTCATTTTCATGATATACTCCTTAATATTCTCCTATGGTGCAAGAGTAAGAGCTAACCAAACCCTTTAATTCTGCCTCATTTTCTCTTGTGTGTCTGATTTATTTTGAGGAGGTTGAAAGACGTTTTCCCACTATGCCAACTAAATCTCATTCGAAGCCTGTATGTTCACTGACAGCATTGATTTGTGTGGTTGTCGGTATTGTTTGTTGCTTATTATATTCATTGTGTATGAATAAGTATGCTGTAAGGATCGTTTATTTTGGCAACCAGAGCAAGTATTAAGAGTATCCCTTTTGATTTGTTTTTAAATGTACTTTACCAACCTATCTACATTTCATTTTTGTACTCAAAATCAGTAAGCATTTTGTGTCTAGCTAGGTGTTGTATTGTAGCAGCATGTGCTCAGTACAGAGCGAAAGACAACACCGACTTTTTGACACCAAAGCTCCACACAGTACCAATGACCGCAAACCTACTAAAGAGAATCTGCACAATAGCTTAATTCGAGATATTCCTCAGATGTGGGTGTACATCAGTAAACAAGCTACATTATTAGCTAGATATTATAGATATTTCACCAAGAGATAAGTGAGGTCAGGTTGCATCCAATGTGATAATCTATTAGGATATTGCAATTTTCAAATATATTTGTACTTCAAGTGACAGCTTTGGTTGTCTTCAGTTTGATGCATCAAATTCCCAGTGCCTATGTAGTAAATCAAACTGTCTGGTATTTGAATGAAGCAACACATCAGATTTGTATTCTTACCACGTATGCTTCTATGCTAACGCTTGCTGCAGTTTAGCAGAGAGGGTATCCCTTGCAGTAATTTGTTATGAAATAGTCCAAATCTGCTGCAGTTCTTCTGCTTTTTTGGCTTACAGATAGGTGATGGAAACAATCGTTGACTTTGATGATGAGAGAGGAATATCATTCCCCTCTTTTGCCAAAACAAAGCTAAGCCAGGCTTGAGCTTGGGTTCCAACACCTCTCTTTATTAATCCTGTTTCTGTTTCCTTTCTGGATCGCCAGACTCAGGAGCCAAGATGACTTGTGAATGAGATCAGCATATCAAAATGACTGTTTCTTTGTTTTCTTGCTGTTCTCTTTATGCTTGTTTCCTCTTTGTGTTGCTCTATAAGTGCTGTGAAGCAGACGCTGAAGGCTCAGTGTCGAAATGCTGCAATGTCATGGGATGAGCTTGTTCTGTGTTTGAACTCTGTCTATGCCTACGATCAGCATCAGGGCATGCTGGAGAGAACTTTGAGAGCACTCTTTTACCAATGATAATTTTCCATTGCCTTACTTTGTCTTAGGTTTTAGTAAGTCATAAAGATCATACATAAGTTCATCTTTTCCCTGTTTCTTTTTTTTTTTTTTAAGAATAAAAGTAATGTTCTCTCCACCTCGCCTTCATGGTGATATACTGGTGTGATCAGGTTATGCTGTCTAGCAAAGTTATGTGTTGACTTGTGTTTTACCCTGAGGGTCCCCTGTCTGTGTGCAGGCATGTATGTGTCCCTCCGATATCTGATTGTGCTTTAATACCGTACATGAAATACTCTTTTGTGGATCTTCACTAGCCTGAATAAATTTTGTATACATTTGTACACTAATACTATTTACTGTAAAAAAGAGAAAATGGAAGAAATGAAAAAAATGTTTATAATATGGTGTTAGTTATTGTGCATATATAATAAATTCACAAAAAACGTTGTATTAGTATGACCTGAGATTCTCCTTATTGCTCACATCTGGTCAGATGCTTTGGCTCCACTGGGAGCAGACCAAACATGTCATCCTTCCTGCTGACAGAGACAGCTGCTGAAAAAGAAAGACCATCTGCATTTGTGGTTCACTGTGTCTGTGTTGGTATATGAAGGAAGGGTGTGGGTGATTTGGGATTAGTCAAGTAGCTCTTTACACTACAGTTTTCTTATTAATGCCTAATTATCAAATTACTGAAAGAAAGTACAACTTAACACCTGGCCGGCTAAAAAACATCATGCCTAGTTTGTGTCTGACCACACCCCAGATCTCTGATATGTGGGATTTGCGGTTGGGTGTTGTCATAGCCAATAGCCTGTCTACATCAGTACAAGAAGGTAATAGCCTAAATCATATTTCCATGGTCTTGGGTATTTATTTCCTAAATATGCTGGCGGATGTGTGCTAAAATGTGTAAATGTTTGCAGCTTTATTTCATTTTATCTTTCATTCCAAAGTAAAGTCTAAATCTTGTTATGAAAACACTTCCTTTACTTCAGCATGTTAAATACAGTAATTGTGCAGTTCAAATGACCACTCAAAGAAGTCTAAGTGCTACCTTAAAAGACATGATTTAAGACATTTTTTTCTTGTTCCACTTCCTTCATACCTCAACTACACATATAAAACCATACACATCCATTTTTACATGATTTCTGGGGTGAGGAAGGCAGTGGCTCCTCCGGGTGGAAATCTTAGCTGTATGTAAGATGTCAAACAGAATGGCAGAGAGTGCCCCACTGAGTACTGTCAGAGGCCTCAGTGTTTTTGATTTTTGTGATGCCTGTTGCAGCATTATTGACACAGACAGCTCTGCTATCCCCTGCCTAAAGCAGCAAGCAAATGTCAGATGCTAACACCAGTGAGTACTTGAGCATAATCTACACTTTACCTGTTGGGGTTTGTGTTGTTTATCTGACCATAATATAAGAATGTGTAAGGCCACAATTTGGAGTAGTAGCTATTAAAAATATTTGTTTTTCTTAGAGATGTGTCTGCCTGGGAGGTCTTTGTATGTGTGCTACTCAGCAATGATCTAGTAGGGAGGTTGTAACAGGACACCCTTGTAAATAGGCACAAGGTCATACCCTTTAACATGCCTGGCTTAAAATCCTACAGACATAGAAGAAAAGCAGGAACTAGTTAGACATCTCTGTTTAATGCTTAACAAATCAAAAACCTTCCTTCTAACCAAAAATAAAATAAACCTGTAACAATGTATTCAAAGTCAAAAAGATCCCTCATTTTACTGGTTTAACTTACTAACTGGTACACACATGTAGATTAACAACAGCATGGTATAATATAAGGAATACACCTTGAATCCATTGCTTCTAAGGATTTACATCGGGTGGCTTCAATCCAATTTAACTTTTTTGTTTTGATTTTTCTTTCATTACTCAATATTTCTGAGGAACAGTATTAATATTAGATCCCCCAAGAAAGACCATGACTCATCTGTGGTTAAGTTAAAATCTTAGAGTGGCTTTTTAGGTTTGTTCCACTAATTGCAGGAAGTGGCACACTAGACTAATGCTGCATCAACATCGTGACCCGTGACTGGATCTGCAAGGATCAGCATGTCATCAAGTACACTCCTCCAAAGTTCATTAACTCTTTTGTGAAGTAATATAACATCTATTTGTGTAGACCTTTACCGGCAAATGGTTGTTTTTTTTGGAACGGTGTTGCAACTTAATGGCACTCTAATTTTAGCTCCAACACTCTCGACAGCCTTTGGGTCATGAGGTTCCCGGGGCAGTCAACCCACGTCTGAATAAACTTCCCTGAATCTGGTTAATATAATGTGGTTTACATTAGCTACAACATTTTTAATTGGCACTGTTTGTTTTTTTTCTAACTGTTAAAAAAAGCACACTTCCTGTAAGCCGTGACATAGAGGTCACAGTTTTTCCGTCACTACAAGGCTTCAGCCGGGCAGGGGCATCGGGGTCAATAAGGTTTTGAAGTGTAGTAAGAAAAATTTTTCCAGTATCTTCTGTAAATGCTCCCTGATTGCTTGGGTATATTTATGGTGTATTTTCCTGTGAGAGACACACTCTTCCCCCCTCCAAGCTAGGATCAAACAGTATTTGTATATAAATCTTTATGTTTATGGAAGTCCAAAAGGATTTAGCACACTGGAAAAGGAAAAGAGAGAACGTGTCAAATAAGTTGTTAATCACACGAAATGATCCCAAATAGTCTTTAAACATTTTCCTGTTGCAGTTTACTTTTTTTAATCACCTGTTTTTGTGAACCCCTGCACACAGGCTGGCAGCAAAGTCAATCAAAGACAGCCTCAACAATATTTGCAACACGGTGAGAAAGATGTGTTAAACAACCTGAAGGTCGGGCAGAACACCAAACATACACTTGGCATGGACTTTCAGGAAATGCCACAGTCTTTTCCAAACCCATAAACATGACCACACACTTGTCTGTTCTTCCTACCTTGTTTTTTTTTCTCTCAGTTTGTAATCATGTTGTAGGTACAGTACATATCTGCATGTGTGTGTCCTGAATGTAATTGGTAGCCATAGCCCGGGTAAAATCTAACCAGGTGAATGGTCTTAACATAACACATTCCACTCTAGCCCCTACTGAGTCTTGATTTGTGGATTTTCTCTGTGTTTAGAGTGGGGCCTAACATATAGTATAACTGGTAACATGAGGTGTTAAGTTTGTTGGGGCCATGTGCATTCACCGAGGTTCTTTCCATGGGATCAGATATTTTTATAAGTCTCTCAACATAAAAACTTACACTTTTGTGAATGACATAGAAACTGTACAACTTTTAAAGGTATCCTGTTAAGTTTGTGGCCACTAGTAGCACAGTGTAGTAGTGTTTTTATAGGCTCATTCCTGTTTTGCTTGTACTCTGCACATTCAAAACAGATTCTGCAACTGGTTTCCCTTTATTCTACTGATCAGCAGATATGGGTACTTAGATGTAAAGCAATGTGATGTGAGGCAGGTTGCCACATAAAGGTAAAAAATAACACACTTTAAGGGGTGGTTGCAAGCAATACAGGACTAATTAAATAACACAGTCGTTTTTTCAGTCTATTTGAGTATTTGAATAAAGAATATTTTACTTATATATATAGATTGATTAGTGTGTAATTCGATCTTCAAACAAACTGATTCTCACAATCTTAGAATTAATTGATTTAAAAAATAGGGCGCCACTTTGTGGAAGGTGCCATGTTGCTCCACTATCTTGAATACAGTGGCCAAGCTGGACACCACTGTTACACCTGATTACATTTTATATATATGGCTAGAGATCATGTAGGTAATATGCCAAAGGTGGAGGAGAGTAGAACTCGTTGGTGTACGTGTGCATCTTCAGGCTCAAGATATGAAGTATCATGCCTACACTAAACTGCCAAAAGTATTCACTCAGCCGTTCAAATTATTGAATTCAGTTATTCCAATCACTTCAGTGGCCCCAGGTTTATAAAATCAAGCACCTAGGCACGCAGACTGCTTCTACAAATATTTGTGAAAAAATGAGTCACTCTCAGGAGCTCAGTGAATTCCAGCATCGTGCCATGATAGTTATGAAATTTCCTCCCTACTAATTATTCCTGTTTGGAAGGACTGGGAACGACAGCAATTCTGCCACAAAGTGGTATGCCAAGTAAAATCGCAGAGCGGGATGTGCTGATGCTGAGGTGCATAGTGTACTGCAGATTTCATGTGGCCTTCAGTTTAGCTCAAGAACAGTATGTAGAGATCTTCTTGGAATGAACTTCCTTGGCCAAGCAGCTGCATCCAAGCCTTACATCACTAAGCACAATACAAAGCTTCAAATGCAGTGGCGTATTGCACGCCACCGCTGAGCTCTAGAGCAGCCGAGAGATGTTCTCTAGAGTGATGATGAATCACATTTCTCCATCTGGAAATCTGATGGATGAGTCTGGGTTTGGAGGTTGCCAGGAGAGTGGTAGTTGTCTGACTCCACTGGGCTAATGTAAATAACAGTATTGGTTATCAAAATCATTTCTTATATTTCTGTAATATCGAAATTAATTCATTTAAACTCAATGTTATTTATATACCAAATCACAATAACCATTGCCTCAAGGTTCTTAATATTGTAAGGTAAGGACCCCATAATAATACAAAAAACCCAGAGAAAATCCCAACAATAATATGACACCTATGAGCAAGCATCATGGTGACAGTGGGGAGGAAAAACTCCCTTTTAACAGGAAGAAACCTCCAGCAGAACCAGGCTCAGGCCACATGCTGTGTTGAGGTGAAGGGAGGCAGACAAAGACAAACAAAGACACGCTGTGGAAGAGAGCCAGCGATTAATAATAACTAATCCACCAGTACACATAATCTGTTTAATTGAAATGATATTTTTAATGTCAAAATATAATTACTGCTGTTATCTGTGAATTTTCAATTTCACCGTTTAATAAAAAAGCAGAAACACAGTATCTTTTGATTTAGATGACAAGATAGATTTGCATCACTGCTTTAAACTTAAAGCATGCAGCTACAGACAGTGTTCAGCCAAAAGAAGAATGGGACTTCCTGGAATAGACTGACTGGTCCCAAAGAGCTTTGAGCTCAGCATCACAAAGACAGTTTGGCATTACACAAAAAGATAGATTACCCTGAGACAGACTACAGCCTGCAGCAGTTCCGTGATAAGTTCTCATAGACACTTGTACTACCTGACATGTATCTTTAAAACGTATGTAATGCAATGCTGCTTCAACACAGCTTGATTTAATTCATATATTTTTGCCTATATTGCTACTGCAATCATGGCAAAGGTGTCCTCCATTCAACTCGTGCCTAAAATGTGTGCACAACACTCAGAAAACTAAAAAACATATGAAAAAAAATATTAGACAGACAGGAAGGGAAAATGTCACTTGGTTCACTTGGTTGTAATTGTTGCCCCATTGACAATTTAGCAGGCCCTCTGCTAGAAACGGGGGAGCAGTAGAACTTTGGCAGGTGGTACAAAGAGACCTCACAGAGCTGGCGTGAACATTCGACTTTTTGAACTATGTTTACATCTCAAGTTACTTGTGTGTACAGCATGTGTGTTTGTGTGCAAATCACTCAGGTAGGTACTAAGAGACTTACAGATCGCTTGCAATTTCCCCTACTCTATGCCATGTTGACAGTCACAACATAGTGACTACGTGTACAGGTCGGACACAGACACATGTGGGATGAAGTGTACCTGCTGACCTGGAGACGCTTTTCTGTCTGTTCTTTAATTTAACCAATCATCTTTCCTCCTCTGTGTGTCTCCAGTTCTATACGAATCACGTGGGGGTAAATTAGCAGTGAGGAGCAGACAAGACAAGGTGACTGTTTGCAGATGTTTAAGAAAGAAGGAAGCACAGGTTTAGGCACTATTTTAGGACCTGCTTCCAAATGTCCCCTATTCTAAGTCATTAGTTTGATACTTTGACTTTCTGTTGTAGTGGTCGGAGTGGATGTTTGTGTGTTTTTTGGATAGTCTCTTGTTGTTTAACTGGAGTTAGTTTTTACTTTTTACTGTAATCACGTCATCGATCAAAGTGGATCTTGGGAATTAAATTCATTTTCTGTGGTTACTGACAAATTTCATTTTCATCTTTGTTCACTTCCGGAGTAATCTAATTAGCGAGGCTCCACTGGGAAGAAATGGATACATCTGATCAAAAGGGTTGTTTAAAAAAAATAACCATGTGTATGAAAGAACATGACAATTGTATTAAATAGCTTGACCTTTACAATAAATGCTGAGCACATAAACATGACCCATTTGTGTGTTTTTGTTCCCCCACTTTGTTTCTGTGCTGCACACATTTGAGTGATCCACCGTCAAAGGATTGGCACAATAGACTCAGTGTGGGATGTTGATGTGTTTGTGTCACAAGCTCCTTGTGTACTATGCTAAAGGATGTGTCATTTAAACAGTTCGGGGTTTTGTGGATATACAAACTCACAAGGCCATTTTGCTTATGAATTGTTCCAAGGCTCAGTCTCAAATGTTCACATCACCACCCATAAACACAGGAGAAGTGACAGACAAAAGGCATTACAAGAATTCTGCTCTTGAACTGAGTGTGGTCTCTTGAATTGTTTAAGTAATATTTCTCAGTACAGGAATTATAGTGCAGAAATTTTCGAGTTTGAAAAATAGCTTTCTAACAAGAAACCGACTGAAGAGTCAATTTAACATCACTTTTTCCCCATAAAAGAGAGTAAAAAGTGCAATTTCCATGGTGCATCTACAGATATGAACCTCAGTGATGACTCAGCAGTTTAAGATGAGTCATATGTAAAATTTTGGTCTCTACTTTCTGTGATCAATAAGTTTCAGTATGTCCATGGCAATGACAAAAGCACTTGTTCACTGATGAATTATCTGAGAGGAAAATCAATGGCGTATTGAGTGGTTTAGAACTGTAATGGTTTTCTGATCCTCTTTAAAGCTATTTTTAGGAATATGTTGGTGACTCAGTTTGCTATTGTGCATGATAATGAACTGATGTGTTAAAACTCTAGGTTTGCATTTCTGTTAGCTGCCCACTCTGCAGCATTTCCCTTGAAATGAGAGTCAGAAATAAAAATCAAATGAAAATTTAACTTGAAGGCAGACAGCGGGGCTGGCATCACACACATTTCATCTCACACGCTGTGTTTTTATTTGTTTGTACAAGAAGTGTGTGTGCAGTTTATTTGTGCTGCCTGTAACTGTCAGTGGATCACAATTACGAGCAGTGACTATAATCGCATGCACTGACAACAGGAAATGTGTGTTTGTTTAAAGGAGGATGTCTTGACACAGTATCTGTGTTTACAGAGTCTAGCCCCAGCACTGTCATCACTAACTCCAACAGAGCTAACACAACCCCTAAATTTGACTCTTTTCTAATTAGACTGAAATACCTGAGCCACCTCCCCTCTGCACTCCCACATTTCCTCATACAGAGTCCTTTTCTGCTTTACGTCGCTCTCTGTCTTGCTCAAACTATTACCCCATTGGTACGCTATTCCCTCCTTTAATTTCTCATTCCGACTGGCTGTAATCTGGAAGAGAGGCTGGAATGATTAGAGGTCAGCTAATTTGCTGCAGATGAAAATGTCCACGTAATGGGACTTGCGGGGAAATAATAGTACACAACACAATGCACACAAAATTTCCAAACAAATCTGCAGGAAGTCTGTTAATACTCCACACACTCCGCAAATATGCACAAAGACAGCCCAGCCGTCAGTACCCTGCTCTGCATTGTACCTCCCTCATAAAGAAATTGGTTTTTATCGCATAACTCTTCATTTATACTCGTATCATATCAACTTCTTTACTCTCTATATCATCTCCATCTCTTATTGAACTTCCCCCTTCTATTGCCAGCAGGATGAAGATAGGTTTCTGCCAATAACTTGCCACAGATGTCAGGAGTCTTGCATGGTGACAGCACTCTTATGAGGAAAGTGGTGGGCTACTGGGTCTCTCTAATTTCCATCTTCTAGCAGAAGCTGTTGCTCTTGGAGTCAGTGAAAACACCCACTGGATTCTTGCTAAGAGAAGTCAGTAATGAGATTGTGGTGAAGAAGTCTTTCTGTTGGAAACTCAAACTGGTAAAGGTTATCCAGTCATCTGTTGCTCGTTATGTGTGAACATGCGTGTTTTTGAATCTGTGTGAATGTGAGTTCTGGAAAGACAAAAGAGAGAGAGAAAAAAAAGTTGGAATCAATCTCCCTCAAGCATACAGTGTGTGGTTTAGTTATATTATGTGGATGTAGATGAGATATGGTACACAAAGAAAGAGAGTAAAGAAAGGGAGCTTGAGCATTACTCCAGTGAAAGTATCTGACTCATGCCTGATTGTTTATTATTGCAAATGACTGTAGTCCTCTCAGGAAGCCACAGGAGTATTACTCATTGCACCAAAGAGAAGATAGCGATGTAGTCTGTCTCCCCTTAGACATTTATTCGTCTATTGGTCTGTTTTTGTTTTGCACACATGGTATGATTTGAAAGAAAATACCGGGAATTCCCATAATGCAGCAAGCCCCTGCCTTGTGATAACTTACATGATGTCTCTTTACTGCACTTCTCATCAGGCTCCTATCCAAGGACTGCTCTGTGACTGCTGCATTGAAGGTATTTAGAGAAAAGCCAGCTAAGTGTCATGCCTGCTGTCTTGTGCTGTCGTCACTGGAAATAGACATGTCACTCAGGAGATGGATGCAATGTCTTCATGCACCCCCACCGGTAATTTCACTACTTAGAGAAAGAAGTAAAGTAGCATAAACAACCTCACTGTCCTTTGCATCCCCATTAGGTTTATCTTTGTTGACAAGTGCCTGCTGATATCTGTTTTGTTTTGGACTCAGTGTTCCCTGGTGAGGTTGTAAAAAAGCAGAGTGAAAAGGGTCCAAAAAGATGACTGAGTAGTAAAAGGTGAGCGAGAGTGAGATAGGTAAAGAATCCGCAGAACAAAACATTTAAAATAATGGGGTTTTTTGCAGACTTGTAGGAACGCATACTGCAGTCTGTCCAAATGTATAACTGTGGTAGCACTGCTTTTCAATTAGATTTTGAGGTCTTCGTAGTCTATGAAATTTATGGATTACAGCAGAAAATGTTTCCCAAAATTTGCCACAATAGCAGAATCATTTTTCCTTCCTTCTAGACATTAAAACTTTTTTTAATTATAAGAAAGTAACCCTCGGTGGAGGGTGTTAAGGAAGAAAAAGAAAGAAAAAGAAAGAGAGGATGTAATATTTCCTAAACCACGGGTCTGAAGACGCAGATGCACGTTGCTCATATAAAGATCAGTTATTCAACGTTGTTACGGAAGAGATGGCAATGTGTGTGCGTGTGCTTAACTAATTGAAAATTGGTGGTGGTTAAAATAAAGGAAATGAGAGAAAAGAAAGAAAGAGAGAGAGGGGTGGAGGGATAAGCAGACTCACAGATCGAAAGAGAGAGAGAGAGAACAGAGGAGGGGAGGAGAGGGAGGGAGGGGTGACGCGGGGAAGTACTTAGAGAGAAGACGCATCATCTGTGCAGTGGTGGGAGCAACATCTCCTGGTTGCAGTCCGACAGCAACGCGAGCAGCTTTTCCGACTTGTTTCCAGAAACCGTTGTTGCGTGACGAGACCATGTGGATTTACAAGCTCGTTTTCGGATTCGTTTTCGTCGTTTCTTGCTCTGGTAAGTTTGCCGAAAACTACTCACAACTGCTCCCGTTGCTGCCCAACGTGTGACACCAGAGCCAGCGTGTGAGCGCACTGGTTTGCGCTCCCTGCACAACAAACTGTCAAGCACGAGTTAGGAGTGCCTTGAATCATCTGATTTTATTACTGTCGCTGCGATGTTCGGATAATAACACATTCGTCTTGTGTTTAACTCTGTATAGGTGTGTTATTAATGCAATCTGGTGGTGCGCGATTTATGGGTTAGCGTTACTTAGAGTCAAAACACATCCCTGGCAGTATTTTTTAAGACTGGACTTCAGTGAAAAGAGATGCTTTTGCTAAGAGCAATTACAGAGCTTTTTCATTCTAACTCACTCCCAGAGCTCATTGGACTATACAGTATCGCTTTGAAATTTAGCTGAATGAACACTGGGTAAGTGATAAGAAAAAAACATCTGCTTATACGCTAACCCACTGTCACCTAAAGTGACCTGTTAAAATCCAATCAATCGTGCAGTCACCCTCTAGCTGAGTGCAACTTTCGCGGTTCATTGCTTCTTGGCACTCAGCCGGTCAACTCAAGCTGACGAGCGGACAAACACTAGGCCTCTGGTACTCTGTGCTCCCCAGCTTGCTTACCACATAGTAAACTATCCAGACACTGAATCTGAAATCAACTCTGATGTGTGACGTCTTCCCTTCAAGTGATTCAACGATTTTTGTTTGTATGTTCTCTATGTGTTTGTGTGTGTGTCAGCCTCGATTTCATTTGGGGCCAGTGACAAATGACTGTGCATCCCATTGGACGCTGTAAACCTAATGGGATGCACAGTTAAAGCAGACTTCTTCACACATAAAGTATTGTGCAAAAGGCTTGAGTCACTGCTCATTTCTTTATATTTTAGCAGGAAAATGGGGAAATAGGTGCAGTGATTTATTGAAACGTTTGCAAACATAAATGGAAATATGGTTTTTGAAAGCAAGAACAGCGTTTGCACGATTCTTAGAAACTTGAAGTCAGTATTTGGTATGAGCACCTTTATTCTTCAACGCAACCTGAACTCTTTTAGCCAAGCTGTCTTGCAATTCTGCAAGTAGTCTTCAGGAATAGTTCTCCAGGCTTCGTGTAGGTCATTCAAAGCTCTTCTATGGATGCTGCTTCAAAAATGTTGAGGTCCGGTCTCTGGAGAGGCCAATCCATGACTGATAGTGTTCCATGGTGTTTTTCTACAAGGTATACTTTTACTGCATTGGGAGTGTAGTTTTGATCATTGTCATGCTAAAAAAATGAAACTACTGTTAGTCAGATGCTTTCCATGGTGACCAAAATCTGTTGGTACTTTTATGCGTTCATTCAGCTCCAAACATTGACAGAGCATCCACTCTGTTTCACAGATGGCTGTAGACACTCACTAATGTACGTCTCTGCTGACCTCCATATTTATTTGGATCTGATTTCTCTTGTCACTCATATTCAGTCCAGTTCTTGCACATTACCTATGCATTTTCTCCTTGTTTCCCTTCCTTAAATATGGCTTTTAAAAGCCAGCCTCCCACTGAGGCTATTTCAGATGAGGCTTTGGTGAGCAGTAGAGAGAGCCGCTAAAGGGCCAAAATGCATCTCTCAGGTCCTGTGTCAGGTCTTTTTTTTTTTTTTTTGCAGTTTTACAGTTGTTTTTGTTTTTTCATTCCCTAAGGCCATGGATTTTTTTAAAGACTTCTTCTTTTGTCTTCCATCTGTCCAGTTTCCTCAGTTTTTTTTAAAGTGCACATCAAGCCAGATATGCAAAAGCTTTTTGGGAATCATCTTGTTGGTGCAAAAATACTATTACAGAGTGCACAAGATGCATTTTTAAATTGTTTTGCTAAGTTGCCTGTTACATGTAGACACAATACTGTTTTATTGCTTGGTGTAAGTGCTTTTTTTTTCTAATGGTTGAATGATTCATAGTTTTTTTGTTTGTTAAGTGACTAAACACACAAAAAGAAAATATTTCTGTGAAAATGATCACAAACAAGGACTGGAGTGAAAATAACTGAAAAAGAAAAAAACTGAAAGATATGCAGAAAGTCTGAAGAATTAAGACCACTTAAAATTAAATGAAAGTCTGGCTCTTTGCAAAATAAAAAGAAATGAGGTGTTTGAGACGTTTTCTAGACAGTCTCATCAGCAGACAACAAAGAATACTTTGTTTGTGTGAATTCATTTTATTATTATTATTACTAGAAGTAGTATTTAGTATCCCTTGTGTTAATATATACAATTTAGAATGGGCAGACTAAGACTACTTTTGTCATGGATGTAGAGCCAGACAAGTCTGTAGACTGTCATAAAGCTATCTGTCCGTGTTCAACCACAACAGCATCAGGCCCTTCCTAATGATGCTCTCTCTACCTATAGTTGAGTCTCATTAATAATGTAAAATGTCTAATTAATGCTACTCAGTAATTGTGACCACATTTTGTAATTGTGTATCAGAAGGCAGAAGAAATGCTCTCCAGGACTACCAGAAAACTGACAGCATTCAACTGATGGTCCATTCTGATTCCTCCCACCTGACCAAAAGCAGGAAGCTGAGCTTATCGAAATGTGCTAAAGCCTGCAGCCGCAACAAAAGGCTCCCCTTTACCTGCAGGTTTGTCCATGCTAATGTCATTACCCTTTCAGTTTCAGGATATTACTTTGGTAACATGGGAATGGCTTTCAGTTCGTCTTACTTAATTAATGTTTGCATGATGCATGAATTTTGATGGTTAGTTTAGCAGGCCTCACCTTTGTGTACTCACAGAATCCCCATGTTACTGGTTTCCTTTTACTTCAAGATGTCATAAAACTGACCATTATTATTCTCACTCTCCCTCCTGTTTTCTCTTCCTCCTTTCCAATCCTCTTTATTCTCTAGAGCATTTGTGTATGATCATAAAAACAGGAAATGCCAGTGGCTGTCCTTCGACAGGAACTCACCAGGAGTTCAGAGCCAGCAGAACATGAACTACCAACTGTATGAGAAGAAAGGTGCTCTACATTTCCATGTTTTTGCTCACCCAGCTGATACATACACAACAAGTGTCTCTGACTCTCAGAAAAAACACATCCTTGAGGTAGCCTTTCTTTCAATAGACACCACTGCTTCTGTAGAGGTTTTGTTGATTTACATTTTTTAGAAAAAAATAATATCCATTTCATAACAATTTATGCTAGAGTGATTTTAGCTCCGTGATGATGGGAACCCTCTGGGGGGAAGACTAGGAAGGGCAAGGACTATTGGCATGTTTATTGGGTTGGGCCACATCATGGTTCATTTTCTGTCATTAAGCGGTGTTTATGTAAATATTGGAAATTCCCACCCGTTTTCAATCACACTGACCACAACTGTGAACTGTGAACATGCCGGCTGTGTAACATATTTTTTACTGAGTCCAGATTTTAAAGATGATTAGGAAAGCAGATTTGACTTTTGGCATTGTCGCATCTCCGTTAAGCTCAGTGTTTCAGATGAAAATCTCCTTCTGTCTGTTTTCTCTATTATCTGTTCTGGCTCTGTATGCAAAGCACTTATCACATTTACAAGACCATTCTCTGTGTCTGTCTTATTTCAGACTATGTTAGAGAATGCATTGTAGGAACAGGGCAGAGTTACAGGGGGCGGAGGTCAGTGACTGTGAGTGGGATCCTGTGCCAGGCCTGGGCTTCTCCTGTTCCTCATGAGCACAAGTAAGAATCTGATGTACTTTACACCACAATGTCAAACAAAATAGTGTTATAAGCTCTTTCTTACTGTTAGTTTTGGCCTGCTAGTAATGCAATTAGCTAGTAGCTAGAGGCTGGTCTGTATGTGTGCATATGTATATATGAGTATGATATATTAGGGGTTGATTAGGCTCCTGGGAGCAGTCATTCATCAGAACTGACCTCATTGTAACGCCTTACACAGTCACAGATCATTTCCTGCTGTGGACCTACTGTTTATCTAGATGTGTATGTAGTGTGAATTCAAGTGTGTGTATTTTACTTTTACTGGCATATGCCACATTTGGTTAAATCTAAGTTCTAGGTATGTCCCCTAAATGTCTAAATCTATTTTTGCTGATAAGATATTTTTCAAAGTAAGAAAAAAGTTAAAATAATAAGATGCCAGTAAAAGATGACAAAAGTGAAATTTGCACTGATCTCGGTTACATTGCACAGTGCAGTTGCATAATTTTTTACCCAGTAAGCAACAATATAGTTACATTAATCTAAGCCTATATGACTAAGATCCACTGTAGACTTAATAGCGACAGAGAGAGCTATGTGCTTCCTTGAAAATCAAAGATGACTGTACTGTACACTAGCCATACTTTATCGCTGAACCCTATGCTACCTCCTCTCTCTTTTGTTTTTAAACTTTCCTCTTTTTTCCACATTGTTGGAATTCTGTTCATTATTCTCTTTATCACTTTCATATTTAAAGGTAATCCAAGATTGAAAGATAGCCACCAATTTCCTGATTTCCAAAACAAAGAGCACATGAATAGTGTTGAACCTTCAGTAAAAAAGAAAAATCCCACTGCCCTTTCTCCTTAGAGATTTAAAACGACTTTGAAAGGCTTTGTAGTGTCGAATCAAAGCCGGCAGTGTACGTTTGCACCTCCAGTGAACCTGCTTTATCAGGCCGTTATTAACTTTTCTGTAAATCAGGTAATTAAACCCAGGCACTTTGTATGTTTTATCAGTTCACTTACAGACATGGGAAATTGACATACACGCAAGCACAGATTAATGCACGCACATACACACAGACACAAGTTCAAATAGCATTTTTATCAGTGTAAGGTTTCCCCCTCCATAGATTGCCCACCAAAGACTTCTCATTTTTGTACCTGTCATTACCAAATCTAGTGAAGGACTATTTCATAGCTTTATCTTTTCCCCATCATGTGGAAAAACACCGCTTGTCTAACAAGCTATGCTTTCTGTGTCCATCATCACAGCTGGTGACTACAGCCATGTGCTTCCCTGATGTAAAAGATATGAGTCATTTGTCAGTATGTTTATGTTACGTCCACCAACGCCAACCTCATGGAGAACTAACTTTGCTTTTAAGTATTAACCTGTTTTCCCTAAAAAAAGACTGCTGTGTCACTGATGATTCAGTCCTTTGGCATAGTTGTCAGTAACTTTTATTTTTGTTAATTCCCACTGGTGGTGTTTACAGAGCAGCACTCTTGTAAATGAGCAAGGAGAAGTCATTCTGTCAGAGATTAAAACCAGAGACCACAAACTGTGACCTTTTGGTGTTTTTCAAAAAGAACTTGCTCTGCATGCGAGCCGAAACGCTGTATTTGGCAGCAGGTCTTGGTACATGTGTTTGTTTTGTAACTGCAGCTCTGCTTCTGACAGATTCATGTCTAAGAGGTTCAGGAAGACGGACCTCCGGGAAAACTACTGTCGCAACCCAGACAACTCTGCTGTTGGCCCATGGTGCTTTACCACTGACCCTCGGCCACACTTCAGACATGAGGAGTGTGGCATACCACAGTGTTCAGAAGGTGGGTTTTACACACAGGCACACACGTTTGCAGAAATATATCAGTGCTTATATGAGCACATATTAATGTTAAAATAATACCCATTCTGCAATCTGCATTATCTCATCAATTGAGGCTTGATAGCCTGAAACGAGCTCCGGCAAACTAGGCAATCATATAGTTGGACTAAGCAAGTTCACCTAAACTGTGCTCTCTTGTGATATCTATCTATCTATATGTGTGTGCGTGTGTTACTTGCTGAGGCCAGCTGCAGCTGTTTCCAGGTGTGTGGTTTGGTTTACACTGTCCTCTCTCATTCCATCAGGCTCAGGGTTTGTAAAGGGTTTGAACCTGAAGAAGCGGGTGTTGGAATGTTACGGGATATTAATCCCCCTGTCGTCTACTCAACATCAATTGTTAGCCATTATATCCATCCCTGTGGCATACATGTGGTTGTGATGAAAGAAGAGGGCCTCCTCAGCATGTTTTAGCCTTTATGTTATATCGCACAATGTTACTGTCAGGCACTGAAGGAGGGGATGATAATGACCTCTGTTATCTAATCCTCGGGGATTCATGCTGTCAGAGGGGTTGTTTCCTCAGCATGCATGGCACTGGATCACTTTAATGAGGCGCCAGGTTGTGGTTGGGTAGGACAAAATGGGAATCCTTCTTGCTCTTTAACTGACACAAGTTGTACAACAAAGATAATGACATTTTATTTTGATAAAAAGCCTGTGCTCTCCCAGTAAAAAAATGACTGGGAGGGTTTCTCCTGAAATTAAGTGGTCCTAATAGGAAACATACACACAGACACGCAAACATGGCGTGTACAAGCACAAATACATGTGCAGCCTGTGGACTCACAAACATCTGTTTCCAATCTGGATCCTTGCTGTTGTTCACACTAGACAGTGTATTCTACTCACCAGGCAGAAAATGAGGCTTTGTCTTTATCCAAGAAACTTTTTAATGTTTGCATCCATATTTTAAATATCTTTGTTTATAACGAGTCTTCATTAAAGCTGAAGTATGCAAGAATAAAGTACTTTGATTGGCCAAAACTGATCATTATGATATACAGTGGAACCCCGGCTTACAAAGTCCCCATTTAACGAAACGCCACCTCTTCCTCCACCAAGAACTTCGTTTCCAGCCAGCATCGCCTCACTCAAAAGGCGATGGAAAAAGGTGCTTCGACTTACGAAAGACCCTCTGGAACGAATTATTTTCGTAAGTCGGGGTTCCACTGTAGTAGGTGTAGAAATCCAGTTCTTGCACAGCCCAGTTGAAAATCTAGTATGGTGAAAGGCTGTTAACGACTTGTTTGTCTAGTGTAACAAACAAAAAAATGTTGCTTATCCCACTTTAAGTATTATGTTATCAAAATGTTTAGTTCAAAATGTTGCTTAACAGTTTGGGAATCTAATATTAAACGCTAAAGTGTATTCAATTTGATCTTCAGCTCTATTCCTTTGTGAGCCCATGGCTATCCTACTAAAAAAAACACACCTCTCATTTATATTCTGGATATATGATTTTTCATTGATCAACTTAGCATTTTTCTAAGATATGTGCATGTGTTTTTCTGCTGTATAGTTGAGTGTATCAACTGTATTGGCGAGGATTACAGAGGACCAATGGACCACACAGAAAGTGGAAAAGAATGCCAGCGGTGGGACTTGGATGACCCACACAAACACCTGTACCACCCCAAGAGGTGATGCTCACAATTGCACACACACAGATACACACTTACCTCTGCAGCGCACAAAATTTGTGCAAGCTCAATCACATCTACTTGCATGCATGCTTATAGCATGAGAATACATTATGTTTTAAAAGGTTCATAAAGTAATTCAATGTAGTTTCGCTGCACTTACTTTGGTGATGAAGTGATTTGGATTCAGTTAGTGAAAACCTTCCCCGAAGGAATAATATTGGAATCCAGTGTGTGTTTATGTGGGGTTTTTTTTGTGTGTATTTAACAATAATATGTTGGGAAAATGCTTCATTTTGACTTAATTGTCCCAAATTGCTTTAAACTCTCAGACTTGGGCCTAAGCTGTTATTCATTTATACCTGTTTTAAGGTTTCATATATTTTAATCTATATTATTATTCGTTGCACGATCTTCAAAAAGGGTGTGTACACGTCAGCTGTGTGCATCTGTGTCAAGACAGCTAGTGGGATGGCAGGTGGTCTGGATTAGTGGGGACTCGTTAACACATCCTTAATCATCTCACTGTTTATGTAAACGAGGTCCCAGACTGCTCATAGCACTAATGTAATAAGAGGGTCCCACTGCCTGATACTTCATGCCTAGTGGCTACAGGCCTGAAGGGATGTAGGACTTTGGGATGACTTACTGTAGAACACCTGTAGTGGTGCAACTCATTATCTTCCTCACTCCCCTGAGCTCAGAAGAGTTATTAGTGTGTCGGTTACATGCAATGAATTGTCTCTCAACTATTTTGCACTGCTTGTGAATCAGCAGGAAAATAGAAACATGGATCTCTTGACTTTCAGAATATAGTGGCAGTTAACATCCTCATGAGTCCTCCAAGTGTGTGATAGTTGTTTTATATTTTATTTATTTGCAATGCTTTTGAGTCTTGTTTCTGCTTACATATTTTTTCTGCCTGTTTTGTATTAGGTACCCTGACAAAGGCCTGGATGATAACTATTGTAGAAACCCAGACGGACGCCAAAGACCCTGGTGCTTTACCACAGACCCAAATACACCCTGGGAGTACTGCAACATCACAGTTTGCGGTGAGCATATATTCATGTTTGTTTGTGTGTGGTTGAATCCATTACCATTTGTCATGCATGTTACGGAGCAGTCTATGCCCTTCTGTTAGTGGCAGTGTTGCTGCTCAGTGCGGGTCGACAAAGTATGACTGACTGCAGCAAAATTTACTGCTTCCTGTACCTTTCATTTTACCATTCCTCCCCTCTTCCTGGCTAATGCTAAAGAATATACAAACACACACTCACCCACCCACACAAACAGATGCAGAGCCCCCCTCCCCTCCCTCTTAGGGTTGGCTCTCTGTTATGTCTTCTCTGATAGCCAGAATGTTTATTTTTTTCCCTGCACCACTGGCTTTCTGTTTATTGTTCTATGCCAGCTCTTATGTGTGGTAGTCAAACTGCACAGGTCTGAATTACTGCTCTACATTAACCTCGTGTTACACATGCAGACACAACACCAGGGTCACACACACTACAAGCAGATCATTTACACCTCATACACTTAGTGCAAACGGTGTGATTGATGTTTAAGAGATCGTGTGTGCGTCACATCTGGCTTTGGCTTTGTGTGTCTTTGCACTTGTAGTAAACCAGCAAACACTGCGTGCTTGGAGTTCACCCTGCAATCAGTGACAAGTCAGACACTGGATTCTTCAAGAACATAAAATAGAAACAGAGCTGGTGTTGTTGTTGGACTCTGCTTTATTCTCTTTAGTCTGTGACCGGCCTGCTTTCCTGCTAGAAGCATCAGCAGTCCTGGCTCCATGTTTACTAGATGGCACTCCACCATGTGGACCCAGTGATTCACTGTTCTCTCCCCCTTATTTTCTCCTCTCTAAAAATTGTCTTCTACCCAGGGCATTCAACCCTTCTCTCACTCTTTCTCTATTATGGGAGCTTTTTGGGAACAGACCAAGTTTACGACCCAGTTAGTCTTAATCAAAACAAGGCACACAGAGACAAACAGATAAAGTGTTCATTTGATAAGGCCCCTTCTTTTGTTTACTGTCAAACTAGTTCAAATCTATTTTTATGCATCTACTATGCACAGCAAATCTCTGTTTTAGAGACTTGAAGATCTGGCGCTTTGTACATTTTCGGGTACAGTCGTGTAATGCTCAGGTTAATGAACTTGTAGCACTATCTAATGAGGATCTCCGTGAAGACAAGTACAGCAGACTCAATTTCGTGCCTTGGTTATCTTTTTGAGCCTAGCTAAACTGCATTCTTTCAAAACCACAGCTATTCTGTTGATGTCAGATAGTCAGTGTACTAAGAGTATTTGGCACCATTTCAAATACACTGTCACACTGAATACATCTATAATCCTGGCTGTTTGCTACTATTGACATCACTGTGCACTAATACAAAGTGGATGTATCTTGAGATCAGGGAATGATAAAACCTGGGGATGAGGACAGTGTCATTTTTAGGCCAACTAATTTGGCTGCCATCAGAGCAAATTGTTTGTTGCAGTCTGAATTGTAGGTGTTGGCAGTTGGGAGACTGAATTCTGCACAGTGAGGGTCTAAATTTACCAGGAGGCAATTTACCCCACAACCCCCCAAAAAAGTGCCCCATTGGCAAGCTGTACTTTTCTGAACATACATACAGTTTTATGGCAGAGCATGCAACATTAATCAGTGTAATTGTATCTATTATATTAATGTTTTCCACAGCAATGTTACACAAACACACTTTTTGTTTGACTTCAGTTCACAGTTACCAATTTTTTTTTGCAGAGGATGGCATTCAGACTAACATATTTTGATATATTGGTAGACTCATTTGTTTATGTTTCGTGTGAAAATGTAAATTACAACAGTGGCAGAACCTTGACCCTGTGGAAGTTCCTGAAACATCTTCCTGGAAAATCATTCATGGAGAACGAAATACAAATTTCAGGCAAATAAAAAACCTCCTGGGGGGTTTTTCAACTTTCTATACAGTTCAAAGTTACCATAATTTATTCAGTTTTCATCACTTTTTTTCTCTTACCGCTCTCATTTCACTGATCTGTAACTCACAGCAATTGTTTTCAAAATTTCTTCATACACCATTTAAACTAAATAAGCTTTTATCAGTTCTTCACCATCTCTGTGCACAGTGTAAATTAGGTGGCCAAACTTTTCACACTGTCTTTTTTTCTGTTAGTGCAATCATAAATGGTAAATTTGAGCAGATTCAAACTAGCCCCATTCAGTGTTGCCAACTCCTCAGTAAGGAAAATCGCTATTGGTTGTCCTAAAAGTCGCTAGAAGTCGCTAAATGACGTTATCGCCTAATTTGCATAATTGGTCATGCTAATCTAATTGTAACCTATGTCGTTGGAGAGAGAAATAACATCGTGGAAGAGACATAAAGTGAGTAAAAAACGTCCTAAATGCATTTAGAGTTTATTTAGAACTACAAATTAAATTTCTTTTAGCAATTATTGTTTTTTTTTAATGTCACAATTCCAACCCTGCTCCTTTACCCGGGCTTGGACCGGCAAAAGTGACCCGAAATAGGCACTCTGGTGGAGTTACTTTGTGTGTGTGTGTGTTTATAAGTAATTATATTAAACCTTGTGATCCACAAAACAGCATAAGAGTAAAAGAGTAAAATAAGAACTGACTGCGTTACAGCACCCGCTGCTTGTTGAGAGTAAAAGTGATATGCGCTTTCACGTCTTTTTTAGTGACTTTTTTTTAGAGAAAAAGTCGCTAAGGGGTCTGAAAACTCGCTAAATATAGCGACAAAGTCGCTAAGTTGGCAACACTGGCCCCATTTATACACTGTAGTTGAGGCATTTAAAATTAATTTTCATATGCATTTCATATTGCCTTATGCGTAAATTCCTTTTTTATTTCAGCATTACATATGTTGAGGGAAACAACCACGATTTTAAGAGTTGGGTTAGCCCTCAGTTGTGGTTGGTAGTGTTTAATTCTCCTCATATACCAGAGATAATCCTCATATCGAAGAGGATTTGTTTATCTAACATATGTAAATAAAGATTGACTTTTGGGGGTTATGCTGAAACATCTTTAGTTGCAAGAGCACAAGATCTTGAGCCTAAATTACTAAGCTTTCTATATACTATCCTATCCTTGCTATATTTTGGTTTGCCTTTTGGTTTGTTTAAGAACATGTGTTATTATTAATTTTTTGTCTATATTTGTTAGAAACCCCTCCTAAAAGTAATGTGGTGGAAACAACTGAGTGTTACCAGGGCAGAGGAGAGGGTTACAGGGGAGCAGTAGATATGACGCCCACTGGACTTACCTGCCAGCGCTGGGACTCTCAGTATCCCCATAACCATACATTCCTGCCTGAAGCATACCCCTGCAAGTGAGTCAGAAACTTACATGATACAACCATCCACTCACTCACCCTTGCACTTACATTTTAGCAGATTACAGCATGACTTTCTCTTGTGTTTTCCAGGGACCTGAGAGAGAACTTCTGTCGAAATCCAGATGGCCAAGAATTCCCCTGGTGCTTCACTACAGACCCAAGAGTCCGCACAATGTCCTGCATTAATATCCCTCAGTGTGGCACCCAAAACAGGCTTGTCAGCGGTGAGAGACTCAACGGATTTATTTGGCTTTGACAGGAGCAAGGGAAAAGACAATTTTCTCTCCATCGGAAGCAGATAAATGCGCATATTCTGAGAGAGATCTTGTAACCACACACATCCCAGCGGAAAGCTGTTGCCCTGTAAGAGTGTGGGAAGGACTGACCACCATGTATCACACAAATAAAATCTGACAGCAACTCAGGATGGTCAGTTCTTACTGGTCACTAAAAAAAGATCGAAAGATTAGTGCCATTTGAGATTCTTTTCGAGGTAGATTTAGAAGTTCTACATGCAGATCTATAGCTGAGTAGGCAAATTCAGATTCCCTAAGGGATTTTAACGGATATTCTTTCGAGACTGAGTGGGCTTGAATTGGAATTATAAAACCACTCTAAGGCTATCTTGTGGTTTACGCTTGAGAGTTCAATACATTCCCATATACAAAATACTGTAAATTAAATGAAGGGTAACAAACAGCTAAAAAAAATTATGAACGGCGGTATTTTTCTCATTTATCATTGTCAAGGATTACTTTTGTGTTTCCAGCCAAGCATAAAGTAGGACCACTACAACAACTACGATAGCTCAGCTAAGGGTTGTGTATTCTTTTGCTCATATATGAACACAATTCACAGTTTTTTTTTTACTCTAGCTTTTCAGTTGAACAGCACCACATGCATAATTGTACATTTATAGAGACTGTTTTGCATGTTTTTGTTTAAAGCCCTTATTTGTTTGCACACGCAGTATGTGTCCAGACAGCCTATCTAATTCTTCTATCTCATTTTGTCCAAATCCAGACTGCTATGAAAGATTTGGAGAAAATTACCAAGGACAGCAGTCAAGGACTAGATCAAACCTGCCCTGTGCTCCCTGGAGAGACCACAGCAACAGGTCGGCCCACTGGATCTCTGCTACTTCCTAATCACTTTCCCAAACTTCACTATGATGTAGAAAACAGACTTGCACCATTAATAAAACTGTAGACAAGCACTACTGGCTAAAATAGACATTTAAATTGTCACACCGGTCCACAACATGTTAACCCACAGACCCCAACAAAGTGTAAGAGATTTTAAGGCACTCAGTGAGACAAGAAGAAGAAAGAAAACACAAATTTTGAACAGAAGACGACCTTGTGCACGACAGTCCTGCTATGCAAGTGTATCTGAGTTTTCTAGAACCATGTGTGCAAATCTGAAACATGGTGTTGTTTTAGGGAGGCACTTTGTAAGTGACCTCTACTTAAGTCTCGCTGTTGTTAGTCAGTCAAGGCAAGCCACTTGTTCTCAGAGGAGAAAACAACTCCTAGCCTCCCCTACAGCTTTTTTATGGCTTGAGAAGCGTTTTCCTGAAAATGACCCAGCTGAGCAAGAAAGACTCCCAGAGATAACTTGGCTGGGCGATGCACTCTTTACAACTCACCCTTGACCCTAAATTCGCTCCTTTACAGGAACACTTCAAAGCCACTCAACCCCACTGTATGGCTCCTTCTAATGGGTCAAAAGCTGGGGTTAGGAAGTCAGAGAGAGAGCTGGCTACACCAGAAGGATAATATAAATAAACATGAATTTTAAACCCTTGATTGCTATGATTTCACCACCTTATTAGTTAAGGAATTTGGTGTGAGAAGGGATTTAGTTTGTGGTTTTAAAATTGTAGCGAGAATGCTTCATGTGTGGGATACGTCTGCATGAGTATTAGATATGTGAATGTAGGTGGGAGCATACTGTCTAAGTGAGTAATTCCTTTGCAAATCACCTCATTATCTTGTCTGGAGGGAGAGAGCCTACACAGCTGTGTATTTAACGGTCCAAATCCTATCTGGCTAAATTCATTCAGCTTTTTACACATAGTTATAAATCAGTAGAAATCCTTTTTTTAACTGTCAAAACAAGACAAATTATCTGCTTAAACTAAAAGAAAGAACGAAAGCAAAGGAGATGTTTCTTTTGTTTTCACATTGTCTTTGGGGCTTAATAAATGTTGATGAAAGATTTGTTAAGGGATCATTCGGGTTTCTGTGTTTGCTCAGTGGTGAGAGGGGCATGCCGACGGCTGGCCTGGAAGGAAACTACTGTCGAAATCCTGATAAAGACAAACATGGTCCCTGGTGTTACACCAACAATTCTGCCATACCCTGGGACTACTGCAATGTGAAACCATGTGAGTGTCAATCCATACAATATGAGCACTGACACACACACAGAAACATAAAAGTCACTTAGATAATGTGTAATTGAAGCTTTATCATAGTTCTAGAGAAAAGACTGAGCTAGTGTTTTTTGTTTTCACTTCTGTTTCTTTCTCTCTCACTCTAACACACACACACACACACACACACACACACACACACACACACACACACACACACGCACACACACACACACACACACACACACACACACACACACACACACACACACAGAGAGAGAGAGAGAGAGAGAGGGAGAATAATTTGGAGTGGGTAAGTCTGTCTATACTCACAGGAGATCCATAGTCATCAGGAAGCCTGAGGGTTTTTGTATGGAGCCAGAGGCATCATGCTTGCAACTAGCTTATAAAAGTTTATGAATCTTTTTCTTCTTTTTTACACTTTTTTACACTTTTAACTACAAGACCATACCCTTGTTGTATTTCACGTTTTAGGATTCCTTCTCATTTACTGTTTTGTAAATAACTGTGTTACAATTCTGATTTGTTATTTAATATATTATCCTTACCATCTGTTATCTTGCCGAGCCTCCATTAGTGGTGTGAATAATGCATCCATGTTTGATTACTTGACATGAGCAGATTATCAGAATATAAATGAATTCATGACTCCTGACCTTAAAACTATGAGAAAAGTGCTTTAAAGTATATAAATAAAACATAAG
Organism: Maylandia zebra; assembly: GCF_041146795.1. NCBI lineage: Eukaryota > Metazoa > Chordata > Actinopteri > Cichliformes > Cichlidae > Maylandia > Maylandia zebra. The sequence continues at coordinate 10,890,598 of NC_135173.1, read as the reverse complement.
CAGTTGTGCTCTTGTGGCGTCTGTTACATCTAAAAATCTAAAATTAGGAAGCAGCTTTAACCTACAGACACACTGCAACCCTTTTAAGGCGTGTTGCATTCAATTAAACATGACATGGAAAACAAACTCATTGGCTCTGGTAGCTGTTGCTCTATGCTCACTGTGAAATGTACACCCCTGTGTGAGGTTGGCTCTTACCTTGTATGAGTTAATGCGCCCTGATCACTTGCTTGTCTCCTTGCCTCTCTGCAGGTAATGCTTCACAGAACACCATCCAACTGGGTGAGAGTCTCTCTGTGCTCATCTGTCTGCCTGTGTGTGCGAGTGGCTCAGTTGCTGAACTGTATTTGATTGGCTACAGAACTTGATGGGGTGCTTTTTATGTCCAGCTATAATGATGCATGAGATAATGAGGTTGTGGTGGCATCTGTTTCCCTTTCTGTGTGTCTCTGTTGGTCTTTCTGTGTTACTTTGTACTCTTTTTCACATAGTAATTGAAGAACAAATGATGAATCCTCTGCTCTCTTGACATACAGAGTTCAGAATACAAATGGGTTCTGTTAACATTTTCAGTAATCACCTTAATTATCGGCCTCATCAGTTAATGTTCTTATGATGATGATTGAGCTGCGTCGTTAGGCAGCTCGAGTGCCTCTTGTATTGTGACTATGTAAACAATATATGTCCGTGTTAACTACAGTGTCATTGTGTCTGTGACCGTGTCTTTATGGCTAAAATTTAATGTATATTTTATTTGCGCTCTCACTTTCCAGGTGAGGAGGCTTCTGTGAGCTGTTTTGTCCATAAGACAACGAGGATCGTAGGAGGAAGTCCAATGAGCATATCAGAAGGCAGCTGGATGGTCAGCATACAGAAAGGGTATGGGATTTAGCGTTCGACACATTTTCCTCTACTAAAGAACAGTGGAGGATCCTGCCCAGACTATTGATTAAAAAAAATCTGAAGGGTTGCTTATTCTTTTTCTTTTTATCTTGTCGACTGGGTTTTAGGATTTATGTACAACATATGTTTGTTTTTGCTTTGATCCTTGACATTTATGATCAGTCAGCATGTACATATAGAAAAGAAACAGGGTTAAGAAAACAGATTACCACTGTAAGAAGTTCACTTATAATACTCTTATTTCTCTGAACAACATAAGGATTAGCCTATTAAGCCAGATTCATTAAATACAATGACTGTCTAGAACATAATTATTAGTTGTGTGCTTATATATTGGTGAAGTTTCAGATGTATTGACGAAGAGCTTGTGATGTGATTCTATTAATTGTATTGTCAGGTTGTCATAGTATGATTACAAGCTTTTTCCCCGAGATTTTCTCCCCAAAGTGGCGCAGTTTCAGGTCATGTATGCTGTGGGATGTCATAGATTTGACCTCAATATAATATTTGTGTTTTGTGCTGTTCTCAGATCAATGCACTGGTGTGGCGGTTCACTAATACGAGACGAGTGGGTGCTTACTGACAGAGAGTGCTTCTCCTCATGGTAATGTTGTCTCCCTTTTTGGTTTTTGGAGTAGGGCGGTAAAAAGTTAAAGGATTTGAGCAGTTTTAACCCGAAGAATGATAACTGTGCAGTATTTCCAACTGTATTAACTTTTTCTTGTGCCTGTTCAGTGTTCCGAACCTCAGCGAGTATCGAGTGTGGCTGGGGGTCTCTGATATTCGAGAGGGCGCTCCTGACTGGTCTAAGAGGCAGGAAGTCAGTATAGCCCATGTAATATGTGGCCCTGAGGGCTCCAGCTTAGCCCTCCTAAGGCTCTCTAAGTGAGTGCCTGGAAAAATAATCTCAGTGATATATTGATATATTTTTCTGTACTTGTGATGCTAATCATATTTTGTAAATATGTTTTTCAGGCCTGCCCTTCCTGCAGACAATGTCCATACGATTCAGCTACCTGTGGCTGGGTGCAGCATCCCAGAAGGAACAATATGTAAAATGTATGGATGGGGAGAGACCAAAGGTACTAATATTATATATTGGATTATAGTATACATACCTATTTTCTGGTTCTTATGCTTGCAATATGTTAACCCTGGGTTCTTCTTAACATTGTGTTGCACTGTATTATATTTACTACAACAAAACACAGGCAATGAAGTGCAATTTTTAACTCTTTCAGGCACTGGCTATGAAGATATGCTAAAGGCAGTGGAACTGCCCATTGTCAGGAATAACCGGTGTAGAGAAATGCACAGAGGAAACCTTCACATCACCACCAACAAGATCTGTGCAGGAGGGAAGAGGAATGAGGGAGTGTGTGAGGTAAACTGTTGTAAACAGTTTGTATTGTTTTCCTAAAGAAGTGTTTTGGTATTTACACACAGGGCAAATAACTGTTTTAGTGATCAGAAGGAAAAGTGCTCACTAGAATTCATACAGTGCACTCAAACCGTGTTGGTAAACAAGAACAGGGTTTTACTCCTATGGATAAAGTAATTGTTCCCAGTGTGAATCTACGTGGGCATTAGCGCCTTTGTTTAACACAGTGCTTCCAAAGCCCAGTTTGATCTAAATCTCAAACAAATGTTATGTGAATCCGTGGGCTTAGTATTCAGTCAGTTGTAAATAGAGCAGCTGGAGACTGTTGCGCTAAATTTCATCAGCTATCAAAGACTTGATTTTGTGGTTTCTGGCTTTAGAAAAGAGCTGCCCATGTTTGGATATAATATCTATAACAGAACAATTTCATTTGAGTGTCAGAAACGTAAAACATTAATGTTAGCTGTTTAAAACTACGGACAAAGAAAAATGTGCTATAAATTTAATCTTTCTTCTTCTTTTTTTCTTTTTTTTTCGCAGAGGGACTATGGAGGCCCTCTGGTGTGTCAGGATGGGTATATCAGGGTTATTGTTGGAGTAAGTGTCCATGGCAGAGGCTGTGCTCGGGCCAACCAGCCTAGCATCTTCATTAACGTGCCCTTCTACACGCAATGGATCTACAAGGTTTTCAAATATTACCCCAACACCGTCTAGAAACGTAACCGAGAATGAAAAAAGTTTGGGGGACTAAATCTGACCAAGACCACCAGTGGTGCACGCAGGATGCCTGGTTTATATGTTTTGCATACTTACACAGTCCAGATCAATAGGAAATTGATCCAAGGATGTACTTACACTATGATGTAATATTTAAAGTATCAACAAGAATATTCAGATTCCAAAAGGCACTGATGGCAGTAGAGTGGATGTTTTATCTTAGACATATGGTAAGAAAGTCAAGAAACAACAAAGTATGGCTTTGACTGAGTTGGGAGCAGAACAGACAAACATACACATATATGTATATATCTTTTTTATCCAATTCACATTTTCCTTTGGGTAGCAGTTCCACCATAAATTGTGTATGTGTGTATGTAATTACTCTTGATTCCTGGCATTACTTGAATATTTTAAATACCAAATTCGGTGGTTCAGCAGCTGCTTTTGTAGAGTACGTCAATGGGCCACTTAGAAAACTATCCAGTGGTAGGGCAACGTTAAGGACACTATGACGAGCTTTGATAAAGTGGTCCTTACTGTACATACTATTTTAATGAGTGTGTTTGTGACACTCTTAATTCATTTAGGTCTTATAGATCTATTATAAGGGAACTCAGATGTTCGGGTGGATATAAAGTGTGCTATCTCCGTGTTTTAGCTTTTAGCCACATTTCTGTTTCATTGTGGTGTCAAATAAACAGAAATACCTAAATAAACTGCATCTTCAGTGTTCTTCTCCTAACACAATACACCTGACTGAAAGATGCTCTTTGCTTTCTGTGTAAAAAAAAATGAGTGTATGGTTACCCAGTCTTCACAGGATTTGAAAAACATGTATTTTTTTTCCTTTTATGTGTGCACAAAAGTTCTTTCTGTACAGAATATAATATTTCGTTTAAAAAAAAAAGTTGAATAGTCATTGGTATGTCTGTTTTTTATGTTTGTTTTTTATGTCTGTGTATGTGCAGAGGGAGAGTGAGTTTTGCCTGTGAGCCTGTGCACGTTTAAACCAGAACTGAATCCACTCTCATACCTTGGCAGACCCTTATTTTAATTCCACCCTAGATATTAGCGTGTCAGAGTCTGCTGTTTCCAACTCTTGTGGATGGGATGTGGTCTTTGTAACATTACTGTCTGTGATGGGTTTCACTGTGATGACTGAACAGCCCTTGAAACAACTTGACACACTTCTTTTTCCAGTGTCAGTGATTGAGATGGCTTTACAGCTACATTATTTTTGCATGAGTGAGAAAAATGGTCTGTGTGTGAATGTGTGCACACTAAAAGATTCTGCAAGCTGCTATATTCCACAGACTGTACAGTAATGCCTTATAATATAAAATGTGTATTGTATTGAGTGCATTTACTATGAGCGTGAAATGTTAAACCCAGTTTCAGCATTATTTTCAAATGATGCCTGTCATTATATTAAACTCTTTTTCTACTTATCTGTGAATTGAATTTTAATTTCATGTTTTAAATGTTGCATTCTTTGCATTCTGAGTACAAACATGCATAACTGCAGTCAGTTTGCTGCATAATTAATAGAACAGAGGTTGGTTGTTGTATTTCACTACCAGAAGATGGCACCATGGTAGCATAGAGACTATGCGGACGAATTTGTAATCTTGCTAATCTCTCTTTCTCCCTCTTTCTCTCACACACACACAGACACACACAATCCATACAGCCACATTCACTTTCAATTGCACACACAAAGTGGCATATACTCACACACACCACTGGTTCCAGCCATGTAGCTGTTCCTGATAAAAACACTACACCAAAATAGCCGAATTTTGGTGTCACCACATTCAGAGTTTAATAGAGTGGGAGTGTGAGATAAATATGAGGGGGCACGAGAGTATATGTGTGAATGCGAGTGTTAGAAATAGAACGCATTAAGGTGAAAGAGAGCAGCTACTGCGAGCTGGAGATTAAACGCTGAATCCATTGATGCTGTATTAAGAAACTTATGGAGCAAGCAGAAAATGCTCTGGGATCGACACTTTCCGTTGCAACGTGTGTGCTGCTTGCTGATGCTGAGACAACACACACAGACACGTGCGCACACACTCGTACTTATGGCTGGGACAGTACAGTATCTGTGATAATGCATACTGTAGGCATCAAAGAAATATGACGTGTAAGAAGTTTGCTTTCATGTGCAGGTCAGCAGGGTGAACGGAAAGACATGGAAATGTAGATATAAATGAGCAGATAAACACAAGGACACCGGTCCCCTCCCCGCTCACCCCCTCTGTGCTACAACGTGCAGGAGGCTAATGATCCACTGAACATGGTTTGTGTCACGGCTGTTCGCTCTGGCATGGAAGCACAGTCTACAAGACATAGGGTAAAGAAAATGATTAAGAGCAATAATCAATTTTCAAACAACGATTAGTTGTCGACAGTGCTGCGATGTGACAACTTGAGGAGTAAAATGAGACACTTTTATCTCTCTCTATCTGGCTGGCCATTGAAATTCAAACACAGTAGCAGGATAGTCTCACATGCTGCCACAGTTGGCTGACGACTCCAGGCAGAGATCTGCTTCTCAATCCCTCTGTATGTGTGTCTTACGTATGCGACTAAATGAAAGAGAGGGAGTGGCTAGAAGAGAAAGATGGAAAATGAGAGAGGGATTGATTATTCCAGAGAAAGGCTTTTATAAGCCACAAGACTCCCATTACAGATCATTATGTTTCAGATTTAGTTAAGAATATCTTTCGTAATCTAATTGGGTTGTCTTTGTAATGTCATTTAACCTCTTTTTAGGCACTTTCACTTCTCTCTGTGGAGTCGTCGGTTTTGGGCCTCTGTTATACCTGTGTGTATTCGAGTATGCTTGTGCGCGCGTGCGTGTGTGTGCCCATTTCCGATTGTCAGATTATTATTACTTCCAAGTGTAGGCTTACAAGAGTGTAGAGAGGAAATCTGATCATATCCAAGCTTTTGAAAGTATCTTTCTCCTGTCAGGATTTCACCTTGTAAAATGACACACCTTTCCATCCCAATACCAACTCTACCTGATACTTTTCATAGTATGTTCAGTTAAAAAACACACAAATGCACCCACACTGGACAGCCATACATAGCAAAGCGAATAGTAAAATAAATCTTTGTCAAATAAATTTGAATAAAGCTCATTTTTATTTAATTACTAAAACTGGAAAATTCTCATTGTTATGAGTCCCACATTAAAAAAAAAAAAGATAATATAAGAAACATGGGATGCAATTGAGTTTTCCAGAAATTCTGACAGGTACAATGGTCTACAAACAATCAGCGAACACAGCAGAGCACATTGCCCATGAAATTAACTCTCCACATCAGCTCAGCTTCTGATCTTCTAGACACTGACTGAATAACTGTTTGATTCACATCTTATTGTAGAAATGTTTGAAAATGAGCGAGAAGAGGTAGTAGCAAGCAAACTACAAGAAGGCACAGATTATTTTTCAATCAATTTAGTCAAGTGTTTTCTTTCTTAAAGCAAGTACACAATCTTGTTATACTTACCACTTGTATAGTTTTGCTCATTTTTGACCTGGATTAGCATGTTTGGAATCATCTGCTGAAGGATTTTCTTTTTTAATTTTACATTTAATGCTAATTTGTTTCATTCAGTGTTTCATTAAAAGTGATGGGAATAACGGTGTTACAACTAACGGCGTTACTAACGGTGTTACTTTTTTCAGTAACGAGTAATCTCACTAATTACTATTCCTATCGTTACAACGCCGTTACCGTTACTAACAAGAAAATGCGGCGCGGTCGCATTACTATTTTTCAACAAACAGACGGCTGAAGCTGTGTTCAGCCTAATGCATCTTATATCAGTTGCACGGAAGTAGCTGTCTGCACAAGTAATCTGGGTGCAACAGCTTTAAGCTGCCGCGGACAGCAATCACGATCACTTTTTGGCACAACACCTGGAGCTAATGGGGCAAAACAATCGCATGGGTGCTGCTGTTTGACTGAGAAAGAATAAAGTAGTCGTGGTAAGCCAATCACATGACCACTTTAGGATGACAAAGCAACAATGCGATATATATACCAGTTTTTAAATTGTGTTGATAGGCCACATAAAACCAGAGTCATGATAAACAATATATACGCGGCGTTTTTTCCTCAATAGTTTCGTCACGTTTAACGTCTAAGGACAGCGCTAGCAAGCACTCGCTGCTTAAGACCAAAAAATACAAAAACAAAACAAAAAACAGCCCTTTCGTGTTGGTGGATAAATGTACCATGTCGACCAATCAAAAAATGATATGGCAACATGACATTTGGTTGTTTAGGAAGAGGGGGAAGTTTTAGGAGTGACGGCGAGATCTCCTCAGCTCTTTCTGGGACAGTGGCGCGGCTGCCCCTCTGTTGGTCTTCCTTGGTCTCTTGTGTTCTGGGGGCCTCTGGATGTCTGGAGTTTTGATCTCCTCCATACCTGCTTCATGCCCTGGAGGACGGGGTTGTGGCTCCCCCACACCCTCTAGCAGATCATTACATGAAGGAACCTTTTAAATACAAGCGCGCTCATGCTCACAGGTGTACACACGGATGCTCACACACACAAACTACACCCTTTTTGGCTCCTACCTCAAAGCACACTGTGTGCTGTCGATCTTACGAGCTGCACAATAATGTTCAATATTTAGTATTTACTGTTATATTCCCATAGATCATCGTGATGTTGTTTATTATATTGCTCTTTTTTTTTCTTCTGCTTGTTTTCTCTTTTTTCTTTCTCAACAGGTGATCCAGGTGATTGATATATGTGTTTTTTGTCTGCTTAATTTGTTGGTTTTTGTTGTTTTCCCTTTATCACCTTTCCTCTTCCCTGCTGTTTTTCTTTCCCTCTTTCTTTCTCCCCGTTTCTTTTCCCCAGTCAAGTCTGTCCCGTATTTAGCAAGTGAAAATAAAATAAAATAAACAATAAAAGGTGAATCAAATAGACCATTACGGCGAGGCTGGGATGGTCCATTTGGTAAAGTAAATCCGTTGGGCATCTTTCTTTGCCTTCAGACAATAATTCTGATGGCAAAAGAGCCAAACGGGACAGGCCAACAAAAAAAAAAAAAGAGAGACGGCGAGTGAGAGAGAGAGAGAGAGCAGAAAGAGAGAGAGCGAGAGAGAGAGAAAGACAGCAGAAAAATGTTTGTGGTTGTTACAGTAAAAATATTACTTTTTCTACTTGGATTTTATGTTTTTTTGTCTGATTTTAGATCAATTATGTTAATACAGTATGTCAAAATGAAAACATAACTTTAAATTCAGACATTTGAGGTTGTGCTGAAAAGAATGATACCAAACAAGGCAAAGTAAATAGTTTTTAAAGGTGAAATGTAGAGGTAAAATCAAAAGCAGTCAAAAATGGCCAATTATACCCTGGACCCCAGAGGGTTAAGTGTTTTTTTTAAAGTAACGCAATAGTTACTTATCAAGTAATTAATTACTTTTAGAATATTGTGACTCAGTTACTAACTCAGTTACTTTTTTGAAGAAGTAACGAGTAACTATAATTAATTACTTTTTCAAAGTAACTAGCCCAACACTGTTTATTAACAACAACATGATTATGTGTAATATGAGAGGAGTGACTTGTGGCAATGAACAGAGAACCTTAACCTGATGCTGCATTTCTTCCTAGGCTACGTCCAGGGGTATTTTTGAAAACAGAGATTTTCCGTTTTCATTTTTAAAAAAAAATCCCGTCCACACGTAAATGCAAAAACGAAGGAAAACGCTGCTAGGAACATGCCAAAGCAACAGGTGGCGATATATTCCTAACCGTGTAGAAATGTTGGCCAATCAGAAGTCTAGAAGCCTGGGCGGGAAAGAGTAAACAAGGATGGCGCGTTGAAGCAGAACTGAGTCGTATGTGTGGAGGGACAGAAACTGTGTGTGTATATGTAAGCATTTAAGCACTGCAGAGAATTTCACCGAAACAATAACATGGCGCACAGTGTGACGTCAAAAAAGGCGCACACCTTTGACGCTGCGTTTTCTCCGTTTTCCTCGCCCACACGTAAAACTGAGTTTTCGAAAATCTCCACCCTGGGAGGAGTTTTTAAAAATCTCCGTTTTCAGTGACCCAGGTACGTGTGGACGTAGCCCTGGTGTTACAGTTTCCAGCCTACCTACAGCTTTGTTTTGATTACTTCTCACCTGTGTTCAGTTTGTTTTTTTAACAAATTAGCTCCACTCTTCCTCGCCTTTCCAGTTTGACACAGTTGATAAAATTAGCATCAACCGATGAAAACAATGAGGCATTTAGCAGCTAATAGGAAGCTACCCCTCCAAAAAATTTGTGGAAACCAAAATAGACTTACAAGGAACATGGAATAATACTGCAGCGATTGTGTGCTGCTGAATGTGTAAAAAAGTCATTTTATTTATGGGTTGGTTGCTGTTTTAGTGTTTGTCTGTGTGTGCAGCTTTCCAATTGTATTGGCGTAATGATTGGATTTGTTCTAGATGGATAGTGACAGTGTTGTTGGAGAGTTTCACTACACTAAAATTAGTAGTGCCATTAGAGCCATTAAATAATGTGTTAATTATATCTATAGAAATGAAAGCAGAGCAACAATGTCTGTATAACCAGGACCTTTAGAACCAGTTAAGCATCCATATTTTTAATAATTGTGATCACAAATGTTTTAAAACTGTACAGTGGCAAAATCAGTGTGGCAACAAAACAGTGTTTAGAAAAGTTAGCTAATATCCAGATACTGTCTTTCATATTTTTTATTGAGAAATCTGACAAAGGCTCTATTTTTGCTTAGCAACTGCTTTCTCTCTTTTTTTATAAGTCCCTCAATAAGCAAGTCTTGACACTTCCCAGTCGTCTTTGTTAAAGTCACAGGGAATTTTCTTTTTGGCCTAACAAGACCAGGCCCTAACTAAATGAATAAGAAGTTCCAGTTCAGTGGTTTTAAAAAAAAAAATTATTATATCATATCATCACATGTTTACTTGATTCTCAAAAAAAAAAAAAAAAAAAAATGCAACCCTGTTAGATAACAGATTTTAAAAGTTTTGCCTTGAGCAGTGTTTTTTGTTTTGTTTTGTTTTTTGCCAGCATACACAAATTGTGAAGCTTAGATAATGTAGTTTTATAAGCCTTTCATGCCATTAATTCAGCAATTTCAGGACATCTCAAGGTTTGGATCAATGGATATGGTAAATCAGTTGCTAAGGCAGTGGATGTGCTGATATTAATCTGGGGTTGTTCAACCAGGACCACAGGAGGCAGCATGACAGACTAAGGGACAGACAAGCAAGAGGCAGGAAGGCAGACACGAAGCAGGGTGAATCATCAGAAGGGGGGAAAAGGCTGGGGGACATTAAACAGTATAGTCTGGGAGATCACAAAGTCTCAAAGTGACAACCAACTTCCAGGTTTATGCCCAGAGGTTTCACATCAAAAATGACTTTCCATATTTAAAAAACACTGTGCACTTTCTGATTTGATTATGAGATTCTCCTTGCCTGCTGCACATTGCTGAAAAACAGGGTCAAGACTCTATGTGAGGGCAACTACACAAGCAGAAAAAAAACATAAGCAACACACAGTATATGTAGAACATGTGTGTTTAAATCCTTAACCCCATGCATTTGGATTTTCTTGTATACACATACCCGGTTTAGACTTCAAATAATACACTTTAAAGTTCTGTACAACACAGCAAAAATATTTGATTTCTTCTGGGACCAGATGCTAGCAGTGCCTGCACTGTCTGTCATATAGTGTCAGTGTTGATGCAAGGATTTTTCCAAATTATATATCCAGCAGAATCTTGTCCATTATCCGGAAACGTGAATTTAAAAGAGGCAGTCTGTTACTGCACCAATCTTTAGTCTGTCAATCTGTCTGACAGTCTTTCTGTGTCTTTCCCTTTCACCTTGCCACTATCTGTCTGAGTCTTTCTATCAGCGACACAGGGATGCTTTATCTGGGTAAAGTACACCACAGTGCAGTAACATCTCCCAAGACAGCCAGGGAGCTGATAGGTATCACTCTACAAACAGGCTGTTCCTCCTAGGACTCTGCACACAGATAATGCTCTGCTTTCTCTTCCACCTTTTTCTCAGTTCTGTCTGCCTGTGTCTCTGACTCGGTCTCTCTCGGTTCCCCAACCCCCACCTACCCAGTGTGTCTGTGTCTCTCACTACATGGATCTCTTTCTATCTGCTGGTCTCCCTCGTTCTATCTTTCTCTGTCAGGATGATCTCATGGGGATAGAGGTGCATAACCTCTCCCAGTTGGAGATCCTGCAGATATTAGCCTTCTGTGTTCTCTCTAACCCAAGATGGAATTAGAAACACCACCCTCTGAGTGAGCAACATTAGTGCTGGATTAAGGTGCAGTGAAATTACACAAATGCGTTTTCATTTGCGTGCATTTGTGCTGGATGCCAGCTGTCCCGCAGTGTGAGTGTGTGTCTAGTGCGTCACCCTGCTTTCTCCGGCCCAGGTTCCCAGTGGCGTTCGGCATATGGTAACCATGGGATACAGGCCACAGATAAAACTATGTATGCTACCAGCTACCCTTTTACGTCACAGACCTCCTCTCCTCCCTTCTACTCCACACCACTTTGTGCTTATTATGCTTTATCAATAGATAGCATTGGTTAACTTGATTAAAACTACTTGCAAACAGGCAAAATACACTCACAGACAAATACTCTTAACTAAATGCTATTTTTCTCACAATGATGCAACTTATGTTTGGAGTTCTGTTTGCCTGTCCCAGCTTTATACAACTATATTACTACAAATTCTCATTTTATATCCTTTTGAAATTCCCTGCAGTATTTAAACTGGAGAAAATAGAACTTTGCGCACCACAAAGGGGTAACTGACTGTTACGTTACCAAAGATGGAATTTTTCGCAAAGAGCTCTGAAGATAAGACCCTTTCTCCCCAATAAAGAACCCACTGACAAATAAAAGAAAGAACAAAGGGAAGGTACTAGGAAGCAATGCCATCTTAGAAGCAGTAAAGCAGTTCACTGACAAGGTGGACACACCTGCTGGAGAGCATAGATGTGGCAGCTGAGTTAAAGCAGAGATCAAAGACCTGAACTATAGAAGTGGTCCTATAACTTGAACAATGAGTGGCACTAAAAGTTTAGCATGAAGGTAAAATAGGAAAAAGAAGGTAAAGATATATGTAAGGTTGCTCCTACTAAAATTCTGATATTTTCAATTTCACTACAGTAGATGTGTGATCAAAGATGCAAGAAACAAGAGCAGCTGCAAAATGCAAGTATCAAATATTTTTTGCTGGGTGTACATAGAAGAATATCTACACAGTTAATGAGTAAATCAGGTCTTTTTATTCTATGAAATATATTTTATAATTCATTAGGAATATTGCATATTTAAGGGACATTACTTTCTTTGGTACTTAGAAGTAATTAATAATGAATGGATTAATAATTTTCCTCAAAAAATCTCAATACGTCTTCAATAACTCTATTCCATTTCACAACTTATTAGACTCCTGGTGATTGAAATATCAAGGCAGCAAGCACGATTCCTAGCCCAAACCAAATTTTGCAGCAAAGTCAAAAAATTGATTTCTGGATAATTTCTCTCTCTGTGATGTACCTTGTTTCTGATTGCTGCATGTCAGCAGTGCCGCTCACAAATCACTTTGTTATTAAGTTTATTTTTAAATCTCCTGGTGTTCGCAGCACAAGGGAACTGGAAATTCAATTCCAGTTTATTAAAATGCCAATCAATTTTTGATGGCTCTGAAGCCATAATATCTAATGCAGTACTCTTAAATGTGTATCAGGCTAAAGACACTTTTGCTAAATGATATGGGTACCCCCACACATATACTGCATAAAAATGTGTTGCATATTAAACTTGATGTGTAACACAGCCTGTTAAATTATGTATGAATTAATCTTTTCATGCATGCAATACTATTATTTGCTTAAACATAACTATTTGTGCATGGCACATATTCTTAGTGAGATTTCAGACTTTGAGGAGTATCACAGGGTAGCTGGAAATTGTCTGGGAGAGAGCCTCATGCCTCAAGCTACAGTCTTGACCTGTGCTGACTCTGGTGAAGGAGGAAAACTCACATAAATTCAAAGCAGTTAACTGCTTTTCCTGTCAATTGTTGGATTTCTGTTCTGCACTGTAAAACACATTAGTGTATTCATGTAAACAATATAAGCACTTTTTTAAATTCAGTAAACGCACCAGTAAAAGATGAACTGAATGATTTAAAGGGGGTATAAATGAACTTAGTTGCAATCTAGACCTCAGTGCAATAGTTGATACTGTTTACCATAATATTTTATAACAGAGAGTAGAGCATACTGGGCTGCAGTGGTCTGAATCAAACCTATCGTTTGTTACACACTAAGGGTTACATAAAGCTTATAGTTAGGGCTGGATCAGGTGACTGAATCCTCCCTTAGTCATGCTGCAGTAGGCCCACATTGTTGGGGGCGTCCCATGATGAAGTGTTTCTTCTTTACTCACCTCTTTTCGCTCTGTGTGTTTAGTTATCATTATTCTCTGGCTCACTTTCATAGCATGTCCTTTTTCTTGTCTCACTCGTCTAACCCTTAACCATTCGCGTTATATGGCAGTCTCTCTCTGATCCCGGTTCTGCTGGTGGTTTCTTCCTGTTAAAATTGAGTTTTTCCTTCCCTCTGTCACCAGTTGCTTTGGGGTTTTCTCTGTACTCTTTACAATATAAAGTGAATGCTGTGATGTTTTGCTATATTAATAAAACTGAAGTGAAATAAACTGAACTGAATGCGTTATCTTAAAGCTTCCATTAGGATTTATCATGACAGAATAGCAGGACCAGCTTCAAATCTCGTTGCTGTTTCTCATTTCATTTGATGAAACCTTCAAACAGATATTAAAAAACACACACGAAAACAAAAACTTTATTTAGTCGATGTTAAACATTCATAATTGTGTACGTGTTCCTGTTCATTCATTTGTCTTTCCATTAACAGCAAAAATATTCAAATAACAATAATAATAATAATAAACTTGTATTTCTGGATGTTTAATTGACAATTTTTCATGGTAAACAATAACACAAAATATTTGTGACATTTTATGAACCAGCTTCCTTTGTTAATATGCTGGACACTGATAGACACACTTATGATGTGTAACATGTAGCAGACAGATGCATGTCCAGTGCACATGTTGTCTATAGTTTTCTCCCCACTAGACACAGAAAAAAAATGTTATGGCCACTGCCAATAAAAGAACCATTCCTTAGCACTGGAATAAAAACTGTGCATCTCACTGAGATCTGTGAGACATTAAAACCTGGATGACTGACAACATTGTGTGTGTTTTAAAGGAAAGTCCTGCAGGCCGTTTCTCTTCATTGACCACTGTCACTGGAGCCACTGCTCCCTTACGGGCTCCCACAAAATCACCCTGGAGAGTAAATTCATGTTTATTAGTGAGAGAGTAAAATGTCATTAAACCAATGAAACAGAATGATAGTTTGAAATAATCCCACTAATTGTGCCACTAATTAGATATTTTACATGTGAATAGTTCTTCACAGTTTGCAAAATCAATGCAAACAGTGCACAATTATTCTGACTGATCAATGCATTTGTTGTAGTTTTTGATCAAAAGAGATAAAGTAGCGATAAGCTTAGACATATGCATTTTTAAATGCTTAAAACGTAATTAAGGCCATTAAGGAAAGTTGTAAGTAATGTGAACTTATAGGGGCTTTCTCAGTTGACTTGAGCTCAAAGAAGGGAGAAAAAAAAGAACTCACAATGCTCTGTTATTTTATAAACATTTCCTTAATATATGGAGCAGAAAATCTGCTAAATTAAATGTGTGTTAAAACCAATATTTGCACAGGACTCTCATTCCATATGTCTATTTAAAGAGTTACTGATGTGGATAATCAATTTACCTCTTACATTCAAATGAAGATAACTCCAGGCTTCAACAAGTGAACACCTTGCAGCATTAGTGTTTATTGCAAAATCCTATCTTTGCATTTCCCTTGACAATAATCCCTTAATGAGCTGTGTGAGTCACATGAAGGTTTTGCTATCACTTCACTCATAATAAAGCTTCAAGTGACTCCAAGAATAAAGACTGCTTATCAGTTATTTATACTATAATGGGATGATCTTTGGAAGTCAGTTTTACTCATAATAAAGATGCAATACAATTTTGTTTACCCAGTAAATATTACAAATATTACAGCCTTTTCTCGACATTTCGTCCAGGTTGAAAAACAGCTCCAAAATGATGCATCAAAGACAGAGTGTCGTGCTTTGCTTCATATCCTTTTAGCAAACCAAAGTTTACATTCAGCAGTTTTTTAATATATTAACCTTTTAACAATTAAAACTAAATAAAGCCAATGACTTCTTCTGTGAAGGAACAAAAAACTCAAAAGATAATCCACCAAAGACTCAAACTAGCTCTCCAGTTGAGCTAAAAGAGCTGTGCACTGTGGGTAGCTCTGCCACACAGAACGGCAGGGAACCAGACAAAGACAATGTGTTTTTCAAGGCTAACAGGTGTTTCTCTTGACAGAATCATTTGTGCCGCAGAGAATAACTCCAAATTGAGTTATTCTTTGTGGCAGAATAACTCTAAACAGAGCACCACTTCACTCCTTTGCTGTGTACATTAATGGTAAGATGATACACTACCAGTCAAAAGTTTGGACACACTTTCTCATTCATTGTTTTTCCTTTATTTTTCCTACTTTCTACATTTTAGATACATACTGAAGACATCAAATATATCAAGCAAGATATATGGAATTATTTAGCAGAGAAAAAAATTAACAAATAACTCTAAATATGTTTTATATTTTAGATTTCCCAAAGTAGCCACCCTTTGATTTGTGGACAGCGCTGCAAACCCTTGGCCTTCTCTCAATGAGCTTCATGATGTAGTCACCTGAAATGGTTTTCACTTTACAGGTTTGCCTTGTCAGGGTTTATTTGTGGAATTTCTTGCCTTCTTATTGGGGTTGGGACCATCAGTTGTGTTGTCAGCTTGGTACACAGCTGACAACACAACACAACAATAGAATTCATATTATGGCAAGAACCAATCAGCTGTGAGACTGTGGCTCAGGGGGTTGGGAAGCGCATCTGTAACCGGAAGGTCGCCGGTTCGATCCCCGGGCTCTCTGTCCTGGTCGTTGTGTCCTTGGGCAAGACACTTTACCCTACCGCCTACTGGTGTTGGCCAGAGGGGCCAATGGCACGATATGGCAGCCTTGCTTCTGTCAGTCTGCCCCAGGGCAGCTGTGGCTACAACTGTAGCTGCCTCCACCAGTGTGTGAATGTGAGAGTGAATGAATAGTGGCATTGCAAAGCGCTTTGGGTGCCTTGAAAAGCGCTATACAAATCCAATCCATTATTATTAGTTTACAAAGAATTGGCATTTTGTTTTAAAAAAAATTCCCACATAAAAAACTTTTCATTTCTGCAATCTTACATAGATTTGTTTTTAATCAACAGATATACAGTTTAATTAAGAAAGGTAACATGGAAGAAATTATGAAAAAAAATGGATTGAAAGTCTTGAAGTCACATGACTACATGTAAAGTAAACCAGACAAAATATGGATCTATCTGCTCAAAGTCATTATGAACCTTGTCTATCCCCACAGGCTCAGCAAAAGTGTGCTGAACGATTTCAGCTGTTAATATGATAATCAATTCTACATGTGTCAAAACTAATGGCCTTGGCCAACACAAAAGGACATCAATGTTGAACTGCAAGACCAAAAGAATTGTTACAGGAAGTGTAATTTCCCTCCCTAGGATACTAGAAAGGATTAAACTAGAGGGCTTGTGGGAGACTGGAATTGTTTTTCCTCTCAGTGGGGTTGTCTCAGGTAACAACTATTCTAGTATTATTAAAGAGCTAAAAATGGCCCATACAGTTACGGCAACCTGAATTCAGCTACCATAGGGTATTTGTGTGTGTATGTGTGTGCAAGTGGTGTGTGTATGTGCATGTAGATGACATGAGTGTGTATGTGTCTTTGCATTCATGTGTGACTGTCCCTTGGAGGTGTATGCGTTGTGTGTCCGTACAGTGACGTGTGTGCTGATGGAGGCAGTTGGTAGCTGTGAAATGTGTCTAAGAAGAAAGCAGGGTGAGAAGTCCTCCTTAAATGTGCACAGCGCTGCAGAAAACAACTCTGGCGTTTGTGCTGGAGCACTCCAAATAAACACCCGATAAGTAGGTCTGTTTTGTCATTTCAAACTCTGCATATATTTCACTGTGTTGAGCATTTTTTTTCGACTATATTTCGTTTGCTGTGCATTCAGAAGGTGCACTCTGCTCCAAATGTGGTTTGTGTCTGTCACAGGATATATTCACATCAAGTCTTTTGTCTCGCTCGCTGCCTTTTTAACTGCAGGTTTTAGCAATCTCGTTACAGTGCCACTTCTGTATGTTGTGAATGCAAAAGTTAACAGACCCATACATAAACACACACACCCTCAGATATATAGTACACGGCATGCACTGACAGTTTTAGCAGTACTCCACAACTACATGCATAATGCCTTCCTTCATGTGGGCTGACCCCTTTCTTTTCCTCTCTGCTCTACTCTTCTATCAGCCTGCACTTCCATTTCATTATGAATCCGTCATACATTGCTGCTTTCACTGGGCTTTCTCTAAATGCAAACAAGATTTAATATCTTTTATGCATGTTCATGTGTGGTGGTCCTGAGAGCCAGAGTGCTCTCAGCATGCAGAAAATCAGGTCAATCAGTAATACTCCTCATTATCCGGTACTATAGTGGCAGACATCCACAGACGTGGATGGCATTTATTGCAACTCTGGCGACAGAGCGAGCAGCTGTGTCTTTCTATCTGTTGACACTTGTATGATTTATGAAATGTCTCTTTACACTGATGCCTGTGTTGCTCTGAACATGCAGTAAAAATGACTAGATTGTAAGTTCATATGTGGGCACACACAACCTTCGCGGTTTTGTAGTATACAGTATGCATCTACTTACAAAGTGCCTGTGACATTGATTTGTATGCTTCCTGATGCCAAACATACACCTGAATTGATTAAAACATCAGCCACATTCACTGCTAGCTTCTAACCAACCTATGTGTATTTTATGTCTTCCATCCAAAAAAATCGGTATGGGAAGCCACTAAAAATATGTCACATGCCAGTGATTTCCCCACCACAGGGTGCAAAAGCTTCTCATGCTATTTTAAGTGACTGTTTCTGACAAATAAACAAATTTGTTCTTTCTGGTGTCGCTAGGTAGACATGTGCCCCACTGAGTCCTGACTGTGTGTGACTGAAGCTAAAGTGAGTTTTAGTACACAACTCCACAGCTACCTGTGTTCATGTCCCTTTTCCCTGGGTCCTATCCTGGGGAAAGACAACAGACATTTGCTGCACTCTGACATCTGTTTTGTGATTAGCCTGCCAAGCTGCACAAAGGTGCAGACCCTTGAACACTTGCATTCCCAAATACCTGTCGCTCATAAGTTTTTTTTACCCCAATCGTCCTACCTGCTGCCTCCTTATAGTATTATCTTCTTATATTTGCTCAGGTTCCACTTTTAAGGAGCCGATTTATGACAGAATTATGTTTAGCCTTCTTTTAGACTTAAAGTTTGGTTGAAATTGCAAAAGATTCAATTAGAGAAATGCTCATTTAATGTTGTCTCTTATCTCTCTTTGTTTTCATACAGTTTTGATGTGGAGGACTTAGAATCAAAGAAGCAGCTTTGCCATTCATTAAGCAGGATGACACACTTGTAGTGTCAATGTGTTATGTTTATGCAGTATATAGCAGGAGACTATAGACTTTTATATTGTATTATCATATGTCTGTGTAGGTTCTCAGTCATCCAGATCATGGTAGGCTGAGGAGTTTGGAAATAAAGCGACTGTTTTACCTCTGATCTAAAAGGCTTCTTCAATTTGAAAACTAAATGGTGAAGAATTCCAGGTATTTAAACCCTAATGAGGGTTGTCCCTTAAGAGGGTCATTGACCCACTATTAATCATGTACCTCATCACATGTGCCAAGGTACGAAAAAAGGCGTGGGTCTGTACCATCAGAGGTTTCTCTGATCTTGCCTCACCATATCATGCGACCTATTGAGGTCACCTGACACAAGATGTAAGTGGGGGTTGAGGGTCTTAGGAAGGGATCTCAAGACTGCATCGTAGGTGCCTCACAGTCGGTGTCAAATGTCACTAACTGTATAATATATTTCAAGAAAAATTATTGCAACAAAAATAATAGTTTACACTATGCACACCAGTAGCTTTAGCTGGGACCAATTGGGTACCTATTGCAAGATTAAGAGTTACTATATGCAGTCTAACAGTTCTGGTAGCCAGATACATGTACCACAGCTGAGCAAGCTGCAGGCTAGTCAAGGTTCCTTTAATCGGTAATATATATACAGTGGGGCAAAAAAGTATTTAGTCAGCCACCGATTGTGCAAGTTCCCCCACTTAAAATGATGACAGAGGTCAGTAATTTGCACCAGAGGTACACTTCAACTGTGAGAGACAGAATGTGAAAAAAAAATCCATGAATCCACATGGTAGGATTTGTAAAGAATTTATTCGTAAATCAGGGTGTAAAATAAGTATTTGGTCAATAACAAAAATACAACTCAATACTTTGTAACATAACCTTTGTTGGCAATAACAGAGGTCAAACGTTTACTATAGGTCTTTACCAGGTTTGCACACACAGTAGCTGGTATTTTGGCCCATTCCTCCATGCAGATCTTCTCGAGAGCAGTGATGTTTTGGGGCTGTCGCCGAGCAACACGGACTTTCAACTCCCGCCACAGATTTTCTATGGGGTTGAGGTCTGGAGACTGGCTAGGCCACTCCAGGACTTTCAAATGCTTCTTACGGAGCCACTCCTTTGTTGCCCGGGCGGTGTGTTTTGGATCATTGTCATGTTGGAAGACCCAGCCTCGTTTCATCTTCAAAGTTCTCACTGATGGAAGGAGGTTTTGGCTCAAAATCTCACGATACATGGCCCCATTCATTCTGTCCTTAACACGGATCAGTCGTCCTGTCCCCTTGGCAGAAAAACAGCCCCATAGGATGATGTTTCCACCCCCATGCTTCACAGTAGGTATGGTGTTCTTGGGATGCAACTCAGTATTCTTCTTCCTCCAAACACGACGAGTTGAGTTTATACCAAAAAGTTCTACTTTGGTTTCATCTGACCACATGACATTCTCCCAATCCTCTGCTGTATCATCCATGTGCTCTCTGGCAAACTTCAGACGGGCCTGGACATGCACTGGCTTCAGCAGCGGAACACGTCTGGCACTGCGGGATTTGATTCCCTGCCGTTGTAGTGTGTTACTGATGGTGACCTTTGTTACTTTGGTCCCAGCTCTCTGCAGGTCATTCGCCAGGTCCCCCCGTGTGGTTCTTGGATCTTTGCTCACCGTTCTCATGATCATTTTGACCCCATGGGATGAGATCTTGCGTGGAGCCCCAGATCGAGGGAGATTATCAGTGGTCTTGTATGTCTTCCATTTTCTGATGATTGCTCCCACAGTTGATTTTTTCACACCAAGCTGCTTGCCTATTGTAGATTCACTCTTCCCAGTCTGGTGCAGGTCTACAATACTTTTCCTGGTGTCCTTCGAAAGCTCTTTGGTCTTGGCCATGGCGGAGTTTGGAGTCTGACTGTTTGAGGCTGTGGACAGGTGTCTTTTATACAGATGATGAGTTCAAACAGGTGCCATTCATACAGGTAACGAGTGGGGGACAGAAAAGCTTCTTACAGAAGACATTACAGGTCTGTGAGAGCCAGAGATTTTCCTTGTTTGAGGTGACCAAATACTTATTTTCCACCCTAATTTATGAATAAATTCTTTACAAATCCTACCATGTGGATTCATGGATTTTTTTTTCACATTCTGTCTCTCACAGTTGAAGTGTACCTCTGGTGCAAATTACTGACCTCTGTCATCATTTTAAGTGGGGGAACTTGCACAATCGGTGGCTGACTAAATACTTTTTTGCCCCACTGTAAGTACTGTAGAAAACTCTTGAGTTGCTCCTCGTTTCTTTATATTTTTTTAATAAGTTCCTTCCAGGGGGCCAGACTTTCTTGTAATTTTTAAAAGTGGTTTTGAATATTAGTTCTTCTAAGTTTTTCTTATTCAAAGTTTTTCTTTGGCTGCCTTTTCAGTCATTTTCAATCCAGCTATACTGCCCAAAAAGAACACAAAGGCTTGTCTCACATTTGCCAAAAAAAACCCTCTGAAGACTCCCTGAGACTTTTGAGAAAACAGCCTGTGGACTGACAAGGCAAAAGTTAAACTTTTTGGAAGTTTTGTCTCCCATTACATCTGGCATCAAATTAATTCACCATTTGACAAAAAGAGCACCAAGTCAGCAGTCAAACATGGTGAGGGTAGTGTGATGGTCTGCGTTCTGCTCTGCTATTTCAGAAATCGGTGAATTCTGCTCCATACCATTAAGTCCTGAAGGAGAATGTCATCAGTTTGTGGCCTGAAGCTCAAGTACAGATGGGTTAATGAGGAGAATAATGATACAAAACATGTAATGTAGAAGAAATGAAGAAGAAAAAAAGAAAAGAAAAAAGAAAGCTAAATGACAGTTTTGGAGTATTTGCAGATGTTTCAATAAATCATCATCATCATAAATCAACAGCAACAGCTTTTGAACAACACTGTAATAGCTTACTATGTGAATATAAAAAAGACTCTAGAAACACTAGCACCCTGTCAGCATGGTCTTAGAAAGGTAGAGCCATTTGAATGATTTTGTACAAGAATGCAAGCGATATATCTATTCATATCAAACATGATTCAGACATTGTAAGACCACAGTTTCTTATGTTGCTGTTTCACTTGAGGCAGCTGCCAAAATGCAGCTAAATTCCAAAAAAGAAAAAATCTGACCTTCAAGCTTTATTTTTTTAATATGTTAACATTTGTGTATGTTATTTATGTTTATCATATTCATACGTGAGGACTCACATTGGTCCACTTCTCTCCTCTGACCAGCCTGCACCCTTTAGACCATTTGCTTGAAATTGTGTTTTGTGTATTTCTGCCTCAGCCTTCTGTCAAATTGAGCAAGTGGACTCCAAACAATTTCACACAATAAACAAAACAAATATGACCTTTAAACACAGAAAGGCAGAGGAGTAGATGGTTATGCAGGCGTTAAAAAACAGAGAAAGGGCAGAGGATACATTCTGTATTCATGTTAAGTACCCTTAAGGATAATTCCAAGTAAGAACATAATATTTAACTTCACATTTTCAAAAGTGCAGCACCAACCAGAACTGTTTGCTAGAATGAAATTTAAATCATCTCTGCCATTGCTTGGGTCAGTGTCATTTGGAAGTTTATGGGGGGTTGACTGCAACAGATGCACAGTAACAGTGATCTGGTTTGCACATGTGGGGTGTAGTTGACCACATACAATATTTGTTGTTGTAATACAAAACAATACAGTACAAGTTACATATTTACTCCATTACATTACTTTCCCTTTAATCCACAAGATGGCCTGAGATGCACTGTCAGACAATTAGCACTTAGCTATATAGATGTGAGCCTATATCCACACAACCACCTATCGCAATTTGAAGGCACAAAGAAAAACTTTGTGTTGGTGTTTAAGTATCAAACACAAAGCTTTCAGCAAAGTTGACAAAAATCAGTCCCTAAGAGCACTTCACAGAAAAATGTTAGTGCAACAGTGATTCTCAGGAGTAGGTCTTTTGGCTGGGTTCTTTGCTACCTTTGTGTTAGCATATTCTCTTTACTTACATGGAAAGACTTGATGTCATGTTAGCAGCAGAGAACTGTTGTTAATGTCCTGGAAGATGGGTACACCGTGGTCATAAAGGGAGGGACACAGTATGCATCTTCTGTCTGCTTTTTGGTGAGCCTCTGCAAAAGGCAGCCTTAATTTCCTGATCTTCGCTTACGGCAGTGGCACTGGTGTGCCCTTCTTCTGTACCCCATCTGCCTCAAAGTTCAATATGTCATGCATTCAGAGATGCTCTTCTGCATACCTTGAATGTAAAGACTGATTATTTGAGTTGCTGTTCCCTGCCTATCATGTTGAAGAAGTCTGGACATTCTGACATCAAAACCCACAGAACTGCCAGTCGGTGGATATTTGCTCTTTTTTATACCATTATCTTAGTTTACAGAGTTTAGTTGTGCAAGAAAATCCATGTAGATGAACAGTTTCTGGAATAGACTAGCCAGTGTCTCACCAACAATGCCACATTCAAAGTCCTTTAGATAATCTTTCTTCCCCATTCTGATGCTTAGTGTGAAATTACCGGGCTGTCTTGACCATGTTTACATACCTAATGTATTGTGTTACTGCCAGGCTATTGGCTGATTATGTATTTAAAATGTGCTGAAGTGTGAGGAAGTCACTCTATATCATGTGAAAAAAAAGGTCTGTCAATTTAAACATAGGGGAGTATCTGGGATAACAAGCCCCATTTGATTGAGGGAATAGCTGGAAGTAGTACTTCAATATATCTCTCCATATAGTGCTCAGTGACTTTATCTAGGTATCCATTGAACACAGAGAGGCACCAGATTATGCCATTGTGTAAAGTAGAAAGGATGATAAGCATAACAACAGGAGAGGATCCAGAGCAGTTCAACTGCACACTGCTGGGGCTTCTTCCAACCGGCTCAAAGCATTATTGTCAAATAGCCTATCCCATAACTGTTTTTAGAAGGCCTTTTAAGTATGTCAACAACTGCAAGTGTAAGTGCCTCTTTTTATCCTGCCTTAGTGCACTGTTTTAGATCTGTCACAACTTCAGAGTGACAGCTCTAAAAAACATCCTTGTATATTTGAGCCGACACAGCTCAAAGAGAGAACACCAAAATGCCATCCTTACTTTAAAAAGGTAGCCATGGTCAGATTTTATTTCATATTTGAAGTTCAAAGTACATCACAAGGACATAATATTTCCTCACCCTTTTTTTAGTGGAAACACACTGCACATAAAACAGTGTTTATTTTCTGTAACAGAATTGTATTTATTTTTATTTTTTCACAAATACCAGCAACAAAATGTATTCAGGTATTGAAGATGTGAAAAGATGTGGACACCAGTGGTTTGAACTGGTGCATGCAGCATGAGATTAATCATATAGACTAAGAAGTGATAAAAAGGCCCCAGGATACTCTAGCTGCAAACCTGAATAGAGAATGAATCTATATGTCCTTCACTGTGTCTGGTAGCTTGTGTGCATTGGCGTGCACCAAGAAGTGCCTCACACATTGTAAACACTGTCTACAACCTTTAGTGTTTGTGTTTGAGATGGTGTCTCACTGTGTATATATCGGCTTGTGTAGGTGTGCGTGCGTGTGTGTGTGTGTGTGTGTGTGTGTGTGTGTCATTGACAAAGGTCATGTCCGAGAGAGGATTTTTATCTGTCTAATCGTGTCCACTAGTTTCTGTGACACTATTCAAGATAATGCCTATCTGAGCTAAAGAAGAAAATGTGGCCTAGATTGTATTCATGGATCGGATAACAGAGGATATTTTAGATCTTTCAGGATTTATACATTTATGTGAGCCAGTGCTTAACCTTGTTATTTTTGACATGACAAAACCATTGCCTGTGGCAGGAGAAGCATTTTAGTCGAGTTAAGAGTTCAGACAGTTCATCACAACAGTGAAGCTCCTCTGAGACTGAAGACTTGCCCCCCCCCCCCACACACGCACGCACACACACACACAAATCACAAAGTAATAACAAAAACAAGCCACTGTTGTTGGAGGTATGCCTGCGCATGTCTCTGTTTCAGAAGTTCTCATGTCCTTATTAGCGGTAATGAAGAGTTATGAGCGTGTGAACGGTCGCAATAGCAAGGCTACAAACATCAACACACTATTAGTCCACCAAAAGACCAAGTATAATATATTCAAAATACAGCCACCGGGTCCTTGTTTCCACAGTGGTGTTTTAATAGTTATATCACTACTGTATGAAAAAGACAGCAAGCTGTCCTGTCTTTCTTAAATGACCCCTGACTGGATCTTAGTGACCAACGCAAGGAGAGGAACGCTTGTTATTATTCATTAGAGTGGAGGTCAGATGAGGCCAGACTACTGAGAAATAGAACTTGAGAGTGGGTGGAAGAACAGAGAGTGAGAATGTTTTGAATGAAACAGAAAAGCTAAATTGCAGCTGAGCCTTAGAGTCTGATGAGTCATACATCTAGACAAATAGACATGAGAGAGAAATGAACGTGAAAAGTGAGACAATGAGGGTAGAAAGTTTGGAAATGAAAAGTGTTTTCGAATCTTCTGAGAAATGCCGGTACAGGTTTTGTTTTGGTCAACATAGCCGTATTGTTTTAATAAACCCAAACCCAGAGAAAGAAAAGGAGCAAATACAATAAGCAGATTTCTATCAGAACTTTTGATAAAATACCGTCAACAAGTAATCAAAAATATAAATAATATCTTTTGAAAAGTTATACTGAACTTGGCAAGTCATAATAGTAAGCACATTCATATTTGTTGCATCAGACTGCAGATTCAGTAACTTGATACAGACAGAGTTAAAACAGATAACCTGAAAAGAAGTGACAAAAATAAATAATGAAAGTCAATATCAAAGACAAACACTTTGCAAATATTTGATTAGGCACAGAATATTCACAGACACTAATTTCAGGATTCCAGCATCAATATTTGTCTTTCTTCAGCATTAAATGTGATTAATGTAGTTTATGAAATGCCATATATATTGTTAAGCTGTTAAAAGAGGAAAATACTGTGTAGTTGTCAAACTGTTATCAAGCATCAGTTCAAGTGGCTCTGCCCAATAAGTTAACAGTGACACTGAAGAAGCAAAGTGTGGAAATGAGTACTGTACTTGTGGTAATTAATACACAAAGTCTGAATTTTTCTCTAAATGCTGAACAGTTATTGCTGCCATAGCAGAGAAAAATTAGACAAGAGACTGTGCCATATGCCTAAGAATGACCCTGACATTTTTTTTCCATGAGGCTAGTAAGCCTGCCACCTGGGGCTGAAGGGTCAGACCTTCAGTATGCTCTGTTCCGCAGAGAATGATTATTATAAGGTCCTCAACTACAGGGACAACCTGAAAGTAAATGTTGTGGCCCGGGTGAGGAAAGAATTATTGCAACAGCAGAAATGGGATTTTGCTGTTTGAATCCATGGTAAAAATAAATAAATAAGACTAACAACACTCCTCCTTGAATCGCTACCTTATCGCGGTGGAGGGGTTTGTGTGTCCCAGGGATCCCAGGGGCTATGTTGTCTGGGGGCTTTTGCCCCCTGGTAGGGTCTCCCATGGCAAACTGGTCCTGGGTGAGGGACCAGACAAAGAGCGATTCAGAAGACCCCCATGAAAAGAATATCGAGGGAACAGTTTACCCTGCCCGGGATAGGGTTACCGGGGCCCCGCCCTGGAGCCAGGCCCGGGGAGGGTGCCCGAGGGCGAGCGTCTGGTGGCCGGGCCTTAGTCCATGGGACCCGGCCGGGCACAGCCCGAAGAGGAGACATGGGCCCATCCTCCCGCAGGCCCACCACCCGCAGGAGGCGCCATAGGGGTCGGGTGCATTGTGAGCCGGGTGGCGGCCAGGAGCGGAGGCCCTGGCGGACCGACCCCCGGCTGCCAAGACTGGCAATAGGGACATGGAATGTCACCTCTCTGGTGGGGAAGGAGCCTGAGTTGGTGCGTGAGGTTGAGAGGTACCGGCTAGATATAGTTGGGCTCACCTCTACGCATTGTCTGGGCTCTGGAACCAGTCTCCTGGAGAGGGGCTGGACTCTGTCTCAGTCTGGAGTTGCCCCTGGTGAGAGGCGGCGGGCTGGGGTGGGTATTCTTATATCCCCTCGGCTTGCTGCCGGTACGTTGGGGTTTTTCCCGGTGGACGAGAGGGTTTGTTCCCTGCGCCTTAGGGTCGGGGAACGGGTCCTGACTGTCATCTGCGCTTATGCGCCGAGTGGCAGTTCGGAGTACCCAGCCTTCTTAGAGTCCCTGGGGGGGGTGCTGGAAGGTGCTCCACCTGGAGACTCTGTTGTCCTGCTGGGAGACTTCAATGCTCACGTGGGTAACGACAGCGAGACCTGGAGGGGCGTGATTGGGAGGAACGGCCTCCCTGATCTGAACCCGAGCGGTGCTTTGTTATTGGACTTCTGTGCTAATCACAGTTTGGCCATAACGAACACCCTGTTCGAACATAAGAGTGTTCATAAGTGCACGTGGCACCAGGATGCTCTAGGCCGTAGGTCGATGATCGATTTTGTAATCGTATCACCAGACCTGCGACCATATGTTCTGGACACTCGGGTAAAGAGAGGGGCTGAGCTGTCAACTGATCACCACCTGGTGGTGAGTTGGATCAGGTGGCGGGGGAGGACGCTGGACAGACCTGGTGCACCTAAACGCGTAGTGAGGGTGTGCTGGGAACGTCTAGCAGAGGCCCCAGTCCGCGAGATCTTCAACGCACACCTCCGGCAGAGCTTCAACAGCATTCCGAGGGAGACTGGGGACATTGAGTCCGAATGGACCATGTTCAGCGTCTCCATTGCCGAAGCTGCTGCATTGAGCTGCGGCCGCAAGGTGGTTGGTGCCTGCCGTGGTGGTAATCCCCGAACCAAATGGTGGACACCAGAGGTGAAGGGAGCCACCAGGCTGAAGAAGGAGGCCTATCGGGCTTGGTTAGCCTGTGGGACTCCGGAGGCAGCCGACAGGTATCGACAGGCCAAGCGGAATGCGGCTCGGGCAGTGGCTGAAGCAAAAACTCGGGTGTGGGAGGCCCATTGCTACGGGCCATTCAATCCCTATACAACCGTTGCAAGAGCTTGGTTCGCATTGCCGGCAATAAGTCGGACTCGTTCCCGGTGGGTGATGGGCTCCGCCAAGGCTGCCCTTTGTCTCCGGTTCTGTTCATAATTTTTATGGACAGGATTTCTAGGCGCAGCCAAGTGGCGGAGGGCTTTCGCTTTGGTGGCCTCAGAATCTCATCTCTGATTTTTGCGGATGATGTGGTTCTGTTGGCTTCATCGGGTGAGGGCCTCCAGCTCGCACTGGAGCGGTTCGCAGCCGAGTGTAACGCAGCGGGAATGAGGATCAGCACCTCCAAATCTGAGGCCATGGTTCTCAGCCGGAAAAGGGTGGAGTGCCCACTCCGGGTCGGGGATGAGTTCCTGCCCCAAGTGGAGGAGTTCAAGTATCTCGGGGTCTTGTTCGCGAGTGATGGGAGAAGGGAGCTGGAGATCGACAGACGGATTGGGGCTGCGGCTGCAGTAATGCGGACGCTGCACCGGTCAGTCGTGGTGAAGAGGGAGCTGAGTGTAAAAGCGAAGCTCTCAATTTACCGGTCGATCTACGTCCCTACCCTCACCTATGGCCACGAGCTGTGGGTAGTGACCGAAAGAACGAGATCGCGGATACAAGCGGCGGAAATGAGCTTCCTCCGAAGGGTGGCTGGCCTCTCCCTTAGAGATAGGGTGAGAAGTTCGGCCATCCGGGAGGGGCTTAGAGTAGAGCAGCTGCTGCTCCACATCGAAAGGAGCCAGCTGAGGTGGTTCGGGCATCTGGCAAGGATGCCCCCTGGGCGCCTCCTGGGCGAGGTGTTCCAGGCATGTCCCACCGGGAGGAGGCCCCGGGGCAGACCCAGGACACGCTGGAGAGATTATATCTCTCGGCTGGCCTGGGAACGCCTTGGTATTCCCCCGGACAAGCTGGAGGAGGTGGCTGGGGAGAGGGAGGTCTGGACCTCTTTGCTTAGGCTGCTACCCCCGCGACCCGACCTCGGATAAGCGGATGAAGATGGATGGATGGATGGACTAACAACAAAGCAACAAACAGATAAATACAGATTCTGTAGAAAATAAATAAATAAATAAAATGCCCTGATAAGTTTCTGCCAGAACATTATCTTTTCTTTTTTGAGGTTCATGGGCATTTTCGTAAACTTTAAATGGTAGAATTGAATGCGCAAAGCATCCATAAAGTATAGCACAGAAAATTCCACCATTTTAAAATGGTAGATTGTACTTTTAGTCTCTAAAAGGAATAAAGGACTACAATGAAGTTTGAATGCAGCTGTGGAACTATAGAAGAGTGGAGGCTTGCAACGCACAAACAACACATGTAATCGTTCTGTTTGTGCATGTAATTCAGTGCTGAGCACTTTGGAGTACTGACCAGGAATAACATATCTATATACATCTGCTGACTTAATTTTGACTTTTCCACATGACTTTATTATACAAGATGTCCCTGTTTGAGGCTTGTTTAATGTATTTTTCCATAATTATTCAAATCATTGAAAAAGAAATGGGGACATCTCAGGCCCTCCAAGGTTTGGAGGCCTATCTCCCCCCACCACCACTTCCCCTGCCAGTGGCGGACTCCCTCAGGTATCGGTGCATTGGTGGTTCTTTGTGTCTGGGGGTGGGCGTCCGGGTACACACCGGCTCACTCCTTGGCGGCCGCTTATCGGGGCCTGGAGCCTGGGGCTCGCTCGGGCCACTTCGGAGGTGGGGTGCCCCCGGCCTCTCGGCCTGGGGCTCGGTCACTCAGGCACAGCTGGCTGCAGGCGGAGCTCATGGGCGCGTCACTGCAACTCCCCCTGGCTTCTGCTCCGCGGCTGCTGAGTGAGCCCTCATCTGGGACTCTCCTCAGCTCTTACTGGGACAGTGGCGCGGCTGCCCCTCTGTTGGTCTTCCTTGGTCTATTGTGTTCTGGGGGCCTCTGGATGTCTGGAGTTTTGATCTCCTCCATACCTGCTTCATGCAGGACGGGGCTGTGGCCCCCCACACTCCCTAGCAGATCGTTACATGGAGAAAACTTTGGAATACAAGCATGCTGATCCACACAGGTATGCACACAGGTGTACACACGGGTATTAACAGACGCGGACTACAGCTTTCTTGGCTGCTGCCTCAAAGCACATTGTGCGCTGTCTATCTTGCGTGCTGCACAATATCGTTTATTATTTAGTATCTACTGATATCTACTGCTAGCTAGTTTATTGTGATGGTGCTGTTTTTTTTATTATGTTGCTCTTTGTTGTTTGCTTTCTCTTCTGTTTTTTTTCTCCATATAGGTGACCCAGGTGTTTTGTTAGTTTTTTTTTTCTTCCCCTCCTTCTCACCGTCTCTTCTCCCCTTTGGTTTTCTTTCTCTGCCTCTCTTTCTTTCATTCTCTCTCCCTGTCCTATCCCCCAGTCATGTCTGTCCCGTTTGTAGCAACTGAAAATAAAATAAATTCATAATTATAATAAAGGTCAATCAAATGGACCAATATGGCAAGGCCATGATGATCCACTTGGTAAAATAAATCCGCTTGGCATCTTTCTTGGCCTTAAGACAACAATTCTGATGGCTAAAGATCCAAACGGGACACAAAAAAAAAAAAAAAAAGAAAAAGAAAAAAAAGAAATTTTATCTTAAATAATAATTCTATAGTTTGTTAAGATTCTTTTTTTTTCTAATTACAGTGAAGTTTACCACAGGGACTTCAGTATGTTTTCTTTACTGACATTTGTATAATGCTTTTCTGGTCTTATAGTGAGCTGAAAGGTGTTTATTTACAACTCAGGTTCAGATTTTTACACCTGTTAATGTATACATTGATGTATTGTAAATAGCTTGAATTTACATATAACATAGCGTAACATACAATGCCTTTGGATTGTGGGACTGAGTAACTGACTACACACAACGGCACAGAAAGAACATGCAAACTCCACACAAGAAGGGTGTAAGACAGATGGTTCTTCCAGGATCTGAGGTACAAGCCTCTGAAGCTGTGGCTCAGAGGGTAAAGCTGAATGTCAACTAGTTGGAGGGTTAGTGGCTAAATCCCTGGCCTTTCCATGTTCCCTATAACACCGAACACCAAGTTTCTTCCTCTTCTACTGTAATTTCCTTTACTAATAATTTACTTCATAGTTTATATTAACAATTACATCAATGTATTGACACTGTCATCAACAAATAAAAATTAGATGAAAATAAGAAAACAAGATCCAATCTAATTAAGTTCTTTAAAAAGGTGGGACGAGTGATACACTGAGGAATAATCTCCTTATGCAGTAAGGTTAGACATGCATACGTGACCTGCCTCAAGAAACTGTATAGCGTTTTTTTTTTTTTACTCACTGGTATAAACATGACAAACTTTTACACTTTATAGATTTATCAACTTTAGATTTATCAACTTTAGATTTAGTCAACTATAATCTTATGATATTTAGTGAAGTAAAGCTAGACTAAAATGAAAAGAATTTAGATTCAATTCAATTTTCAATCCTCCTGAGAACCGAGGCATAAAGAATCTTCCCATTTAATTTTTTTTTGTGATTTGCTGCCTCTTTGGAGCTATAAGAGGCCACCCCACGCATGAGATATCAATGGATATCAATGTTAGGACTCATCAGGCTTATTAGGGTAGCACAATGAAAGTCAAAAGATATAGACCAAAACAAATGTCTATTATAAAGGACATAAATGAATAGGCTGGTTCCCAGGAGGATGTAGCGACAAATTTACAACACAAGTTGCTTGAATGCACTTCCTATTGTAAGGTAAAGATCTACAATAATAATGAGAAAACCCCAACAACTGCTAACGGTGGCTACATTACCATCGGCCACACCGACTACAGGGGCCTGGCTACTTATTGGTTTTAAGGGTGCAGAGCGAGGTCTCCAATTCAGTGATCATGGCCTCCAGAGCTGTAAACAGGTCGTGGCAGATAGCCGCCCCTCCCTGAGCCTGGTTCTGCCGGAGGTTTCTTCCTGTTAAAAGGGAGTTTTTCCTCTCCACTGTTGCCAAAGTGCTTGCTCATAGGGGGTCATATGAATGTTTGGTTTTAATCTGTATGTATTATCGTAGGGTCTACCTTACAATATGTGCCTTGAGGCAACTGTTGATGGGATTTTGTGCTGTATAAATAAAATTGAATTGAATTAAAGAGGTTACATTTATTACAACTATCATTATTGCTAAAATAGAGAGTCGAGGAGTAAAACATATTATACACTGATCAGGTAGGTACTGTAAACAGGAAATGATACAGGACAGTGATACTGTACCACAGACAGAGCCAACACCAAGTGACTGCCTAAACTGACTAAAACTATATCAAAATCTCATGTCAAAATCAACACTGCCATCAGCTAGTTTACTTTCGGAAAAGACATGTTAAACCTAATCACTATAACGTTGTACTGTTTTTCAACACATGAGGCATTTTTTCTTTTCTTCAAGTGCCTAAAAAGTTTCAGGATTTAGATGCACTCGCACAGTTGGAATAAAACTTAGACTAGTTCAGGTATTTTTTTCATCTTGGGTTATTTTACCCTGTAAACTTGACATCACTTCCCTGGTACCTAGAAGAAGCAAAATGTCCCGGCAAAACTTGTGGAGGATGTTTGTGTGAGAGAGAAAAATTGAGAGATATTATGCTGCTATAACTTGAAAAGGTTTGAGTACTTGGTTGGACAAACAGCAATTTAGGTCTCACCCAGACATATAAGTGATATATGGGTAAGAGTTACCATGTGCTCTCTCATCACTCTCTGTCTCCCTCTCTCTCTCCTTTCCTCCCTCCCTCTCTCTCTCTCTCTCTCTCTCTCTCTCTCTCTCTCTCTCTCTCTCTCTGTCCTAGTGAGCGTGACTGTACTGACAAAAGCTCTCATCTGGGGAAGATGGTTGCTCTCTATGTGCAGACACCCTGGTTGCCGGGGAAACCAGTCTAAAGTTGTGAGCAAGAGGCAACGCAGGCCTCTGCAGTGCAGCAGAAAAACAGCAGCACAAGTCTGAACTTGGAGTGACGGCATGCACAGCAGCAGTCATCACGATACACACAGTCACACGATTCTCCAAACTCTCACTCTCTCCCTCCCCCTTGCACCTGAAGATATAACACACAACAGCTCTGTTTCGCGTGTAGGCGGGTTTCACCGTGGCTGGAGCTGTTTGCTGCGTACCATCAACAAGTCAAGTCACTTGGAAATCAGAGTGAGAAGAAGCCCGAGAGTAAACACTTGATGTTCGCTGTTCAGTGTGTAGTTGAAGAGCGCTATTACACAAGAGCTAAGCCAAACAAAACTGTCAGATAAACAAGACACCAGATAAATTTATTTATCCAACAAAAACTGTGCAGCATATGAGAGGAATTCTGTACTACTAACACTTTCTAAAAGTGGACCTTGGTAACAGCTGCTTCTTGACCGTTTTCTTTGTTTTTAGCTTTTGTTTTTGTTTTCTTGTCTTTTGCTTATGTCCTTCAAAAAAATGGCAGCATCTAGGTTGAAATTTATCATTAATATAAATGCTATAAGAATTAAAAACAACACAACAGCAACTGCAGTGAAAACATTCAATATAGAATTTTTGCCAAAGAAAAGATTTGAGAACCCACTGAGAAACAGTGTGGCTTATATCTGAAAGCCGTTATGAGCCAAATTTGAAAGAGGTTTAGTTTTTGGATTTTAAAACCAGAAAGCCAACTTTATGATCTTGCCCTATATACGGCGCCATGTTTGCCATGCATTCATTTTCCAGTGTTTGTCACCTGTGAGTGTAGCAGAGCAACAACAGACCTTGAAGTCTTTGGGACTGTTATTGTTATTTCACAGGGCAAACTGCATATAAATAAACTTTGGCTGTCAGGCTAAAACACCTTGAGAGAGTAATACTTTCATAAAATCCAATTACATTCTTCAAACTGAATGATAATGAAAACAATATGTAAACTTTTAAATTCAACGACATGTAATTTTGCATAATTTTGAGCAGCCGCGAAGAGTCTGCATCTCTTATTTTTGCATTTTGTGTAAATTCCAGGTTAATATTGCAGCTCTTGACAGGTACTGTATACTAGTTTAGCCCATCTAGAAAATGACTACTTAAAAAAATACTCTGTGTAACGAGGCTACAAAGAGTGACAATCATAGGGTTATTTGATGTAAAGATTAGTCCCACTTTACCATCTTTTGCGTTTAAAGCCATCCAACAGTCACAGCAGTCGTTTGTCAGTTTAATATATGACTATTGTTTAACACTTAGAAGTGACTAAGGGAGAGAAAATAAAATAACTCATTGGAAGAGTCATCTCTTGTTCTGTCAGCAGTCGAATCTGTATTATTAACCAGAGAGTTAAAAGAAAATTAGAGTTGCTTAGAGACACTGTGTCAGCTAAAACTCAAGGCTTTCTTTCACCCGCTCCTCCTCATAATTTCTTCCTTACCGTTTCTGTGTATGTGCATGAATGGTATGATAGTATGGAGCTTTATAATGCTGATGGGCAGAATGAGAGCAGAGGGGAAGCTCCGAAATGGTGAGACCATGAGAGGTTGAAAAGGGAAAAGGGGGGGGGGGGGGGGGGGGGGGGGGGAGAGGATGCAGTCGCCTGTCAGTCAGAGCTCAAACCTTATCACTTCCAAAAAGACAAAGGGAATGAATGAAAAATAGAGGCTGGATTTGCTTGTGTGCACATATATGTGTAAATAGGTGAAAGGAGAATTAATAACACAAAAACAGGGTTACATCTAAATTAAGTCTATTTGTCAGGAAATGCCAGCCACTGTGCCCCCTGGCATTGCTATTGTGAGGAGTGTTGCCTTGCATATTTTAGCTGGAACGGATATTGTTTGAGGTGATTGAGATACATGAGCCTTGTTAGCGAGGTTTCTCTCTCTCTCTCCTCTTCTTTCTCTTTACATGATCGGCCGGACAATCAAGGATAAAAGCACAGCGGAAAAGAGAAAACTGCCGACGTGATAAAATAACAGATACTCTTTGCTGGCTTTAATAAGTTAGGTGTGTGCTTTGATTAATGAATCAGGAAGCTCTGACATGTATCAGCACTTTCTCTAAAGAGCCACTGTCACTTCTCTGTGCCATTTTCAACCGCTCAAGCTCCAGGTACACTTAAGGCGGCTAATCATCAGTACTGCAGTTACAGCATATTTTACATATATTAGTCATTAGTTTTTTTAGTTGTTGTTTTTTTTCCAGAATGTATTTTTTTATTTTTACTTTTTAGAAAGCAGTGTATTACACTATTTGTTGCATTTCTCCACATCACTGCTAGGGAAGCACTGTCATATAATTTCCTGTTAAAAATAATAAGACTCACACACACACACACACTCACACACTCACACATTTCCTTCTATCCTTTTTGATAAATGAAACTACAAAACCAGACTACAAAGTTGATGAAAACCAGTCTAACGTGTGTTTTACACAAAGCCTTTTGTTGTAGTAACAACAGAGACTTTTGCCTTTCTAGCATCATTTCAAAAGACTTAAGGCAAGAAACATATTTCAGTGTTGTGTAAAGTGATTTTTAACAGATCAAATACACCTAAAAATACTCACTAAATGAATCAGATTATTTCATGTTTTCATTATTTCTCCACATTACCCCATTATATCTAAGAAGAAGTTCATGCCCAAATGTCCAGGCTGAAGAGCCACGAGCAAAATGCTGTTGATTTATAGTTCATGCAAAGTCTTTATTAAAGACGAAGGGTTCAGGATCTCTGTCTCTGACCCTGATGTTCAGATATTCAGTGACTGCATGTTGGAGTTGAAAGGAAGCGGCATTATCTTAAAAGAGCTAGGTTGGGCTCTATTGAACTGAATCTTGTTGCTCATCGTGTGTGAGACACAGTCACTCAAGGTGACTTATGAAACACAAGTGACATTATTGTTTGAGTCATTTTAATTCAGTTTTCGAAATTAGCAAGAGGAACAAGTTCTTTTTTTTGTTTTACAGGCAAGTCTAATGTGATATCCTTACAGCGATACATAATGACTTGAAACATGCTATCCTGAACACTGCTAACCATGTATCCATCAAGGTCTCTTCGCGTACCTGCACCTTACAAAATCTTTCTAGTGCTTCATTCTTGTTAACAACGGTCTTGTGTCTTAAGCAGGATATCAGTGGCTGTCCTTGACCTTTTCTTGCCTATTAACATCCTCTCCTCCTCCCCATTATGGGCTGAGGAACGAGATGGAAGAAAGGGCAGCTCGGGGGAGATGAGGCTGAGGTGTGGGTGGGTGTGAAATGGGAGACAGAATCAGTGTGTCTGAGTGTGTGTGTCCTGCTGATCAGCAGTGTTCACTCTGCTGGAGTCCAGAGTGAACAGCGTTGCCTTCAGGAGCAGAGTAATATATTCAGCTGATGAGCTCTGCTGTGCTCTGTAAAGTGTTCTCTCCAACATGCTCCTGTGTGCTTTCCCAGGGTGCAACATGAATAAACACTCTCAGGGCTCCCATGACTCTTACTTCCACAAGCTGAATATTTTATACTGTTTTATTTTATTTTTTTACTAGGGTGAAATGCTAATCAGAGCAGCCGCAGTTTTAGAACAATAAATATTGAACATAGTAACGTATTCAGAAAAAGTGGGCGATGTGTTAGTGTGTATTAGCTTTATGGATGTGTGCATGTGTGTCTTTGAGTGGGACAGATAGAAGTGGTTACAAAGGGGTGGCTGTGTTTCATGCGCTGGTCCTTATTTCCTGAATGTGGCAACTTGGAATATTAATGATGCTTGATTACCCACAGCACAGCCTCCAAAGAGCACATGCATACATGTATGCATACACACATACGTCTATATGTACATGCTCTGCAGCTGTAGCCCGCAGACACTGCCTGCCATGGGCCAAGCACCAGTTTACACTTTATAAACAAACTTGCACACATACACACTCTTGCTTGGGGCAAACTCTTAAATTGGATTTAGACTACAAACTGATCAAAGCAGTTTGCAGCAGGATTGATGCTCCTGGGAGTCCTAACCTGCTTGTAAGAAAGCTTCCCAAACCCAACCCACCAACCCCTTCTCCAAAACGGACACATGTGCTGGGATCTTCTTTTCAGACCACCGTGCGTGTCTGCTTCAGTCCCTCTGCCACTGCTTACTGCATCAAATCATTGCACTATGCACTCCAGATGTCACACGCACACAAGATTTAAAAAGAAATCGGTCTTCTCTCAAATATATAAAGTTGATCAGATTACCCGATTCCTGAAGATATACTGCTTTCTAAACTGATTAACTGACTGTTGATAGAAACAATGAGGTGAATGCAGCATACAGGCAAACAGGAGCACACTATGTACTCAGTTTCTGTGAAATGCAGTATTAATAATCATAATAATCAACCATACACATGAAAGTCATGCATGATCATTTTTTTAAGACAAATGATCTCATCATTGTTTCAACCTCAGACTAGCTGTGCAGCATGCTATTAGTAAAGAGAGGTCTATGCTGTAGCTAGCAGTAATGCGGTTAATGTGATTTAGTCATCACTGTGCAAGCAGCGACATTTACCTCAGATTATGACTAGAATGGTGCATACTTAAACAGTAGTCACACTTTGCTCCATTTCCCTTCATTTAAACCTCATGTCACTTAATATAAAGGTGTTATGCTATGGAAAAGTCCAAGAAACCACTTTTTTTTGTTTTGTTTTTGCAAAGTTTCCATCTAGACTGTCCAAGCAACTCAAGAATACTAGGACTGTCCTGTCAATTAAGGCTAGTGCCCAGCCACCCACATACACACATATATCATCCCTCACTTAATTCTCACTCCCTCCCTGCTCTCTGTTAAGACAGATGCGTCAGTGGGACAATAATGGAGTGCAGAGGCATATGAGTGAGTCCTGAGATGACAGAGAGCTTGGCGTTCCCAAATCCCCCTATACTGCACCATGGCTCTTTGTCACACTATAATCCATCCTTACTCTCTGAGAGGCTACAGAGGAAATTCAGCAAGTGAGAGAGAGAGAGAGAGAGAGAGAGAGAGAGAGAGAGAGAGAGAGAGAGAGAGAGAGAGAGAGAGAGAGAGAGAGAGAGAGAGAAGAGCAAGAAAAGGCAAGGAATAAAAAGCAGAACTTAATAGATCTACAGTTTCTTTCTGATCAACATATTGCAAAGGTCGCTAAAAAAAATGAACAGAGAATATATTTAAAAGAGGTGAGCCGTGCTGAAAGGGAGTCACTCAAAGAAAATAGCTTGGAGAAGGGCTATGACTCAGCTGCAAAGGCAATTAGGACAAGGTGCAATTCTTAGACAGATTCCAAATTTAAAAAAGGCATTAAGAAACTGTACAAGCGAGAGAGGGAGAGAGAGAGTAAGGGACAATGAGAATCTAAAGCGAGTCAGTGGCCATTGTGTGTGGGTAGAAAGAAAGAGTGGGAGGGAGCCAAAATGAAAATAAGTAAGAGTGGAAGACTAAAGCAATTAGCTCATTTGAGTTGACAGAGCAGCGCCAGAGTGTTTGGAAGTGATAAGGTAGTGAATGTACAGCACATGCAGAAGGCAAAACAACTGCATCTTCACATCCTCCTATTAATACCACCGACACGCCACTGAACACTCTTGTTCCAACATACTCGTTTATACACAAATATGCTCACACGCACACACACACACACACACACACACACACACTGGCCTGGAGCACATTTGCCGGTCCTAATGGTCTGCATAATTCAAACACAACAGAGAATTAGTGTTGAAATAAAAACACATTTATGCCCCCTGTGCTTGTCAGCAGGTTATTTCCAAGCTGATAGCTTGAATTTGTGAGAGTGATTTGGAGGGTAATCTTCTGTGTATTAAGATAAATGCTTCTCTTAAGAACACATAATTATCCCACATACAGAATAAAACCTGTGCTTGCATTTCTCATTGATATTTTTTTTTACTTCAGTGTAAACAAATTGGGGTTCTATGTCTTTCAATTACACAGCGAACATTATTGTCGTTTATCAGGCTTTCATTCTACAGAATGATTGGCCTCGGTCTAACATACACCGGCCAAGCACAGACACACAGGCACTCAAGCATGTGTATGTAATACACAGTGCTGATTGACAATTGTTCTGAACAAGTTTAGTATGTATGTTATGAATGTGTTTATGTGAATAATCTGAATCAAACTATAACAAATCACAGATTGCCTGAATGCCTTTACTTGTGGTTGACTTGTAACATTGTGGATGGAAACCTTTGTTTACATCTTCTGTTAGTATGTTTTCTAGTGTCCAGTTCTAATAATTTACTATTACTAGTGTAAAAATCCATCACTTACTGTTTTGGTTGTACACAGAATGTCAAAGCCTTTGCGCAGGACAAAGTTTGTTTCAGTTACTGTATTTTTTTGAATACAATTTTCTTTACTGTGTTACAAGTTTAAGTGCTGTTTATTTCATACATCCATACTTAAATAAGTTTTGACTGTGATATCACTAATGATGCTCAGGGTGGGTTGCCACTACAACTACTACTACTACTAATAATAATAATAATCCTAATAATAAAACTAATATAACTAATAACAATGCTAATATTAAGGTCAAGTTGCATCACTGCATGCAGACCCCTGGTCTAGTACAAATAGAAATACATGGTTTTGGTCTCTACAGGTAATTCTAAACTTCATGAAAAGTTGGTGGGTATTTTTATCCGTTTTCTTTTTTTCATAACTCAATTATTTGAGCTTGACAGAGGCCGACGGTTAAGCTGTGCACTGTATATACTCAACAACTACTTTGTTAATTACAGCTGCTCAAGT
Source organism: Maylandia zebra (assembly GCF_041146795.1). NCBI lineage: Eukaryota > Metazoa > Chordata > Actinopteri > Cichliformes > Cichlidae > Maylandia > Maylandia zebra. The sequence goes on along the minus strand of NC_135173.1, from coordinate 10,850,940 downwards.
TCTCTTCTAATCAGCCAATCACATGGCAGCAACTTTGTCATGTAGATATGCTCAGTTTAAGCTAAATATCAGGATGAGAAGAAAGATGATTTAATATGGCATTATTGTTCGTGCCAGCTGGGCTGGTCTTAGTATTTCAGAAACTGCTGATCTACTGGGATTTTCCTGCACAAACTAGGGTCTCTTTAAACTAGGGTTTAAAGAGACTGATCCAAAAGTAGGAAATATTCAGTGAGCAGGAGTTATGTGGGCAAAAATGCCTTGTTGATACAAAAAGTCAGAGAAGGATGGTCAGAGTGCTTTGTGCTGATAGGAAGGCAGCAGCAACTCAAATAACCGCTTGTTACAGCCGAGGTATGCAGAGGAGCATCTATGAATGCACAACTTATTCAGTTTGAAGCAGATCAGCAACAGCAACAGAAGACTATGCCGGGTGCCACTCCTGTCAGCTAAGAACAGGAAACTGAGGCTACCATTCCCACAGGCTAAGTGAAATTGGACAGCAGAACACTGGAAAACTGTAGTTGGGTCTGATCAGTCATGATCTCTGCTACAACATCTGGATGATAGGTGGAAACAACCTGAAAGCATAAAGATTATATCAGTGTTTCAGGCTGGCGGTGGTGCTAGGTGGTGCAGGCTGGTGGTGATGCAGGACATCTTTTCATGAAACACTTTGGATGCTACGGCCTACACAAGTATTGTTGCTGACCAATTCTATTTCTTTATCACCACAATGCACCCATCTTCTGAGGGCTGCTTCCAGCTTGTCACAAAAATCCGATAATCTCACAGTCACCAGATCTCAGTCTGAATGTATTGTGGATGTGCAGCTGACTACCTGCAGCAACTTTGTGTTTCTATCGTGTCAATAATGAACAAACTCTCTGAGGAATGTTTTCAGCACCCTGTGGAATCTATGCTATAAAGAATTAAGCCACTTCTGAAGGCAAAGGGAGGTACAACCTGAGAACTACTTTGTTAAGGTGTACTTAACAAAGTGGCTGAGTGTATAGGCTACTTTGACTGCAACTGGTGGCTTTCTCCAAGGCTCCTTATCTAATTTGACCAGTTGAACTGGACATCCTGACCATTTGTTTTGTTGATTCCTTTCTTAGCATTTTCAATACAGCTACCTCACCTACAGTATGACTTGTTATATATGTACTAACAGACTGACCAAGTATTTATTTGTAGGTTACTAATTAGCAGCCATCTTTGTATGTCTGATGCACCCATATGGGCTATGCTACATGTAATTATGCTTACAGGTGAATGAGATTATTGTGGTTACCAGTGTCCCGCCACTCACTGTGGTATCTACTGAGGAATACGCGTAAAATAGTAAGTGGTCCTTGAGTCAGGAGCTACTTTACAATGTAAGTAATAAATAAATAAATAATTCCCACATTATATACACAAAAAATAACTAATATTTAAATAAATAATATTCCAAGGAGCAGTACCAGCAATTTGGCCCGCTGCTTTTTTTTTTTACATATTTAGAGTTTGTGTTATTACAGCGTGAGTCAAAATCGGTGTGCCTCAGTTTATTTAGAGTGCTGCCTCATGTCACTTTCACACATTCCTCATCCTACATCTTAGATGGTTTAGATTCAATGCATTCAACATCCAGTATTGATATAACACACTTAGAACACACAGCACAAGCACAGTGCAATTTTTCGTTATCAATTTCCCATGACAATTTACAATTTAGAGAATTTAGCAGGAGTACATAGTAGTATGCACATTCACATCCTATGCACTACCGAGATCCAACTTTTAGAAACACAGGTTACAGTGTGTTGCTGTATTCCACTCTTGACTGTATTAACAAAGAGATCTTTGTTTTCCTCTTTCAGCTATTGTCTGCAATTTAATATTCTTGAGTCTCATACATCCCATTTTTGCTGGCACATATTGCAGTATGTTTTCTTAGTTATTAAGATAGTACAGAAAACATCTGTACTTTATTATAGTGTTTTTTGTTGCATTTTTACTGTAAATGTCATTGCTTTGTTAAATTGTAAAAAAAAAATTGGTAAATTGCTTCCTTCCATCGTGTGTCACATAAGAATGAATTGTAGAGCTCTGCTTTTGCGATTTGTAAAAAACATTATAAATATTTTTTTTTTCCTTTTTCACATCATTCTCCTCTATCTGCCACAACATGAACTCAGCACATACCAGCCAGTGAGTAGGCCCATTGAGCTTTATTTCGAGTGGCTGTTTAACCAAGGTCCTCAAAGTAAATATGAATACAGTGCGTTCTGTCAGGGTCACAGTAAGCTCCCTATTCACACAGCTCCATGTCTACCACAATTTCCTCAACAGCCAATCACCATTGCACTGGAATCCAGGGAAACCATAGCAACCCTGGGGCCTTGGATGTTATTGGCAGGGTCGATAGAATGAAAGAGAAAAGAGGCGGAAGTCAAGTTTAAAGAAGAAAAAAAAAAGCCAACTGAATCTATGCAACTGCCAGAACTGTTGCTGAGCTGTGAAGATGTGACAGTGAGTCTGTTGATGAACCTATAAGCTCAAATAGATAGTGTTTCAGTGGCGTTTTGGCTTTGGTGCAGCTCAAAAAGTCTGTACCACCTGAACTTTCTCCAAAATCTCTCTGTTGCTCTCTCTGTCTTGCTCGGACTATCACATTGTGTTTTTCTCAACTCAGTTCATTATGTTCTTTCTGGTGTGAACGTCATGTGGACAATACTGCCATAGCTTGAAGGATGATGCAATTAAAAACTAAGGAGGGAAAGAGAAAAACACATTAAGTAAAATAAAATTAATAACCACATTAAAATGAAAAGAACATGAATGAAAAGAAAGACAAATCTCTGTTAGTATGTGTGTGAGTTTTAAATATGTAAGACAGATTATGTCAAGATTTTATTTTGACAAAAACAAAATATCTTTTATTTTGATAATATTTTATTTTGACATAATCGTTTTTTATTGCTTTGACTTGTGTCCTCCTTTTTGCGTGAAGGTATGCTGTTAATACTATTTGTCATCTTAAGGGGGAAATACAGCTTTGTCTCTACCTCTTGTACAGGAATACAGACTCTTTGATCTGATGGTTAACATCTTTTCTTTATGGCTAGAGTATAGTCACTAAAGACATTTTCATGCATGCATACATTGTGATAACGCAAATTTCTGATTCATGTGGATTGTACATAAAACTGTCTTTGACCTAGCAACACCACAGAGTTTTAACTCCAGTCCACTTTTCTTTCTTTCTTTCTTCCTCTTCAGCAGGGAGAACACATCATAGATGTGAGTAAGGGCCACTGCAGATAGTGTCCCTACTTGAATCTCCCAGCTTCGTCCTGAGTTTATTTGATGCTTCAGATAAAAAAACAACAACTTTGGATTAGGGGTTATTATGCAGTCTTGGTTTGAAGTTGAACGGTATATAGTTATTTGATCAGTAAGTCTTAGGACCAGCTGACAAAAGGGATTTAGCTTTGTATTACCTGAAATCTCAGTGTATTGTGAGGGCTCAATTTGAGATGTAATCTCAAATGTAAACATTCTTCTTTTAATTTTACTTAATCCCTGAGTAACTGTGTAACAGCCCAGTTCTTTCTTCAGTGCTATGTAGTCACCCCCAGAGGAAATTTACCTAAAGCAGTTATTTTAAGCCCTAAATCAGGTAATCATAATGTACGGTGTGGTCTAGATAACTGTTTGTAATACTCTCATAAACAAATACAATCACACACATCATGTGTGGGTCAGTTGGTGGTGAATAAAGAAGATTAGGGGTACACATGTCGGGTATTTTGCTTTCTATTTGTGATATCAGAAGATCTTCTGTATTTGTAGATGTAATTGTTTTTGTTTCTTTTTCAGAGAGAGATGGGATCTGTGAAAAATACCTGTAATATACACTTTGCTATTTTCTGTGGCAGACATAAAAGTCACACCTTGATTAAATCAGTCAAATGGTGTCCAAACTGTATCCTCCAAATCTTTACTTATAGTATCTACATTTCTGTAGAATGTAATATAGCCTGTCCACAAATATGACTTTTTTTTTTAGCATTATTGCTTGCTTTAGGATTCCCTGTTAGCATACATTGCTTGTCAGTATATCATGCATGAGTTCCACTTTTACCTTCATAGTCATGAATGAGAGGGATTAAAATAACATGACAGACTCTAGAAGACACTGAAAACACACACACACATACACAGGCACTTACACACAGACACATACACCCCTCGGAAAAAATAAAGAGTGTCAGATGGACTGACAGAGAATTAAACCTTCAGGAACAACCTCCAGTTGCCATCCCTTGTCCTGAGTTGCAGTGGTTCAAAGAGAGTACCGTGGCCTACATTCCAGTGACACTGACTTATACAATGCAGTGCAGTTCAGTAGGATGCAAACTGCGTCTCTACTTTGAGGCAATATAATTGTAGTGACACCTTACCTTATGTTTTATTTTTTATTTCCTTTTTGTGGAATCGTATTTAGTATACGTATACATATCACAAGGGCTTTACATGTTAATGTTCTTCATTGAATCAGACCAACACTGAGTGAATGTCCTGATGAAGTCTCGCATCTTTTCTACTGCATAGGAGAAACCTGGCATACTTTGTTCATAGTGGTGTAGTAAAACTGAGAGCATTATTTCATTATTTCAAAGAAGAAGGCCACTCACCTGGTGTACACAGCATCGTTGAGGAATTAGAAACCATCAAAAACTTAAGTATATGGAATATGATTCACAAATGTAAGGTGAGATGGGGTCAATTAGAAATTTTGTTTGATATGCAAAACATATATAAAATTAAGGCAAAATCTGGGACATCTTGATGTTCTAAGAAAATACATTAATATGAAATAAAATAATCCAGATCCACATATCCTTGTGGAAGACATTCAGATTTTCATTTAGTGGAGGTATGAGGGCTCATCAACAATTTCAACAATTTCTTGGCAGTTGAATCAGAAAATATAGTTTATGATTGGCTTAGCTTAATGTACCTGCGGTACTTTGCTTAATCATAAAAAGTAATTGGTGGGAAAATTGCAGCAACACAAAATACAATCTAGCAAAACTAAAAAAAAACGAAAATCAAACTTTTGCACTGGCCTTTTATTTGTCAACTAACTGTAGATTTATCTGGTTATATGTATATAAGCTGCTGTGTCTTCTCTCGCATTTACATTTTCTCTTTGATGTATTAACAGTATTCATTTTTCCTCGATCCAAAACCAATAGCCAGTGAAATTGCAAAACATTGTACATATTATTTTGACAATGTGATTCAAGGTTATTAATTCCCTTACATTTTTTAATCTTTTGAATTTGTGCACATTCTGCCCTAGTTAAAAACAAACAAACAAAAAAACAAAGACACAGGCCAAAGCTTTGCAGTATGATAAATCAAGTGTTGAGAGAAGGATGAGTCCTGACAATTTCTCACTTCTAAGGGTCATTACAATCCCTCTGTGGGCACAAAAAGGCATCAGTCAATGGAGAGACTGTGGCAGCATTTCTGCCACCTGACCAACACTTTTTTTCTGCAAGAGACTTCATCAACAGATATGGATCTATGGGCTCAAGGACATGTTTCAAACAAACCCTCAGCCTTATAGAGCCGTATCCTAGCCTTTTAGTTGTTTCTCTGCAGATCTTATCAAGTTGGAATAAGATCCACCCATATGGTGGCAAGTTACAGATTATTTTTACTTACCTCCATATCCTGCAAAGTGTAAAGCAAGAACAAGAGCTAGTGACACGCTGCTTCCTTAAAAAAAAGTAATCATATATTTGACTTTATCATTAACCTTTTAGTAAATAAAAAAGAAGGAAAAAGCAAATGGGTTCAAATGACGTATGCAAATCAGTGTACCAAACAGATGAGCCTATAAACCTTCAAACACGATCTATTTCATACTGAATCACTAATTGAAAAACAGTCAGAGATGGCAGCAGTTATGGCACGCCATCTTCCTATCTTATTTACAACAAGGCGGCATACAGCAAAAACAAAAACAGCAAGAGGGAAGCAAACTGACTGAATAGTTGATAGTACTAAGTTGATTTCTGACTTTCCTCTGCTTTTGCTCTTAACACTGAAGAGACGGAGGAGGAAGAAAAGAAGAAGAAAGGAAGTAGTTGTCAATGTTTATATGTGCCTGGTTATCAGGCACATTAAAGGCGTTGCAAACAGCCAGTAGCCTCTTATGAAGATGCAAGCACGGCCAAAGAACCATGCTGTGCTGGGGGAAAATAATAAGAGTCTGCTCTTTTTCAACCCACACATACTCTAACAACCAAGAACACTCTGTTTTGCCAGCGCAAAAAAACAGCCACCACATTCTGTTTGGCACCTGAATATTCAGTAGTCGATCATCCTTGCATTTTCTTGAGGAAACTGAAGAAACAGTTGAGTTGCATCTGCTTATTGAGGCCCTTCCTTACCTGGACACTGTCAGGTGTGCTGCCAGAAAACACAAGCACCTCACTGTCCATTGAGAATTTAGAAAACCTTCAAAAATTTGGAGGTATTTAATCAACACCTGCAACATATTGTACAGCATTGTTTACATACATCCATTTTCTTAACCGCTTATCCATTTCAGGGTCACAGGGGGCTAAAGGCTCGACTTTGGATGAGAGGCAACAATATGTATAATTCAAAAATTTTCCTTTTACAAGAGTTTATCCTTAGAAAACTCACCCTCAATCAACCTATATTTCAAACCATGCATAGCTGTTGTTCCTGTTTTCTTTTACTGCACCAGAAACAAACTGTAATGCAGTCACGTTAGTGTAAATGTCATAGTAAATTAAGTATCTATATATTACATCACCCAGTACCTTTAAAACCAATTATTAAGTGTCTTGGATGGCTGGCCTGGAGCTTTAAAATGAAGCATTGGTGTTCCTGTCAACTCAACATGTACCATAATTATCAAAAGGGTCATACTTTAATTTCCTCTTCATCCCTAAATAGTCTCAGCAGGAGCACTTTTTCACTGCAACATAAAAGTCTGAAATGACCAGAAATGTGGAGGGTCGAACAGCATCTGTCAAAATCAGTATGAAATAAGGAGGACTGATGAGTGTTTGTATGAAGAGCAACAGTATAACATCATGGGTAAGCCGTTTCAGTCACCACAGACTGCCCACGCTTATTTATGGTAGCTGGCCTTTTAGCTGCGTGATGTCAAGACCAGATTGCTCAGAAATGCACTGACACATACAGCATCTGCAAAAAGAAAAGAAAACAAAAACTAAACTAAAAATATGCCTGCTTTCTCATTTTTAAGTGATATATTGAGACTGCATTTGGAATGCAATACTTGTTTTGCTGAAGAAAAATAATGTTGGACTCATATCATTAAAACCCCCAATATATTTCTCTTTGTTCCATAAATGACACATTCAGGTAAGAGGTATGACCTGCGGATGAATGCGTAAGGAAAAGAAACCCACAAACCGTAGAACTGTGGGATACATGTATTTTTTCCCTTCACAGTCACTGAGAAATCAATGTTAAGAACTAAGCTGAGGCATCAAAGACCAACAGCCTATCTGACCTGCATAGAGCCCCACTGTGGGGTATAATGCAGCATTGTACACCAGTTACTTAAAGACCCATTCATGCAGACACTAAGTAAATGCATAGGACCGTAAGATGGGGGTGTTGGCTAAGATACGATTTACAATACTACCTCCAGCCTTTACGATTAAACAACTTACACACAAATGGAAATATTTTCGGAGAGAAGAAAAGAAAAACATTAGATGAAAGTGCTTCTGATTAGAGAAATACAAACCAAAGATTTTATTTTTCATAGCCTCCTTTGTCTCTCCATAAAAATAGTGTTGCTAAAAATAAAACATTAAAAGAAAAAGAAACACAAAGTAATTTTTCGATGTAGTCCATGGAAAAGTCCCGGTATCATCAGACATTCATTTTGTTTTAACTCAACCCTCTTTGTTTTCTCCAAAAGCAGAATGGTCAGCAAAGCCCTGTATCACTTCACCACATGTCTGTTCCTTTGAAAAATTAGCATCGGAATGAGCCCTTGCGGAGACAAGTCAGGCAACTGCTGTAATGCATTACTAAATTAGCCCTAAACACTACACAAGCATGTCAAAACCTAAGGGAAAAAAATAATACAAAATGCAAACAATAACAGAACAACATATTTGCAACAACTGTTATTAGCCTGCATTCCACATTTGCCAGTTAAACCAGAGGGGAATCATGTGCACACTAAATAAACATGTTTAGATACGCTACAACTAAGAAGCACTGGCACTGTCAAATAAACGCAGCTGAACTCCAGCGAACAGAGGGTTAAACCTTAGCTGCAGAATTTCACTGCAGTCCAAAAGCATTTGGCTGATAGCTACTGAACAGCACAATCTATCTGTGCCATTATGCTGCTATTGGACAAATGTTTGTATCTATCTAGAATTTGCTTTGTGTGTTTTTAAACTCCTTAGTTTGGAAATACCATTTTATTGCATATAATATTTGGCACAGTTAAAACTGGAGCTTCCATTTGGGGCTGGATTTAGAAACTGGTGCCTTTGCAAAGAGCTTCTTACTGCCTCCTAAATATGGTCGAAAACAAACTAAATGCCTCTTTTCCTATGCTAGACATCACAACTTTCCTTTTTTCATTTAAAAAAAAAAGCAATTAATTATCCATTTTTTAAATAGAAGTCACCAGTTATTAGAAAATAGTTTCAAATTACTTTCTTTTCTAATATAATTTGCATGTCTCACCACTGCCTGACGGTAGTTTTATTTATATATATTTATTTTTTTTTTTCATATTTATATACTTATGTATAGGCATGTACAAGAAACAAAAAATGTCTCTGTTTTGCACTTCTGTACAAAAGAAAGTTACCGTTCTGTTCTTTGTGCATTCTATTGCATGGACTGGTGAGCAGAGATGAGGGGAGAGGTTCGGACAGTCTCAGACATAAATCCATAGGGAGCGTTACTCAGATTTGGGTCTCTTGAACCTTGTCCTTGCCATGAGTAGTCTTAATGACGTAGGGATCAGCAATGGTGCTGATGTGGCTGTGATGCTGTCTAACAGAGCGGTGAAGAGAGTTGTTCTGAGTCCAATGGGCACCGTAACCGCCCTGGCGGGATGAGGAGGACACATACCCAGGCTTAAAGGTGTTGCTGTTGTGTTCCACTAGTGTAGGCAGTACTAAACCTGTGTCATCAGAGCCACTAGATCCAGATGTGGGCGGTGGAACAGGAGGAACTTCTTCCTCCATCTGTATGATTTCTATGGTCCTGGCTGCTGCCACGGTGCTTCTCTGTTGATGCCTCTTGCGCAACTTATAGAACGCTATTAACATGGCAGCTGCCAGCAAGGTAACAGCAACAAAACACCCAATAATGATTTTGGTGGTTTTCATCACCTCATCCAGGCTGGCAGCTGGCTCACTAGGGACTCTGGCAGTGGGAATTGATACCTGCCTTGGAGTCTGAGTGTTTTGAAATAGCACAGTAGGTGTGGAGATAAAGACAGGTTGAAATACAGAGGGTGATGCAGGGACAGTGGGCTTGGGTTTAGGGGTCTCCTCCACTGTGGGCGCCAAAACTTCCACCGTTACAGTGGTAAAGTAGGACAGATTAGATGTATTGAGTTCAGCATTGCTGACGTTTAGGTAGGCCGAGGCGTTGGAATTTCCTGCCATGTTGCTCACCATGCAAGTGTAAACACCTGTATCTGATGGGAGAACATTGGAGAAATTAAGTGTTCCATCATTAAGGACAGATATTCTTGGATGAGCCGAGCCATGGGTCAAAACAGTTCCATTAGGGAGAAGCCATCGTACTGAGCTCATGGCAGCTGTGCGACACTTAAGCTCTGCCACCCTCGCTGCTGAAATGTTAAGATCTCTTGGAGCATCAAGTATGAATGGTGCTGAACACTGAAAGGTTGTTTGATCAACTTCCACCAGGTAGCGTCCTCTCATGTGGACTGGAGTGTGGCAGCGTCCACAGCAGGTGGAATTTGTGGGAATGTATTCTCTGAGCCACCAAGAGAGCCACACTACATCACAGTCACATCGCCATGGGTTGTGATGAAGATGTAGCTCCACCAGATACTGCAGGGGGGTGAAGAGGTTATGGGGGAGAGACGACAGGTTATTGTGGGCTAAATTAAGCTCCACCAAGGCTGTGATGTCATCAAATGCATTCCTTTCAATCATAGTAATGGCAGAGTTCATAATCCATAGTTTACGTAAATTCTTGAGGCCACGGAATGCTCCAGGCTTCAGTTCAGGGAAAACATTCTCTGATATCTCCAACTCCTCCAATCCCACCAGTGGTGAAAGATTGGGAAACTCCCTCAGATTGCACATCCCCAGGTTCAGGTACTTCAGGTTGTGAAGGCCCTCGAAAGCACCATCTGAGATGTACTCCAACTTCCTCAGCTCTCCCAGGTCCAGTCTCATGAGTGAGGGGACACGATTAAAGGCGTAAGAGGGGATGCTCTCAATGGGATTGTTTCTAAGCCACAATTCTCTAAGCTTTGATAGATATTCAAAAGCTCCACTAGGTATGACTGTCAGTCTGTTGTCGAACAGCTCCAGGGTGTTGAGACTGGTTAGACCATTGAAGGCCCCCACTTCAATCTGCCTGATAGCATTCCTGCCCAACTGTAGTACCTCCAAGTGATGCAGGTGTCTAAATGTATCTGCCTGTATGGTTTCTATGCTGTTTTCCATTAGGTTCAGGTACCTGGTGTTGGCTGGGATGTTAGGAGGAACCCTAATCAGCCCTCTGCGGGTACACACCACCTTGCTGAGCTGGTTAGTGCAGGAGCACACACCTGGACAGTTCTGTGGCTTAGCTGAGCCGAACTCAGGGCCTGTGGACTGGCACATAGTGAAGGCAGGCACCATGAGGGAAAGCACGGCGAGCAGGGCTGCATTCCAGGTAGGCTGCACACTAACCTGGCCCAGAGGACTCATGGTGTGGAGGGCTCATTATTCTGCATGGTGGGGGGATATGGCACACACCAAATGACAGACCACCCTAGCCTGGCTGGAGCAACTCAAGGCTCCAAAGTTCCATCGACAGTGCAGGGAGATGCTGCATCAAAATTGTTTTGTGAGGGAATGAAGGGGAAAAAAAGGAGGACAGATAAGGAGAGAGAGTGAGAGAGATTAATACAAGAGAAGAAACAGAAGAAAAGCAATGCAGCAATGTAAGAAATAGGTTGAGTAACAGTCTCAGTGACGTACCTCATTAGTTTGAAAGTCCTCCTTTTTGCCTCTTTCCAAATGTTAAGCACAACAGTCACATACAGCATTCATGTGTAATTCCTTTCCACAGAATGGCATGAGATAGATGGTTTCTTCTTTTTCCTTTTTTAAGAAAGTAGTGTGGCCCTCTATTAGCCAAGGGTACAAAATGGCTCCTGATATTAAAGACTGAGAGCAGCATGGAAAACACTCACAGACAGCAGTAAGGCCATGAAGGCTTAGCAGGTGCCCAGATTCCTTCTGCCCCCACCAACTGTCCCTCTGCCAGGCAGCAGACTCCAAAATGCAGCTGCACTATAGATAAATCACAACGATCCATAACGCAGTTAAACACGACAGAAGAGGAGAGAAGAAGTGACCAAGTGAAATGAATAAAAATCCTCAGTTCTGTCAGGTCCTGATACATGTGTTGGCTCGTCCGGCTGGTCGCCTGTTTGGGTGAGAGACCTCCCTCACTGTGACTTTGCCAAGGGCTTGTCGGTCGCTGATTAGCCCTGTTGTGACAGAGACTGAGAGACAGAAAAAGGCTAAAGAACTCCCGGCACAGTCATCCCCCTCTCCTCTCCTCTCCTCCTCTGTGTTCCTCTTGCTTCCTCCCAATGTTGGGCTGGCCCTGGTCAGAGCAGCTGCAGGCTGCTGTGTGCACAGCTAGCAGTAATCCGTCTATTCCTCCTGGGGGGAGGGGGGGTGGGGGTGGTGGGAGAGATGGTGGCGCTGTGTGGGGGGTGTAGAAGAGGATACGCTGCACTGTTGGAGCTTCGCAAAAGGCTGTCGGAAGAGAGAGAAAGCACTCTTGTCCTCTTCTGCAATGAGAGAATGCAGAGAGGATTACGCTTGAAGGATGTGTGTGGAAGTGGGCTCCGTATCTGTATCCATAAGCAGAGAATGGTGTTGAGGATCCTTCTCTCCGCTTGCTCTTTGTCCCCCAGGCTGCGTCCTGCAGTGGTCTTCTGCTTGCTTTTTTGTTAGTTTTTTCTCCAGGACTGAGGTAGTAAGTTGTGGCAGTTAGCCATGTGTGTGGCTGTCAGACTTGCGGCTGGCTGGTGGACTACTGCAGTAGCCAGAGTAGAAGAGAGAGAGAGAAAGAGAGGGGAAAGAGAGCCCGAAAGAGAATGAATGAGAGAACCACTGACAGATCAAGAGCAAGAAAAAGATAGAGTGTGCGAAGGAGAGTGTGTGTGTGTGTGTGTGTGTGTGTGTGAGAGAGAGAGAGAGAGAGAGAGAGAGATGGAGAGGCACGCGAGCGCTCTAACAGGCAGCCCACCGTCAGAGAAACAGCAGGAGCAGCATTCTAATCCACATCTCCTCTTCTTGTTTATTCTCCAATCTCTCTTTTTTCTCTATTCCCCCCCTTCGATGTGTGTCGGTGTTGCAGGCAGCTAAGATGCTCGCTCTGCCCCCTCCCTTTGTCCTTCAGTGGGAACGTGAATGTACTGCTGACGCACTCCTCATAGCTGCTCAGCCAGCCTCAGAGCAGTGCATTGGTTTGATGCAGTGTTCCTGTGTATTAACACATACAACCTCCCCTCCTCCCCCATCTCCCTCCCTTCACAATAACCATTTTCTCCTTTCTTTCTTTCTTTCTCTCTTTCTGTGTCAGAGTTTCTCACATGCTCTGTCCCTCACCGTCCTTCTTCTCTCTCGCTCTCTGGATCACTTTACCTGTGCCAGTCGTCCCTTCTCCTGCCATCTGTCTAGACACAGCTCTTCACAACCAGTTGTTAAAAATGAAAAATGCATTCCGATCTATGATTTAGAGACAAATGGTCAGACTTTCTAGGTTAACTTTAGAGTTTCTTTAGTTCTCTCTCTATCTCTGTCTCATCAGCGAAACAGTGCACCAGAGTTTTCCAGTGGAGATGCAGCTGTCCGTCTTGTAAAGCACAGTTTTAGGAGTGTTTTCCTCACTTGTTATTGATGCCATAAGGGGGAAATAAACAGAGTTGTTTTCTTATGATGGGTTTGACTTTCTTATTGTGTCACTTGTGTGGACGTATTATGTGTGTGGGTGTTTTGGAAGTGAGGGTATTGGATCGGGGGGGTTGTGACATCATAAAGGACTGAAACGCTGACCATGCTTCTCTGTCGGCTGGGCAGTCTTCTCTTCAGGGAGGAGAAAGATGAAAGCGCTTGCATGCAGTTATCTCTGGGAATGATGAGAGAAAGACAGACAGATAGAAGGAAAAGAGACTTACCGGGAGACGGGGGGGGGGGGGGCTGGGTAGGAGGAGATATATTCATGTCCTTGGTGAAATAGGGGAAAGGAGCCTATAGAAAGAGGAAAGAAATGAGATAAATAGGGATAGAGAAGAAGAATGAGGGAGACGGATGAGGGAAAGTACTGCACTGTAGTCTCCTAAGAAAAATGGCACAAGAGCAGGAGCAAAAGAAAGATGAGGATTATGAGTGAGGAGTAGGAGGTACGAGAGGCGTGTTGATAGTGTTGGATTAAGCATCATTTGAATGCAGGAGAAGGAATCTCCCTCACTGCCTTTGGTTAATGACCACATCCTCTCTCTTCCTCCCCATCCTTACACATGCACATTGCTGTTGGGCACCATACCTGCAAAAAGGTACAGTCAATTCCAATTTATGAAAATAAACGCAACATTTTATTGCGTTAAGATGCTGTTGACAAACTTGCGCATGTATTAAACCATAATGAGGAAAAAAATCATAAATAAATTAAATGGATGTAAGCTGTAATTTACATAAATATACCAAAGGTTTAATGTTTGTGTTTATATGTGGTCCCCTGTTTAACATATGTAAACATAAATAAAATATCACACTAAATAAATGATAATGCTCAGCTTTATCTTTTGGATAGTTATTAATAAAATAGTAAAGAGTGGATCCATTTCAATTTCAACAGTTTTATCCTAATTCTTCGTGTCATAAGCAAAAAACAATTATCTGCTCCATTTCAGAAAACTGAAAGCACATGGATACAGTATGCATGGGTATGGGTCTTACAGTGATTTGCTTTACACTGTTAAGCAAATCACTGCTATGTACATGTCAGCAACAAAATGTATGCACATTGTATGTCATTTCTTATTTTTGTGTTATATATATATATATATATATATATATATATATATATATATTTGTTATATTTTTATCATCACAAAATTGTAAGGAGTGAGGCCAATGCCATCAACTTAACCATCATGTCTGTCCTTCATCGCCCTACAATATTTAGGAGTAAAACCACTGCATGAGCAACAAAGGGAATAAATGAAACTTATATCTCACTTTGTTTTATGCATCAAAGAATGACTTTGAGAAGACTGGAATAACAGATAAAAAACAAAGGCTGAAAAAAAACACTCACTCGCATCTGTGTTTCTAGAGGTAACAAGCCAGGTAGCTTGGAAGAGAATTTCAACAATGTGCCAAATGCAGCTCATGCGCCTGTTCTATTCCCATTAGATGTTGTGATTTAAAACGAACTTTGGAGGTGAAAAAGAAATAGAGAGAGAGGAAGAGTATGTTGAGTGGCATGCGGAAATTATAAACTATTTGTTAAGGATGGTGCAAACAAGGATGGTCAGATAATTGATGGCCATGGTTTTAACTGCTGTGTTAATGCTATTACAGAGGCCAGAGAAAGGTCAGTTAGGACACTGAATATATGATGTTGTGTCCTGATGTCATTATGGTTCTCTTGTCATCTGTCTGTTTTTTTCTTTTCTTTTTTTTAATCTGTTTATATTGTTTCATATTTTTAGGCTAACGTCATTCACAGTTGCTGAATACATTCCTATGAATATGTGAAATTGGGTCCAGAATTAACTGCCATCTGCAAATAAAAATACAGTGTGCAGTGCATCGTACGCAGTCTGATGAAAGTGTAGTTAGCTGTAACTTACTCTGTTAGAACATAATTACATTTTAACCCTAACCCCTTTAAAAAATTGTTATCTATTTAATTATTATCCTTCAAATAAGAGCTTGTGAATATTTTTAGAGACATTTTAGACCCTAAAATAAATAATAGGGTCTGTTATACAGGAATGAGTTAAGTAAAGAGTCTGTGTTTTGTTTTTGACAATGTGCACACCAGAAATACTACAACTGCCAACACCTAATATACATCTGCAGGAGCTCTGTAGTTTCTGGCACCATTGGATAAGCAGCAGGGCCTTTATAATCTGGAAGTTGGGAGTTTGAGACACAGCAATTTGTGAAAAGCCCAGCACATTTTCCAACACATTGTCATTGGTTCAGGGCTGAGCTCCTTTTAGATCTCTGTTAGTGTAAACAGTTCTCGCCACTGCTGACTGGGAGCTCCCTGCAAAATGTGCTGTCACTGAGGTGCTTGCACCCATTCCTTAATAATTTGGCTCTTGTCAAAGTTTTTCAGGTCTTTGCACTGCACATTTATATTATGTCCAACACACATATAATAAGTGACTGGTCAATAACTGTCAAAGTTATATCAGGTTTGGACATGCACCATTTTTCCAAGATAATTTACTTCAGCTATGAGTTGTTAAGCTGTTTTGGCTCATAGTTATTAATGACATGAGTGGCTAATGAGGCAAATATGTGTGTAAATCAGAAACTATTTCCCCACTGATCACAGATGTATTGATCTCTTTTGTCATGCACTGTCATTATTGCCTTCATTATTCTGTTATTTTGTAGGCTCTTTTTCTTAATGCAGGCCAGTCAGTAGCCTTATATTTTAAACCTACTACTAACATATACTGTTAGACATTTTATTTTGCATATCCGCTTAAGGACCACTTGCTGTTTTTTTCTGTTTCTGTTCTGTTTATCCTTTATTTATCCAATTCAAAAGTCTCATAGAGATTAAAATCTCATTTTCAAAAGAAATCTTCAAAGAATTAAAAATAAGGAATCTTGAGAAGAGAGCTAAACACCTCTGAGCATATCCATAACAAATCATCCCCTTATGGTAATATCAGCACTACATGGAAAAACTTTGATTAAAAAATATGCTTTTGCTTACTGAAGCAAACATAGAAACACGCAGGAAACATTACTAGAATGTACAGTAATCAGAAACACAAAGCTATCCTCTGATGTGTTCAGTCACAGCTGGCCATACATGTATGGTTTCTAAAGCTGTGTCAGAGATCTTTCTTAAATATTTGTTGAGGTAGTCCCTGAATTACAAAAAAATGCACAGGGCCAATCCCTCTTCTCATGCAAGATCTGTCAAAGTTTAAACTCCACCCAGTTACAATCAGTCATTGCATGGAAAAGAGGAGCAATATTCTGGCCCGTATTACCCCAAAGAGAAAAAAGCTATTTACGAGGTTTAAAGACAGACAAGACTCAGTACTGCAGAAAGTCTCAGAACAAGGAATACAGTCCATGAAATGTCTTGGGCAGTGCAAGACACAGATAAGAGTAATGTGCAAATATGTGTTGGCCTAAAAGCTGGGTGTCATATAACAGAATGACAACAATGTGTCAGGTCAGTACTGAACAAGCAACTTGCTATCATCCCAGTGGACAAACTGGTTGTTGAATAACGTTAATTATTGATGCATAAGTCTTTGTGACTTAGTGTAAATGTAGTGCCCAATCAGTCTATGAGGGTTCTCCGAACAACACCAAAGGTTCAAGTTATGACACTAGGCGGCTCTGAATGTGCTTCAAGTCATCTGTAGCAATGCTGTCACTTCATTAACTCTGCTGCTCTTACCAGACTATAAAAGGCCCTTAACTATGTGGACTGAAAGATGATGACTGGTAACAGTTGCTCCTTTTGCAGGGTTAAAAGATGGAGACAGTCATTGTGAGCTGAACCCCAGGTCAAGCACCAAACAGATTTGCTGTTGCTAAAAACTCTGATAGGCTGATGCAAATTGTGCTACTGCAAGTCGCTAACGCTAACACTACCTCAGTCACCACCGGTCACTAAGGCTTCAGACACTAACACAGACATGTGCAGACACAGGATGTTATGCAGTTACTTTGGTTATTGTTCACATGGCCAGCATATTCAACATTTTGACTTAGCATAGTCGCACAGTCACAGCAAACTGATAACAAATTAGAGAGTTCATAGGTGTCTGCACAAAGGTTTGCATGCTTTTCATTATTTGGAACCTGGCATACTCATGCATATTCAAATATGCAGAAATGATAACACATGCATAATGCTCTTGTGAAAATTCTTTGCTTTAACTTTTTATGTAACTTTTTGAACCACACAGCTTTACCTCATTTAGTAATTACAGCTACCACCTGAGCTAAAACTTGTAATTAGCTGATGGTATTAACCATTACCGTTGCATTTTACTAGTGCTCGATGTTTCCTACCTCTGTGTATTCCTCGCAACTCAGCCCGTGCTTAGTGTGGCAGGTCATAAAAGTGCTGGAGCAGCATTTGGCCTGAGAGTAGAGCAGTGGATGGTGTGAGAGAGAAGGCCGGTGGAAGCAGATCGATGTGGCCTGTATTCATTAACCCTTGCTCACGGCTCCCTTCCCCTTCCCAATCACAACCCCGCCATTTTAGGACAGCAGGAGGTGATTTATTAGCTGTCCTGGCTCAGTCAGCACCATCGACCCACAGTCTGAGGAGAGTTGACTCACACCAGGATATACCGATTCCCACACTGTGGGCTGAATTCACTCGGTGATTCGACACCACGGAAAGAGGAACAAGGCTGGAGGAATGCAAGATGATCAACATATATTTATGCCTATTTGTGAACTCTCTCAAAAGGCAAATGAACAGTCTTATGGCTAAATGTGAGTTATATTTATTCTTGACTGTATTATTCAATTCAGTTCAGTTCAGTTTTATTTATACAGCGCCAAATCACAACAACAGTTGCCTCAAGGCCATTATATATTTTACAGTAGATTCTACAATTATCCAAAGGACAATTTATTTTAAGTGGAAACAAATACGTTTTTTCATTTAGAGATTGGTGGGAGACCTTACTAGGTAAGATAAGAAAACTAGATAATAAGTTACATGCTACGGAGCTGAGGAGCCCAGGAGTCCCACAGGCAGGACAACTTGCAGCTACTGCTGTTCAAATATTGATAGGAGTCTTTAACAACTGTATGTGGTCCCTTTTCATTCACTAAGGATTGTGAAAGGGAAATCTACAGAGATACAATTAAATAAAATATACAGCGTGTTTCTTTCAAAACATTGAATCCTAAATATGAGACGGGTCATGTTTTTCTAATGCTGTTGCTGCTGGCGTGTATGATTATGTTTAAGTTAGTTTAAAAAAACACTATTTAAAAATAACATTTAAGCCAATTTTATACAACAAAGTTTACAATATGGTTTAGTGGTTTTGTGGCTCTCTATAAATTTATGAATTTCTATGCCTACTTCCAATAGATGATACTGGTAATTTGTTTGCAATGGGTTCTACAGCAGGCATAGTTTATGTTGTTAAGTCAGCAGTACTATTGGGAAAATGCAACAAAATGTAAAAGAAAAAAATTCAAATACTTTTGATGATTTTGGTGCCCACTTTAGCCAACTGGCTGTTGTGCAAAAATAAAAGATAAAAATAAAACATTTGCACTCAAACTCTTAATGATTTATAAACAGGGTAAACATATCTCTTCCCTTATTTATTTATTTATTTATTTTTAAATAGTACAATATAAATGTTACACAGTGTGAAATCATGAAACTAAGATGTTCTGGTTTTTAAAAAATCCTATGCTCATACTGAATTTAATGGCAGGAATATATTTGTTAAAAGTTCATTGTGACTGTGCTGCTTCACATTTAACAACACTAAACTGTAGTTTAAATTAATATTTTTGTTTGTTGTTGTTTGTTTGGTTTATTGCAGCAAATGTTTTGTCTGGTTGAGAGATCTGCATCACAAGCTCATCACAATTTGCTCAAACCTTTCCAGTTGTCCCAGATTTTTTTAATCACAATTGCACAAAAATGAGAAACATACTTATAAACAAAAATGTCACTTAAAATTGATCATTTTTTCTAAATCGATTTCATTATAACTTGCTTTAATTATATTTTACACTGGGGAAATAATTTTGGAAACAGGGACTTAACAAAATTTTGACAATGAAAATTAGCTGCATCAGTGATTTCAACTCCTTACTGCATTTTCATATTGTTTCATAATGAATTAGAAAGAAGACTGGTGACTCATTTACTCGTACTGATATATCCAGTCTGAGGCTGATGATATTAACAGAACTGCAGCTCAATAAATCATATTGATTTTAGTGTTTTTATGTTTGCATGTTCATTATATTTTAGTGTCTAATTAATGCAGCAATTCACATAAGGTTTGAATCACAGTACCAATTCTCAGGGGCAAAATAGGCTGAAATGATCAGCACCAGTATTTTGACCTCTTCAACTAATGAGTGTTTTAAATCTGGCTAACTGTTTAATACAATACAGTGTCAAGTGAGATTATTTTTATGGGTTGTAGTCTAATAGTCCTTCAAGTTAAATCAGTACATGTCCCTGGTTGTATACATTCTTTAATTCTTGCTTTCTTAATACAAATATCAATAAAGTTCTATCCATGGTACTTCAGCATTTAACTAGCACTGCAGGATGAGGAAGCCTAAATCGAGTAATTTTAACTTTTACTTATTTTATTTTATTCTCTTTTTTAGGTTTAGGTGACTTTAAATGTAACGCTTCAAAAAAGACGAACAAACAAAAAATTGCTTCTGTGCAATTTAAAACAGTTTGTCTGCTGGCTGAAGACTTTACTTTCCAAGAAGAAAAGATGTTAATGTAGTGGCTTCATTAACAGAGATGGAGAAATATTTAAGAAAAAAAGAACAGGAGACAAAAACTATGTTATTTATTCAAGGTAGGAAATGCTCAGCAAGAGACTTTTCACTGGAAATATAATACATATAATGTCCTAATTCATGCTTCAATCGCACAGTGGCTTTATAAATGATGAGTTGCCAAAGTTATTTGGTTACTTCATACAGACATGATATGATATCATATAAAAGTTAAACAGGACATTAAACACTAGCCAAACTGTGTATTTTGCAGCACATTTTACATTGATTGTGTTGCACTGGGGCATGATAGTGTATCCATGGTCACTGAAAGACTCTTTGTAGGAGACAATATAGGAGACTTGACACTAAATTAATTCAGAATTCAAATATAATTTAGATTATTTTGCATAATTTTGTTCTAATCATTTTGCAAAAGTAAGCATAGTGTTGTGAATACCACAAACTACCAGGGGAAAAATGCATTTAAAACCTTGGTTGGGGGCAAAGTTTTAAGATTTTCGAGTCAGTTACGCTGATAAAGTTTGCTTGCCAAATTCCAATTCTGTACTTTATAAAGGTGATTCTGGTTAGGGTTTAGAAAATAACCATGACAGCTCATGTAAGTCCACAAAAAGTAGTAAACTCAGACCCAGCAGAGGTCAGCTGACCATAGTCCATCCACAAAAAAAAAAGAAAAAAAACAGAAAAAGAAAATCAAGTCAACTGGAACAGAGATCATAACAGTACTCATTTCAAACAAAGTCATTTTTTCATGCTGCACTGCTGCACCGGAACACAGCGTTCTCCCCACCTGCCAAATCCAACTATAAACCCTAGCCATTTTTATTCCAATGAGCAAAGAGTGCATTTCTGGACAAAGCTCTCATTGTCTGCAGACTGATGGCTTTCATTCATAAATATTCATTTGGTATGTTTCTGTAATCGGGCGGGTGAGAGTTTATGTCTTCAAAAATGCTACTTAGTTAGAGCTATCACGGATGATCTTGGTCATTAACTGCACTGCTGTGTATTGCACAAAACCCACAGAAGTGTTACTCATTCAGATTTAAAAGACTGGCGAGCCACACTGGTTGAAAGGCTCAAATACTCTGAAGTAAAGCCTTGCACAGTGGGCCACAACCTTAAAGCCAGAGCCGTTATTCATCATGCAGGACTAGGGAATTAAATTTATTTGCCATGAAAGATTCAACAGCACTGTGCACTGAAACTATTAGTACTTATTTGATGAAAGTGACACTAGACCTTTCCTTTAGTATTTCAATAGCCAAAACAAGCAGAAAGACCATCCTTATAAATAAGTCACATACCAAATTTTTACCAGTCCCTTTTAGTGGCAAATGTACACTGAAATATGCACACAAAAACACATCCCAGTATGCTGGAGATGTATGAAGGCAGTGTTTTGGATCGACTCCCGCACCTCTCATATGCAAATAACTTTGCCTCATGCAGCTCGGTGATTGGCTTGCTGTTATTAATATTCTGCCAGCGTGTGACTTCGTTAGCCTGGAGTTACTGTGCCAACGGGCAGCACTAAAAAGGGACTTTGTCAATGTTTGATGTCTCGTGAAGTGATGCAGTGTATGTGTGTGTGAGTGTGACGGTGTGTGCGTGTGTGTGTTATATCTAAGCAGATTGAAATTTGGGCAGTGGGAGACTCTTTTCCCCACTGACATCAGATTGAGGAGGAAGTGTCTATCTTCTTGTGAATATAATTGCAATAAAATTCTCTCTCTGAACACCCATTTTGTGTTCTCTGTGGAGAAGCCAGCCACATGGTAGGCGCCGTCTGGGCTCTCCAATCACAAGGTCTATGTGGTTTGGCTTGTGGCCACTGTCAAGTCCAGCATCAACCTATATCTTTTCATCCATTTAAAGACTTGGCCACTGCCACGTATGCATCTTCAGTTGAATCATGCAAGCCAAACTAAACCTTGTACTGGGTTGTGATGTGAAGCCTAAACTGGCTGTGACATATTTGCCTGTGGCCAGCCTTCAGTCACCCGTTGTCACACTAAATCACTCTGTCAGTGCCGTATTTCAACAATGACAGCATGAGCAGTGTGTTCTCAACACAGATCATAGGGTTTGTCATGACAAGGGTCTCTGTGCTATGTGTATATGTAGGTGTGTTTTGTGTGCTTGTGTGTGTGAGAATACAGTAAATCCCCTAAACCGGAGCTAGTGACCCTCTGTAATACATTTCCTTTGGCAGATCACTTCTGGATTTCCCTCCGGGTGCCCCTGGGTTTCACAGAGTGGAAAGTGTAAGGCAGCATTTTCTAAATTGAAGTCAATACCAAATGGCCATTTATCTACAAGCACCCCGATGGGCGTCTAAAGGCACATGTGTGTACAAACAAACACACTCGCATACAGACACGTTGAGCTGATCTGGTATTCCAAAGGCAGCAGGATTTTCTTAATCCTAACTCATTCAGATATTGCATGACTGCATTGAGTGTGGGTTTGCAAGTATCTAGTTGCCAGGACCAAGTTTCTCAGGAATGGGGTTGTTTCTTAGGAAACAATAGGATTTGCTAATAAACAAGCTAATTTGTCTTCTTCACCCTTGAATTGAAGAGACTATTGGAAGTACAGCAATTACAGGGCACATTATGCATACAACATCAGTTGGCTTTCATACATCTTTGTACTCCTCATATCCTGAAGATGGTGAGTCATTTTCTCTCTCCCCCCCTTTCTTCTCTTTTTAGTTTATGTTGCAATTGCAAATTAGTCATATAATTTTTTTTAATTTGACTAAGTGGAGAGGACAACTAATACCCTTCTACTGAAACAGGGTATTAGGCAAAAATAGGCATATATCTAAATCTTCATATTTCTGTCTTTTTAAAGTCTCCTTTAGCTAAATCCCTTTACGATTACAGGTCACAAACAGTTTGCAGTTAATTCGGTGTCAAAGTTCAGTGACCCACATTGTAGCCATATATACCAAGAAGAGAATGAATATTCCAAGAAGTGCATAACTAGAAGATGCAATTTGTTTTAAATTGGAACAAAACTAGACTGAAAAATGAGGTGTTTCTGTTTCATAGATTTTACATAATATGGGTCTGAAAAGTAAACACAACATGCAAGTGCATGCACGATATTAAACTGCATTTTTATAATGGTGAGCAGGGGCCAATGCCTACAGTCTGATTGTTCAGAATTGTATAGGAAAATGACACTACTTATTTGGTCTATGACATTGGTAAAGACAGTTCTGTTGGGCCACAAATAGTCCACTCTGATTTTAAGTGGGCCAGACCAGTGAAATTCCCCTTTTTGTCAGTGTAAAGAGTTACATATCCAACTGTTTCTCTACATAATAAAGAAAAGGCTGCTGTGACAAAGAAAAAAAATCCTTTAGCATGACTCTTTCGACATAAATTTTGAGAACTAAATGTGTAAAATTAGAGAAAAAGTTCTGGTAGCTCATTGCCCAGACTGTCCAGATTTTTTTTCTCTTACAGTTGTAAAAAAACTGAAATTTATATAGCAGAAAGTGAAACACAGAAACTTTTCTGGCTTTTAAATGTTAAAAGCCAGAAATATGGCTTAATTACTTTGTGTCATATAAATGGCATTGGAGGAGGTTTTTATCAGCAGGAAAAGCTTTAAATCCGGCCCGGGCGCCGCATTGTTGACACCCTTGCTCTATAGTATACCCTGCCTAATGATAAGGCAGGATATAGTACTAGAAAACCTTCACAAAAAATTAATGATGACTTTTTAATCATTACTTTATAGGGATATCTTCTGGTACATGAGTACATGAACAAATTCTACACCCTATTCTATTTAAATGGAAACTATTATGTATGGTTATTAAAAGAAAACAGATAAAAATGAATGGAATAGAATAGCATTTTATTGTCATTGTACATGTACAGCAAAATTGTGGGTGCTCCACACCATCTGTGCATGGAATAAAAATATAAATAGTAGGACAGCAAGAATAAATAACAGACACGAGGAGTATATACAAAACAGGAGGAAGACATACAATGCTAAGGCACATATTGGAGTGCAAAGTGCTTGAGAATAGTGCAATGGATTTGGTCTGAGTATAGAGCCAATGTGAATAGCCTGAATGATGAGGGTTGCGCAGACCATGGCTCAGACTGGTTGGTAGATGGGTGGTCAGGTGTGTGGTGTGAGGGGGATAGTGTTTTGTTTTGTTTTTTATAGAATGTACTTAGCAAAATTTGTAAAAAGGAAAAAATGATAATTTACTTGCATAGAGAAAAACACAATTAACCACTGAGGTAGACAACCGACCACCAGTTTTCCACAGAAACGTTCATGGTCACTACTTGACTTGTGGCTTCAGCTGAACCTGTGTATTATTTGTTAGAAGAAAGTAGCTAAGGCTGACATTTGTGAAAAGGGAGAGATTGGTTACTTTCTTGCACTACCAACCCACTACCTAAAGAAAAAATTAGTATTTTCTCCACAGAAATTATAATGACAGCTGCATTTCATGCGTCTCCAGCTGGAGTCGTATATTATTTCTCAGAAGAAAGTAGCTAATGCTAACATTGACATTGACAACTCAGACATCCCCTTTGAGTGAAAACTAGCTTATTTACAAAACCTTCAAAAGATGGTGCAAATGCACGATCGAAAGTGCCTTTTTATGATAACAATCAATAATTTTACAGACATCATACTACACATATAAATATAAATGTGTCTTGCAGTTTCGGATAGACTTTATATGTGCAATGGGTTTGTCACTGCGGTGGAGTATGGCCACTTTGTGACTGAGTGACCAGTATCCTTGGTTGTCAGTCAGATAAAAAATTCTGACATCTGGTTTTAGAAGACCAGAACTGCTTAGGTCAAAGCTTTGAAGCAGGAATTTACAAACCAGTGGCAATACCTATCTTTTAAATACAATTTATTATTTGTTTATAGTAAAAGCAGCAATAAAATGCCATATCTTAATGTTTCTTAAAAATCCAAGCTGATAACATAATTGTTCAGTTCAAAATATGAGTTGTGCAATTTATAGTTTTGCAGTATGTGCTTTAGAACAATTACCACTGTATTACAGCTAAGAAGGCAGACTGTCATCAAAAAAAGAAATAAAGATTAAAGACCTCTAAACTTCTTTCTAGTATACTACTTGGAAATATAAAATATCAATTCCCTGTAGCAGTTTGGTGTTTTCTATTTGAATCCATTAAATACTGTGTGCTACTCGCCTCATTTCATCATGGCTTCAAAATGTCCCCAAAAAGTGTTTACAAGCCTTTTTCCCCCTGCAAGTTTTTGGCTCAATTCCTACATTATCTTCAGTCTACAGAAACCTAAGGAACCCAGAGAAGGAAAAAAATATGCAGGTGACAAAAAATACCTTTAAATTAAAAATTTAAAAAGAAAACTCAAAACTGAAAAAAGGAAACCTGTACTCAAAACCTCAAAAACACACACACACACACACACACACACACACACACACACACACACACACACACACACACACACACAATAAATTGAGATATTTCCACAAAGGTGCACTGCATTGTACAGTCTATATCTTTAGGAGAGACATTAGTGAATTTGGATTGAAATTATAGATAGTACACATTCTATAACTGTGTTAGTTGAAAAATAATGGGAAAACTTTTTCTCAGGTGACTGGTAATATTCGTGCATACTGTGTCAGCAAGAGAGGTCTGTCAGCAGTAACACATACAGTGACATTATAGGAAGTGTCAAAAACCATAAGATGTGGTCTACAGAGATGTGTCAGTTAGTAATGAAATAGGATGCACACCTTATTCTCAGCAAGTGTTTTATTGACTTTGGTGTTATCTTTGGATTTTTGTTTCCACTTGCTCTTTACTTTTGTGTTCACTCACAGTATGGTTAGGATTGGGTGCCAAAACTAGGCCAAAATCTTTTGGCTAACTTAACCCCTTAGAGCAGGGGTGTCAAACTCAATTGCACAGGGGGCCAAAACTCAAGGCACACGGGCCAAACAAGATAAACATTTATTGAACACACTAAAACAATGTTTTTTAAACATAAATATGAATAAAAACAGACAGGAATATTATTCCAGATTAAATAAACTTGAAAAAAAGAAACTTTAACTTTAAATATTTTGCTCTTCATAAAAATATATCCTGTCAAAATTATGCAAGTTAGAAATATGAACATGCTGCCAAAACCCCCAGAAAAAAATAAATGAAAGCATATACAAGGTTCGAGCCGCATGTAGACGGAGCTGGGCATTGCTTCAGGAATGGAACTTTCCCTTGAGTGCACAGGTGCAGTTCAGCAAAATCCGCTGACTTGGTTCAACATTACTTGGCAACAGGGAAAGTGAGGCAGGTTGCACTGGTGCATTTGTGACAGCTTCACTTGAAATGCCTTCACCGCATCATACATGCCATGTCCATGAACTGACAGATTTCCTTGCTGAGCTCAAAAACTCTATTGAGAATTTTTATCCCAACTCAGCCAACAGACCTCTGTATGATAAGGAATGTCAGCAAACTCTGAATCTATTTCCCACATAAAAGACTGAAATTGACGGTGATTTAAACTTTTAGCTCAGATAAAATTTACGGTTTGCGTTACGGTGATTATTACATGCTCAATTTTTAGAACTTTACCACAAAGCCTTTCCTGGTGTATGATGCAGTGATATGCTGTTAACTCACCGGTACAGTTCTCCTCCTGCATCTTTACTCGCATCCTGCTGACTAGTCCGCTTTTTTCACCGCACAACACCGGCGCTCCATCTGTTGTAAGTCCAAAAAGTTTGTCCCAGGGCAGTTTCATGTCGGTTACACTTTGACATACGTTTTAAAAAATGTCTTCCCCTGTCGTTGTCCCGTGCATCGATTTAATGTTCAATATTTCCTCTCCAGGGATGAAGATGGCCAGCTGTGCAATGTCCATCATGTCTATACTTTCATCCATGGCAAGAGAGTATGCAATAAAGTTTTTGCTTCTTTCACACAACTGTGTTCTTAAATCAGTGGCTCTTCAGAGTGGTGCCGGGCTGATTTGGCTATCTCCTCTGCTACAATAAAATTTGCTTTCACAACAGCTTCACTTTGTGATTTTGCTCTGGTGAAAAACGTCTGAAATGTCAGATTCTTCTTTAGCTCTTCTACTTTCTGTAGTTTCTGCACTGCATTTAGGTTTTTCAGCTTATCCTGACGTTTTGTCTCGTAGTGCCGTCTTAAATGAAATTCCTTAATTACAGCCACATTAGCTCCACTAATAAGACACAATAAGACTTAATATATGTTTACTAGCAATGTCTATAAACATATATTAAGTCACCCACTGGCGCTTAAAGGCTCTGCTTTCAGAATCAACTTTTCTCTCCACCATTATGAGCAGCTAGCTCCACAAACAGAAGTTTGACTTGATTGACGCAGGATTGTTCCCAGCCTAGCGTTAGCCTAGCGTTCAGCAAGGAGGCTGCAGCCAGTGTTGCCAACAGGGCTTTGGAATTGACGTCACGCCGCAATGCATTGTGGGAGCGCAGCTCCATTTTCGGGGTCTACGAATCAAAACAAACACACTGTTTTGGAACGACGACGACAAGAAACATGCTTAAAAACAGCTCAAAAGAAAACGGACGGTATAGAGACCGATTGCGTCCAGAGGCGAAGCAGCGGTACTTGAAAAAAAATAGAGTGCATCGCAAATCTGGACCCATATGAAATACGGCAGTGGAGTAAAGACCCAGACGACTTACCGCCACTGTCCTACCTCGATATCTTCACGTATCTTGTTTGTGGAGTAAGCGCTTACACAGCGAACCAGTTTCGTAATTACAAGTCACTGGAGACGCACATCCAATTTACAAATGGCTGGGTGCAAGATTTGGCAATTTTCAAGCCGCCAAATTCTGAGTACGTCGTCAAAGTAAGTCAGCTGGAGTGCATCGAGTGAAATAGCCATTTTCCACCCCCCACCATAATTAATGTTATACATTTATCATTGAACTGCTAAAATATCGTTATCATATTATATGCCCGTAATTGTAAAGTACATGCAAATTAACACATTGATAATCGGGCAAATTATTAACGCCAATTTGTGTCCTTCCTGTCTCATTTCATTTATTGTCTTTACATCAACCAATCAAGTCACTCCATTCGATGTTTGATCGCAATTTCTATAACTTCCGAGACCACCAACGATGATATTATTCAGCTATAAAGTGTGATGTGAACATATTTAGAACTTACGGGAATGAAAATGTCTTGAGCACACCAACTGATATCAGCTCGTCTCACGGCTGCTATCCAGGCTAGACGCCTTCGTTTGGTAATATCCGATACATGAGCTCCTTCATGTTGCTTCCAGGTTGGGAAAGCATAAAAAGACAATCCAAACTTATTCCCGTGCCGGTCGTAAGATTGAACATTGCAGCCGACCACACAGCAAGTACGAACCATGGCTATGCTTTCGCTCCTTACTTAGACCCCCAAAATGGCGGATCGGGCCAAAATCCTTTCCACGCCCACCCCCGTGACATCACGCTCCAAAGCCCTACTCCTCAGTAAGGAAAATCGCTATTGGTTGTCCTAAAAGTGGCTAGAAGTCGCTAAATGACGTCATCGCCTAATTTGCATAATTGGTCATGCTAATCTTTTTTTTTTTTCTTCTTCTTTTTTTGTGTCCCGTTTGGATCTTTAGCCATCAGAATTGTTGTCTTAAGGCCAAGAAAGATGCCAAGCGGATTTATTTTACCAAGTGGATCATCATGGCCTTGCCATATTGGTCCATTTGATTGACCTTTATTATAATTATGAATTTATTTTATTTTCAGTTGCTACAAACGGGACAGACATGACTGGGGGATAGGACAGGGAGAAAGAATGAAAGAAAGAGAGGCAGAGAAAGAAAACCAAAGGGGAGAAGAGACGGTGAGAAGGGGGGGAAGAAAGAAAAACAAACAAACAAACAAAACACCTGGGTCACCTGTATGGAGAAAAAAAACAGAAGAGAAAGCAAACAACAAAGAGCAACATAATAAAAAAAACAGCACCATCACAATAAACTAGCTAGCAGTAGATATCAGTAGATACTAAATAATAAACGATATTGTGCAGCACGCAAGATATACAGCGCACAATGTGCTTTGAGGCAGCAGCCAAGAAAGCTGTAGTCCGCGTCTGTGAATACCCGTGTGTACACCTGTGTGCATACCTGTGTGGATCAGCATGCTTGTATTCCAAAGTTTTCTCCATGTAATGATCTGCTAGGGAGTGTGGGGAGCCACAGCCCTGTCCTCCAGGGCATGAAGCAGGTATGGAGGAGATCAAAACTCCAGACATCCAGAGGCCCCCAGAACACAATAGACCAAGGAAGACCAACAGAGGGGCAGCCGTGCCACTGTCCCAGTAAGAGCTGAGGAGAGTCCCAGATGAGGGCTCATTCAGCAGCCACCAAGCAGAAGCCAGGGGGAGTTGCAGTGACGCGCCCGTGAGCTCCGCCGGCAGCCAGCTGTGCCTGAGTGACCGAGCCCCAGGCCGAGAGGCCGGGGGCACCCCACCTCCGAAGTGGCCCCAGGCTCCAGGCCCCGATAAGCGGCCGCCAAGGAGTGAGCCGGTGTGTACCCGGACGCCCATCCCCAGACACAAAGAACCACCAACGCACCGATACCTGAGGGAGTCCGCCACTGGCAGGGGAAGTGGTGGTGGGTGGAGATAGGCCTCCAAACCTTGGAGGGCCTGAGATGTCCCCAGAGAGGTGGCGTCTGATACCCAACCTGACATATAGACACAGACATACAGGCACACACAGACACAAACATCCATTCCCACCCTCATGCTCTCATATGCACTTACTCCACACTCAACCAACGTGGAGACAGACATAAAGAGACGCTGTACACACGATCACACTCCCCAAGCGTACTCTACGAACCGGGTCTAGGTACCCTTGCCCCTGGAGGGGGGAACTGCACCCAGACCCAGGTGGTGTTACCCTTTTCCATGCGGTGGGGAGAGGCAGACCGCCCCAACTCCGTAGCAGCAGGGAGGCCCCACACTCCAGACCGCAGTCGGACGGCCAACTCCCCCGCTAGCCCCCCCGCTCCAGCAGGCCGCAGAGAATGGGGGTGAGAGAAGACTCCAAACCTCCCTCCACCCGCTCATTGTAGTGTTGATGCATGTGTGTTCTAAGGTGCAATTAAAACCCAGGAGGGCATGGAGCTACCTGCCAGAGAGCAGCAGGTAAGCGCATAGTCCCTCCTGCTAGCCCTAAATGTCTACGTGTATTTAAAATTGAGAGGTGGGCAACGACGCCAGGGGTGAGGTGTACACCCTGATGGTAATTTGGACTCTGTGTATCGTGCCCACCCCCAAGATCCTATATGTATGTGTAATGAGAGTGTGAGTAATGTGAATGTCTAAGTTGTAGGATAAAATTGAGGCAGAGGCAGCCAGAAGGGGACAGAGGGGGTCATGCTAATCTAATTGTAACCTATGTCGTTGGAGAGAGAAATAACATCGTGGAAGAGACATAAAGTGAGTAAAAAACGTCCTAAATGCATTTAGAGTTTATTTAGAACTACAAATTAAATTTCTTTTAGCAATTGTTTTTTTTAATGTCACAATTCCAACCCTGCTCCTTTACTCGGGCTTGGACCGGCAAAAGTGACCCGAAATAGGCACTCTGGTGGAGTTACTTTGTGTGTGTGTTTATAAGTAGTTTTAAACCTTGTGATCCACAAAACAGCATAAGAGTAAAAGAATAACTGACTGCGTTACAGCACCCGCTGCTTGTTGAGAGTAAAAGCGATACGCGCTTTTTTTTTTTTTGAAAAAAAGTCGCTAAGGGGTCTGAAAACTCGCTAAATATAGCGACAAAGTCGCTAAGTTGGCAACACTGGCTGCAGCGCTGCATTATGGGATCTGTAGTTTGTATATTATTAGCGCCTCACATCACTGGGCCATGCATAACAATAATAGTACGTCTATATAAAATGATCTCGAGGGCCGAATATAAATGTACGCCAGGCCGGCTGTGGCCCGCGGACCTTGACTTTGACACATGTGCCTTAGAGGGAACCGTTACTGGAAATCCATACAGGCTCTTCTGGATGATAATGTCCCCATCCACAGTTTATTGTCATGGTTTTAGCTTTAGTTTATCACGTCTCTTTACACGTCTCTTTGCTACAACCACCATTATTTTACACTCGTCAAGCTTTTTCACTGCATTAAAGTAAATTGTATGAATTGTATTAAAGCATTCTTTAGATTTGCATCTGAAGACTGCAGCTACTAATTATTGTGCAATTTTTCAATGAGCTCCTTCATTATTTTTGGTATTCTACGTGTTCTACACTGATTTATATTCAGGGTCTAACCCTGTTCTTTGTGATGAAGATTATGCACTCAAGAGGAAGGGTAATTTGATATCTATTGATTGAGTCAAGAGTCTATCTGAAATGGAGAAATTGTACTCATTGCTATTGATTTTAATAACTAGGCTGTTACAGTTCATTCAGAGCCAAGGGGAGCTCTTCTAAAAGAAGAGTTTACTTGATCCTGTGGTATTGTCTTATTTTGAAAAGTGATATGAATGTGCTTTGCTATCTCTGGAGTTAAGAATCCTAGTCCGTTTTATGCTGCTCTATGATGTCAAGCAATACCAATGTTAGTTAAGTTTAACATAACATGAGACCTTTCCTTAACCTGAAAGCAATACATTTTTGATGATTTGTTAACACTGATCACCGAATATAAGAACAAGCCAATGTTTTCCGTATTTTCTGTATAAATATATATAGTCATTTTTGCAGTGCCAGGAGAGATTGGTTCGAGTCTGAGCCTGAGGCAAGAAACTTTGGGCAGACAGTATACTCAATACAAGTTGGAAATATTAAAGCCAGTGTTGACTTGCTTTTCAATCATTTTCATAACAGTATAAAAAACAACAAAAATGAGTGGGTCAGACAGACAGAGAGGAGAAAAAGTCAGTATAGCCGAGAGAAAATTATATCAAGCAAGACTGATGTTATAATATTCTAATATGCATTCAAAAACAATAACCTTTTAACATATTTTGCATTCACATTTCTAATATTTTATTGCATTCTGATCACACCAATTCAAAATTTGTCAAGGCTGCTCTAATGGTTAAATGCACATTCTTCTATATATGTTTTGGGCAGCGTATCTTGAAATCCTTAGGCTTGCAGCATTGGCAGCTCTGCAAAGAGCAGAGCCTGTGGTTGAGCTGTGAGAGGCAATCCTGGCTGAGGAGACGAGGCATGGCTATTGTAACTCTAAGTGGGAACGAATAGAAGACTAATTTGATGGGAGTCACTTTTCTCTACACCACATTTAAAACCCCATTACACTAGCATCCATTGTGAATACCCACAGGTTCTTGTCAGAGGAGTAAATTGCATAGGTCACACTCTTATATCCATATAGTGTGTATGCGTGTTGAAAATATTGCTTGTTGGAGAAAAAAAAAGAGAGAAGAAGACTGGTATGGAAATTACTGCCTTAAGTAAATGTGCCATGACATTATGGTTACTAGACCATGAACAATTCTGAGCCTTTCAAAGGTTAAAGCACACAAAAACTCTCTCTCTCTCTTTCTATCCGTGATTTCCCTTCTGTCGTTCTCTCAAGCATTCACACCCACACACACCTGTCAAGGAGGCCTATTAGCACCCTTGCTGAGGTTCAGTTGGGCTTTTAGGCTCAGGTGCAGGAAACCTCTCTGTGAGGAGAGGAACTTGCTCTGTAGGTCTTTGATTCCCCACCTCTTCTGTAAATAGCAAGTTGAACAAAAGTCAAAGAAAGGGTGCTCTAGCATAAAAACTGTCCACAGCAAGCATCCACGTTCACACACAAAGTCACAGAGAACAGCTGCTAGCAAAACTGCAGTGGGAGATCACCGTAGCAGGTGGGATTAGAACAGGTTGAACTGAGTTTTCATCAAGTGCACACTCCTGTGACCACTTAGTGATCAATTTCACAAGCAGTGGCAGAGGCGTAGATGCACAAATGGCTCTCCGCATGCATTTTGGAACATGTATAGTTGGGTGTCTGTATGTGTGTGTTTGTCTGTGAGTGCGTTTATGTGGGTCCGCAGTCTTGTCTGTGTGAGATTTCTTGTGTAGGTGTTTGCGGAGAGTTAAAATATCAATATGTTACAGGATTTTTTTTCCCTCACCACTGTTATCTTTGCTTTCCCTCCTACATTACACCCCCATCAGCCTTGGATGGATTAAATGAGCAATAAAGACCTTCATCCATGTCTCTGTAAAAGACATTAGACACATTAACGGCATGACACAATGAGCAGTCTCGTACCCACAGGCAGATTTTACAGCATTTATATTTGTTTCGTTCTCTTTTATTGTTGTGTACATCTTTAGGTGTGCATTCTTGTGTTTTCATACATGCATCCATCCGTCTGTGTATGTAAAAAAAAAACTGAAATGTAGCAAGAAAGACAGGGGAAACGTGTTAGTCACAGCACCTTAGGCGGTACATTTTCAAATGCCCGGCAAATGATTTAAAATGGGTTTTTATTGACATTGTAAATGTGTTTTACCCAGGCAGTAAGCTGCCAAGGGATAAAAGACGCATGCTATCAAAGCCACGTGTGGCACGCCTCCCACCACACAGCACTATGCTCGCCAGTGTGCCTGTGTGTCCATGTTTGAGTGTTTTTCATAGCTTTTCTTTTAATTACCCCCCTTCTGAATTAGCTGAGGAGTGGGAGACTGACTATGCAATGTTAAGTATCTTTGGTTAGGAATTATCTGTTTAGTCTTTCCTTTTTGATCTTCAGGAATAAGTCATTAGTTTGCAAGGGATCTGCTCCCTCTCCAGCCCTCCCTTGTACTTCCCCTTTCTTTTTTTAATCCTCCCCAGTGTGGTGTCTTTATTTAGGAAGTTTCTTTGGAGCAGGGTAACTCAAATTGCCCAGTTATATAACAAAAAGGATAGGATTATTTTATGGAGATGAAAAGAGGGGAGTGGTTGGTAAGGAGGTGGTTAACTAAAAGATAGAGAACAAGTACATGGCAGGATGTGAACCTTTACTTCTAGCTGATCGGGGAAATAAAGGGGTTCATTGTACAGTGCATTGCACATGGTGAGAGAAGGCCATTTCTCTAACTAGAAGGCTTGAATAAAGATGAAAAGTGCATGTGAACATGGTTGAATATACTTGTGTGTGTTGCAAAGACAGGGTGCAGATAAAAAGACTGTTAACACTGGATGAAGCGCAACCATTAGATGGTAATTGGCTGACCAGATGCTCTTTTCGTTGCATACAAATTATAGTCTTTAACTTCTAGCCCACTGTGTGCTATTACTAATATGCAATCAAAGTTTTCTGTCTGGGTATAAAAACATGAATTCAGTTTTTTATTTGCCGAATAAATAGCAATGTAATCTTTAGTTTTAAACTAGTTTTTGACAAATTTCTAAGATATTAGTGTTTTCTTGTTTTCATAGCAGGTGGTCTAATACATTTGTTAGGCACTGTAAATTCATGCTATTTTAAGAAACCTTACTGTACCCATTTTCCTGGTCACAGCAATTCCTGTATTAATGTTCTTATGTTCAAGTGTGACACTGATGTGTTTATCTCTAATTTTATTATCTCTGCATTTGAAATTTTGTTATCCAGCACTTAATGTTCCAGTAAAAAACATTAAAATGAAAGTCTGCCATTCTATCTCTTAGTTTGAGCTGTTTGCTTGGTGTTTCAGGGTTACTCAAACCACTCTCTAAGTCTTTTTCAGACAGGGTGCCAAACTGTGTCAATGCCAAGAGAAGCATTAGCAGACCCTGCACAGTCTCCCCCAAATGGATATTAATAAACCCTGCTCCATCCAGCATTCACTTTCCTACAGATCCCACTTCTTCCTCTCCATCCCTTCTAATCCTCTCCTATCTTACACTCCATCCTACTTTTTGCTTTCTGTCTTGTCTTTTCCCCCTTAAGTATCAATAACTCCTGCTTGCAACACACACACACACACACACACACACACACACACACACACACACACACACACACACACACACACACACACACACACACACAGCTGTAGTTGCAGTGTCAGGCTTCCACGGGGGCTGGTATAGTTACACAGTAGACTCTGTGGGTTTAGTAAAATCCTCATTAGGACTCAGTGTAGGTGTGAGCATTCCTGCTGCTGTCTCACAACAAATTGCTTACCTCAACAGAACACTCACAAACACAAACAGCTGCACATTGACCAAACAAAACGGAAATTCACAAACTAATACAAGGTGGGGAACACTGACATCTATAAATACACACATTCACATTGTATAAAAAATAAATGTATGCCCTTTATGTTTTCCAGTATTTTACACAGACACGTAGTATGTTTTAGTGCCGTGTTTACAATTAAATGTCTTCAGCAAATTAATTTTAGTCAGGACATATTCAAATATTTAATGATAACTTTGAATAAGACTTCAGAGTGTCCGAATCAGGTTAATGATCTAAAAGATTATGGAAAGTTTTGAGCAGTAAATTCACGGATAGATTCCAGCCACGCTCCTAAAATGAAAAGAAAAAAAAACCCTGAAATATCCAAAATAATGGCCGTCTTAGGCTTATATTTTTCAATCACGGGGAAGAGGGTGAATGAATGTTTTTAATTTTAGGGTAGATGACCATCTTTTAAATTTGTAAAACAATGCACTGGGCTTGAAGGAGTACTGCACTTTCCCTTTTTAGTCTGTTCTGATCACTATTTTCATGGATGATACTTTAAAGCTGTTTTATAAAATCTGTAATTTTAGCTTTCAACAGCCTAGTGAGCCTTGAAATTTTAGGCAGTTGATATGCCTGCTGTCATTTACCAAATTTCAGAATCTACTAATGAGCTCTCTTTTATTGGACAAGAACTGTTGAATTTCTATAAACTGAGTGGTGGTGGAGGAGTAAAGCAAGTACAGTATGTTACTGGCATTAACAAGTGAGCATTTCCCTTCACCATTTGTAGAATTAGAAACTTGAAACAGAAGGCAGGGCACTTAGAGTTGAGAACAGAGCCAAGTGATAGTAGGTTTAACATCTTAGTGAACAAGATGTCCACACTTCTTAAAACAACCCCACACAAATCAGTGGGGGAAAGGCCCAGATATCAGATTATCAGTGATATTACAATAACTATCCCCTGCCTGATCCAAACCCAAGTCTGTATTCTGTTACTGGACTTCTGTGCTAGGCACAGATTGCCCATCATGAACAGTGTGTTCCAGCATAAGGATGTTCATAAATGCACTTGGCAAAAAGGCTACAGTGTGATGATTGATTTTGTAATCATATTATCAGACCTGTGGCTGTAAGTCTTGGACGCTTGGATGAAGAGAGAAGCTGAGCTGTCAACTAATCACCACCCGATGGTGAGTTCCCATATGGAAAAGATATATATAAATCTTATAAAGTTTGTATCTGAAAAATTATATAATGAAACTTGTATGTTTTGGATACTTACTAAAACAATGTATGAAAGTAATGAGAAAGTGGCCACTTTCATGAGTAAATCATGTAAGCCTTATATGATCACATATAAGTTTTTACTATTTCTTTTCCATATAGGTTGGGTCAGGTGGGAGAGAAAGATGCTGGAGAGGACTGGGGTCCCCATATTCAAAGTGTTTGGCACATGTGCACTGGGACCATCCGGCAATGACCTGGACCAGGAGATCTTCTACTTCTACCCCTGGCAGAATGGACCATTTTTCATAACTGCACAGCTAGGGAAGTTATACTGACGTGGTTGATTCCTACCATGGCCCTCAAACCAAATGGAAGACACTAGAGGTAAAGGGACCTGTAAGCTGAAGAAGGCGTACTATCGAGCATGGTTGGCTTCTGGCACTGTGGAGAGAGCTTGAAGGTATGGGCAGGCCCAGAGAAGCATTGCTTTGAAAGCAGTTAAAACAAAGTCCAAGGTGTGTGAGAAGATCAGTGAGGCTGTGGAGCAAGACCTTTGGTCGGCAGGTAGGGAAAAGCAATTTTTGCCCCACGCTGTTTATGGTGGAGACCGATTGTTGCTGACATCAATGGTGGAGCTAGTCAGACAGTTGACGGAATACTTTAACCCTTTAAACCCTAACCCAGGGGTCCCCAATCCCAGTCCATGAGGGCTGGTGTCCCTGCAGGTTTTTGATCTCACCCTGGGTCAACACACCTGAATGATTAGTTCATTACCAGGCCTCTGGAGAACTTCAAGACTAATTTATCCATTTAAATCAGCTGCGATGGATCAAGGGCACATCTAAAACTTGCAGGGACACCGGCCCTCGTGGACTGGGATTGGGGACCCCTGCCCTAACCTAATTTACCCTTTAAACCAGGGGTGGGCAACTCCAGGCCTCAAGAGCCAGTGCCCTACAGGTTTTAGATGTATCCTTGATCGAACAAAGCTGATTTAAATGGCTAAATTACCTCTGCAAGATCACATGGAAGTCAGGGACAGTAATTGGATTGTCAAACTGGAGTGGTGGTGCCTCTTATAAGGAGACCTGAAGGCTGTGTTCCAACTTCAGAGAGATAGTACTCCTCAGCCTCCCAGGTAACATCTTTGCCAGGATACTGGAGAGGAGAGCAATGACCTCCTGCTTGCACTGGGAGGGTTTGCAGCCAAGTGTGAAGTGATTAGGATGAAAATCAGCACCTCCAACTCTGAAACCATGGTTCTCAGCCAAGAAAGGGTGAAGTGCCCACTCCAGGTTGGGAATAAGTTGCTGCCACGAACGGACGAGTTCAAGTATCTCAGGGTCCTCTTCATGAGTGAGAGTGGCAGAAATGAGCTTCCACCTAAAGATGTCTAGGCTCACCTTACAAGACAGGAGGAGGAGTTCAGTCATTCTAGGGGGACTCAGTTTTCACGTTATTACAGACGTCAACATGAGAAGCGTGCGCACGTCCACACAGTAAAAATTAACATGCACTTAAATTGTGTGAGCTCCTTCCTCTGCACCTCTCACACACATTTCCACTCACACATGCACTTACACTTGAAGGGCTGCTCATTTGGCTAACAGACCTCATTACACGGGTGGATGGACCATCGACCCCTTGGTGGAGGAATTAAAGAAATCTCCCGTTTCTTCTCTTTCACGCAGAATGCGTGACATGATGTCTTGGAGTTATTTACCTGCTCTCTGTACCGTGGCAACTAATCTCACCTGCATCCCCTAGACTGTGTGCATGTCTCCTGCATAATTAGGTGGACACACGACTTTTGGGGAAATTAAAATTTTGACAGTTTCCTAGGGGACAATCAGTTTCTTAATGACAACCGCCACTGCCATGGAATAACAACATACTGCATTTGTTAATGCCTAATTTGCAAAACCCAAAACCTTTCCATCAGGTTAAAATATTAGCCCTCCCAATTCTGACCAAACAGATGTTACTTAAATATCTCAATATAGACTTTGAGATGTCACAATTTTAACAAAAACACTTGTTGGGGACATGGAACATGCTTAAACAACCAACAGCTAAGTATTTTCTCCCTGATTATATATGTTCCAGATATATGTTAATCATTCATTTCATACTTTCTTACTGCTGCTTTCTAAAAGGAAAACGTTAACAGCCCCTTGTGGTGAAAGTCCAGCATTTGACTAATGGCAATACCATCCAAGTAATAACGCTGCTACATTTTTGTAAAGTTGCACCTAAATAAAAAGATATGAACTTTTCATTCATTGGAGAGTTGTGACAAAAATGGACTTGCTCATACAGTATCTATGCTGGATTATGGTAATATATACAATGCATATGGAGTACAAATACTGGATACTGTCTATCATAGTGCACTGAGATTCATTACATCCCATGAATAACTCATGATTTCATGTTAGACTCAACAGCTGTTTTCAGATAGTGTCACTCTCCTGATATTTTCAGGCCTTCATCCTTTGCCACAAACTAGGATGTCTCTGACTTTGCACACAAGACTTGTTCCTCGAAACTATCCTTAAAGCTTTTACTCAATTAGGATTTAATTATGCTTAATTATGGTGCTAGAAGTTATTTTTAATGACTTGACGACAGCCACATCTGGCTGCAAATGCTGTAAGTGAGCGTAACTGACCATTACTGCCCTTATTTGCCCTGGGATAACTGTGACGATTAAATAGTCACAAACACATATTCTGTTTGTAATCTGCTGCTTATCTTGACACCGTTTATAAAAGCAATTTAAATCTCAAGAGTCCTATTTTCTCACATACATAAATAAATAAATAAATAAATAAATACCACCCTAGATAAATTAACAGACACCAAAACCCTCTGCCACAAGTACTTATTGCACTTCCCATCTCAAAGGGCCAGTATAGATGTTATTTACATTTTGCAATTCAATGTTGATGACAGTGGTTCTATTTATTCTAATTGTAAGGCAATCAGGGGTTCCAGATGTGTCCTGAAGACTGCAGGCCTGTTATGCAATCTGTGGCCACGAAGACAGATACTTAAATTATCATGACAACACTAATTAACATGATGGCAACCAGTTAAATTCCCACCACAGCTGGGCTCCGGTCAAAATGGTAGCACATCACAGTCAAGTGTTCTTGACATCCTTTCCAGAACATTGGGCATAGTGTCCCTCACAAATACTCTGTATCACATACACAGGCCCATAAGCATGCACAGCTTGTCGTACTGCACACATGAACACACACACACACACACACACACACACACACACACACACACACACACACACACACACACACACACACAAAATTACAGGCCCTAGGAGGCGTATATGTGTGACTGGATTTTGAAACAGCTTGAAGCCATGTCTCATTTTTGTGACCTCCCAGCTGCAGACCAGTGGAGAAAAAACTATCAAACCAATGAAGCTTGGTGGGGCGAGTGTCTGTTTGTGTGTGTGACTGTGTATATATATGTATCACAGCTGCACATGTGACCATCAAATGCCTTGGGGGGAAAATACATTCAGTTAAATTGGGGCTTGTTACTCACAGCCCCTCCCTTTAGTCATCCTCCTAGCTTCATTGAGAAATCAGCAGGACTTTTAGGTCACTTTTGGTCACTACTGACCTCGTCTTTCCTCCCTTCTTTCTCCAATCTACTTCCGCTCATACATTACATCCCTCAGCCTCCCACCCTGTCTGACATCTCCACTAAAGATGTCAGACAATGGTTTCACACTGATCAAAAGAGACAGTGTGTCAGTTCCATCACAGGCCACAGGGAACAGTAGGAACAAGTGAAATTGTTTGTGAGTGTGCTAGAAAGTGAGAGCCAGTGCACGTATTTGTGCATGTGTGTGTGCACGCGTCTGTGTGCACGCGTGCGCATTGTCATGTGAAATTGCAAAGGTCCAGATGTGTGTGCATGCGTGCTGACGTGTTGTGACGTCAAGATATTGCCTTAGAGAGTGTGCAGGGTAAAGAGAGAAAGGGATAAAAGGGTGTGCTGGGAGAAGGTATGTCAAGCAGAAGAAAAACAGTCTTTGCCACAGATGAACTGTTATGGTACATATGGTTTACATATCAATCAATCAATCAATCAATCTTTATTTATAAAGCACTTTTCATACAGAGAAAATGTAGCACAAAGTGCTTTACATAGTTAAAAGCAGCCCACCCCACCCTCCAACTCACTCCCCACACTCTCAATACACATATATCCCCCCACCCACACACACATACACACACGCGCACACTTAAAGAGTAAAAATTGGGCTGGGCTCGCATGAGCCAAGTGAGGAAAACACTATAACAGGGAGCCGTCTGCACCGGGAGCCGGTCACAGACCGCTCACAGCAGGGCACACAGCAGGAGGGAGGCAAAGGAGCCCCCCAGCCAGGCTGAGAGGACCCCAGAGACCCAGCAGCCACGGTCAATAACAGCCCCGGTGCAGAGAGCGCCCTCCAAGGAAACACTGGAGATATGACGCAATACAATATATATAGGGTAAAATGATAAAATAAATAAGAACAGGATACAATATAAATATAAATAGAATAAGAAGATTAAAAAATGAATAAGAATAAAATCAAACAAATATTAGGTAAATCCTAAATTAATAATAGAATAACAGGATAGAATAAATAAGCATAAAATAAATAAACGCTAAGTAAAAGCTAAATTAAAAAGGTGGGTCTTGAGCCTGTTCTTAAAAACATGTACGTTCTCTGCGGCCCTGAGCTCCTCCGGCAGGCTGTTCCACAGACGAGGACCATACCACTGAAACGCTGCCTCTCCGTGAGTATGTGTCCTGACTTTAGGGACAATCAAAAGGCCAGTACCAGAGGACCTCAGGGTCCGCGAGGGTTCGTATGGTAAAAGCAGATCTGAGAGATAAGAAGGCCCAAGACCATTAAGACATTTAAAAACCAATAAAAGAACTTTAAAATCGATCCTGAAACACACGGGGAGCCAGTGCAGCGATTCTAAAACCGGTGTAATGTGGGCCCGCCCTCTGGTCTTCGTCAGCACACGAGCTGCCGAGTTTTGCAAGAGTTGTAAAGTTGAAATATTCTTCTTAGGAAGACCAGAGAGCAGGGCATTACAGTAATCAATGCGACTGGTAATAAAAGCATGCATCAGCATCTCCGTGTTGGCCCGAGAGAGAATAGGGCGGACTCTGGCTATATTTTTTAGATGATAAAATCCAATTTTAGTTACATGTTTAATATGTGGGATAAAACCAAGCTCAGAGTCAAAAATAACACCCAGGTTTTTCACTTGTAGCGAAGGACATAATGAAAATGCCTCTAATTTAGACAAGAGTTTCTCTCTCTGAGCCTCAGGACCGACAATTAAAACTTCAGTTTTGTCCTGGTTAAGTTGTAAAAAGTTTTCTGCCATCCAAGATCTTATATCCAAGATACAGTTAAAGAGGGCATCCATTTGTCTGGTGTCATCAGGAGACACGGAGATGTACAGCTGCGTGTCATCAGCGTAACTGTGGAAGTTCACTCCATGCCTCCTGATGACACCGCCGAGATGGAGCATATACAAATTAAAAAGTACAGGGCCTAGAACCGACCCTTGAGGCACACCACATGTCATTTTATGGATCTTAGAGGAGCATGTATCCATACTCACCATAAAAGTTCTGTCAGAGAGATAGGAAGTGAACCAGCTGTGTACAGCACCAGAGAGGCCCACCATGTGTTTCAGTCTGTTTAAAAGAATAGCGTGGTCTACTGTATCAAAGGCTGCGCTTAGATCCAGTAGCACCAGGACTGAGAGCTTTTGGGAGTCCCAGTTACATCTAAGATCATTTAAAACCTTTAGGAGAGCCGTCTCTGTGCTGTGGTTCACCCTAAATCCAGACTGGAATATCTCCAGGATCTGTCTATCATTGAGAAAATCAGTAATCTGAGTAAAAACAAGTTTTTCTAAGACTTTACTTAAAAATGGTAAGTTGGATACAGGTCTGTAGTTATTAAAATCATTACAATCCAAATTGCTCTTCTTCAGAAGGGGCCTCACCACCGCCGTTTTAAAGGCAGCAGGGAAGACACCCAACTGAAGAGAGCAATTCATCATGCATAAAAGCTCAGCCTCAAAAAATCCATAAAGTGTTTTAAAGAGTGAAGAAGGAATTGGATCTAAAAGACATGTGGTGGGTCTCACTGTGGAGAAAACCTTCTGAAAGTTCTCAGCATTAACCAGGACAAAGCTGTCCAGTGTCTCCTCAGGTACAATCGGGCCCTCAGATGTATTTAAAATCATATCACGATTAGATAAAATATCGGATCTGATGGCGCTGATCTTTCCCCTGAAGTGGTCTGCAAACTGCTCACAGAGCGAGTCTGTGGGGGTTCTTTGGGAGCTGTTAAAATCAGGGTTAAATAAATGATCTATGGTGGAAAAGAGGACCTTGGGATTATTTTTGTTAATACTGATTATTTTGGCGAAGTATGAATTTCTTGACTTCCTTAATGTATTATTGTACACTTTAAGTTGCTCGCAAAATATTTGATGGTTGATAGTATTTTTATTTTTCCTCCATCTCCTTTCTGCTGCCCTGCAATTTCTTTTGAGTTTTTTGACTTCTTCGTTTCTCCAGGGTGATGCATGTTTTACGTTAATCTTTTTGGTGGTGAGTGGAGCAACGGAGTCAAGGCTTTTCTTCAGTTTGCTGTTGAAATAACTAAAAATCAAATCGCAGGATGCAGGTGAAATCACAGGGGGGCATTCGTCTAAAACCCTGGTAAAATTTGCAGCCACTTCAGAGGTTAGATAGCGCCTCCTCACAGTTCGCACCGAGGTCTCCCGCTGAATAAAACCGGTGATGTTAAAAAACACACAGTAGTGGTCAGAGACAGCCAAGTCAACAACAGAGGACACGCTGGTGGACAGCCCATGGGTGATGACCAGGTCCAGAGTGTGTCCTCTGTTGTGAGTCGGCTGCGTGACGTGCTGGGTAAAATCCAAACAGTGAAGAATGTTTAAGAATTCTTTTGTTGCAGGGTCAGAAGGATTATCTATGTGCAGGTTAAAATCACCGGTTAAAATTATCATGTTATATTTTGAATGTATGTTTG
The DNA here is from genome assembly GCF_041146795.1 of Maylandia zebra. Classification (NCBI taxonomy): domain Eukaryota; kingdom Metazoa; phylum Chordata; class Actinopteri; order Cichliformes; family Cichlidae; genus Maylandia; species Maylandia zebra. The sequence continues at coordinate 10,807,323 of NC_135173.1, read as the reverse complement.
TTAAAAATTCTGAGAATTCCTTGATAAAAGCAGCGCTGTCTTTAGGTGGTCTATAAACTGTGACAGATAAAACTGGAGGGCTGCTGAAAACAATAGCATGGAATTCAAAAGTGGTAAAATGATCAAATAAAATTTGTTTGGTGGTGAGTGTGTTGTTGGCTAAAGATGCAGTCCCACCACCTCTCTTACCACTTCTAATAGAAAAAGAGAAATTAAAATTTGGTGGGGAGGCCTCAGTGAGAACAACTGGTGCATCCGAGCCCAGCCATGTTTCAGTTAAAAATAAACAGTCAAGTTTATTATCTAAAATTAAATCATTAATAATAAAAGACTTGTTCGACAGAGAGCGTACATTTAAAAGTGCCATACTGATTGAGACTGGTGGATTTTTGACAATAGAGTTGAATGGATGTTGATATTTTTTGAAGAGGCCGGAGGTTATTAATATTTTTGGAGTTACTGGATTTATGATAATTCTGTTGCTCTCTGTTTGTGATTATGACGGGTATTGTGTTGACTGTGGGAGAGAAAGGTCCTAGTCCAGAGTTTTGTGTATTACTGTTAAAAGTGGAACAAATATAGGAGCTGGGACCAGGGGAACATCAGTCAGTGGCAGACGGATCAGCAGGTAATGTCAGTTTGGGGTAGTGACAGGGCGATGTGCGGGAGTGCTGTACGCCAAATGCCAAATTGGCGGACAGCAAACGGCGTCCCCAGGCGTTGAGGTGGAGCCCGTCTGCCCCAAAAAGATGCCTCCTCTCCCAGAAGGCATCAAAGTTGTTAATAAAACCCACGCCGTGGGAGACACAGGCGGAGGAAAGCCAGGTGTTAAGGCTGAGCAGCCGGCTGAAACGGCCTATCCCTCTGCCACAGGTGGGGGTGGGCCCAGAGATAAAAGCACTCACCTGCAGCTGACCAAGGAGGCTGAAGAGTTCGAGGAAGTCCAACTTCAGCAGCTCAGATTGCTGTTTGGGGATGTCATTGGTGCCGATGTGGATGATGAGCCGGTTAACCTGTGGGTGGGATGCCAGAATGTTGGGAATTCTGTCCACTATGTCAACAACAGTGGCTCCCGGGAACGACAGCGTGAGCGCCCCCCTCATCCGCACGTTCCTGACGATGGAATCCCCGAGGACCAGCGTGGAGAGAGGAGGTGCCACTGGGGGCTGTTGGCCATCTGAGATGCCCGCGCCGCGACGCCGGGGGTGTTCAGATGGAGATGCGCCAGCCGGACTGCGTGAGTGACTCCCAGGTAGCCGCGCCGTGGGTCCTCTTCTCCGAGGAGCCGGGGTAAAGCACAGCTCTCCGCGGTGAGTTTGCACCACAGCGTCGGGTTGCCCGCCGCGGCTCCGGGGGCGTAGTGGTGGAGATGGCGCAGACCTATGCGACACAGCGGGATGGCGAGGGCTAGCAGTCAGAGGAGGAAAGTCCACAGGATCCAGGACATTGAATTTATTCTCCAATACTACCTCACCAGAGGGGTGAGGGTGCGAGAGACGGATCCTCCTGCCCCCTCTGCAGCCACCACGCGTCTCAACCATGGTCCATGGCGCTGGTTGGAGTGGAGTGGAGCTGACCAGAGCCTTGGGTCTGGCCCCTAGCTGAAACCAGGAGTTCTCGTCCTTGGCAGAAGCAGCAGCGACGCAAGTTGAGAGCCTGTGTTGACTGTTGGCGGGATCTTGGGACACAGCAGCTGGATGGTGCACTGTGTCGGCTAGCTCAGCGCTAGTAGCGGTGGTTTGAGCTTTGCCAAGGAGGATCGTGTCAAGTTCGCATTCAGCCCCCTGGATTTGGTATAGCGTGGATATCCTTTGTTCCAGCTCGATCACTTTTTGGCTCAGGTTGATGCAGCTTTCACAGCTGGATGTTGAGGTAAGTGGTGCCATTCCGGAATCTCGTACCGGCGACAGCGTCAAAAACAAAAACAGACACTGCCACTTTAGCTTACGTTAGCTAAACTCCTTTGCTAGCTTGTTCCCAGTACTGAGGTTTGTGATGGCAGCAAGTACCATAAAATCTCAAGAACTTGAGAAGTCCCCAGAAACCTTGTGTGGTACCCACATGACATCCACTTCCTTGTTCCCAAAATAGTCTTTTTTTACCAGTAGTTGCAAAATAAACAATATAAAGAATTACTTAACTAGTATTTCATTTTCTATATTGTAACGATGGTTAAGTGTTATTGTACATGTTGGTTATCTTTGCACTGTTGTTGTTCCTTTAAGATTCATGTTTGGTTGTGCTGCAGGAAGTAGGGAGGGTGGTGTGGAGGAAGGGGAGGGGGGACCTGGGTTCTGTGTTGTTGTGTGGGTGCCAGGCTGAAGAGAGGTGTAGCACGAGGGCGCTCTCCCCTGAGTTAGCAACCCGCTTGCTTGTGCCGAATAAACGGACAAACTGAGACCCAACCGTCTGGTTCTTGTGAACGTTACATTGGTGTCAGAAGTGAAGAAAGAAAAAAGAACCCCAGAACGCCCGACACCCTGTTGCTGGCGACGCTTGCCGTTACGAGACGAGGATGTTGCCGGGCAGGATTAAGAAGGAGACGGAGGAGAGGGAGGTTCGTCCGCGCTCGCCCGCCCATGGAGTGAGGGAAACGGCGCTGCGGCTGTCTGCCGAGGCTGGATTTTCTCCAGGTTTGACTAGGCTCGGGAACTGTTCGCACAGCGGCCGCGATTCCGGCGGGAAGGAGTCGACCTCGCTTGGCGCGCCGTCACGTGATGTAAACAAACATGGCGGCGCCCAGCAAGCTGCAGCGCATATAAAAACGCCTAAGTTCAGCGGCAAGACGCCATGGGAAGTGTTTATCGCACAGTTCGAGCTGTTAGCTGTTGCAGCTGGCTGGTCTGAGGAACATAAAGCTCTCCAGTTGGCTTTGTGCCTGTGTGAGGATGCAGCTGCATGCCTGCTGCTGCTAACCGAGGAGCAGAGGGGAGATTATAATGCTCTGGTCGGAGCACTTCAGAGGCGCTTCGGGCAGTATAACCAACCAGTGCTGCTGAGGTCGGAGTTCCACAACAGATGCAGATTGCCAGGTGAGCCCCTCCGCATTTTGGCCCATGAAGTCGAGTGCCTTTGCCGGAGGGCGTATGACAGCATGCCACCATCAGTGCAGGCGGAGTTAGCTCGGGACCAGTTCCTGCAGGCCCTGAGCCCTAAAGAGCTCCGTATGCAAACTCAGCTTGCTCGTCCGGCCACACTCAGTGCAGCCCTGGAGCTAGCGTTGGAGAGGGAGATGCTTGCGGGATCCTCTGGGGGCGCTGATGACGCACACGTGGTGAGGGCTGTGTCAGCACCTGTGGAACAGACGGAGACGCCAGCGGGCCTGTGCAGTTTGGTGCAGGCGGCTTCGCTGCAGTCGCCTTCCCCTCGGGCTGGCCCACACCGCCGACCGCAGAGCTGCTGGGGATGTGGACAAGTCGGACACCTCATCAGGCAGTGCCCCAAGCTTGCAGCGGTTCAGGGAAACGCCCATGGGCCCGTGTAGGCGGGAGTACACGGGCCTGGGAGAACGACATCCCCACTCCACCGCCACCCCCACCTGGTGCGGCCATCGCTGTGGGCTGGACCCAGGTTGGCGGCTTTTGCCATGTTCCAGTGACGATTGCGGGGGTGTCCTGTACGGCCCTGCTGGACACGGAGTCCAATGCAACGCTGGTCCGACCCGATGTTGTCCCACCCGGAGCTGCTGTGCAACCGACTAATGTGCAACTTAAGACTGTGACCGGTGATCTGGCCCCAATGAGAGGGAGGGGAGTGTTCCAGTTCAAGGTGGGGGACCTCGGTGTGTCTTATGCTGCCTGGGTGGCTGACGTGCAGGACGCCTGCATCCTTGGGCTGGATTTTTTACGAGCCATTGGTGGTGTACTGGACTTAGGCAAAGGCTTCCTCGCACTCCCTGATGGGAAGAAGGTGCCGCTTATTCCCCCCCCGGTCTGCACAGCATCTGCCGCGGCGTCCACCTCCACCGCAGAGACCCCTGCAGACCCGCCAGCAGAACAGCGAGCGGAGGAGGAGGAGAGGCTCTCAGCAGTGAGGAGTATCTGGTCAAAGAACTGTGAGGGGCTGACTCCACAGCAGCAAGAGAGTCTATGGCAGGTACTAAAAGAGTTTAGTGACATTTTTGCCCTGAAAGAAAGTGATGTTGGCTTGACACACTTGGTAGAGCACGTCATTGAGACCGGGGATGCCCAGCCTATTAAAGTGCGCCCCCGCCGCCTGCCCCTGGCTCATCAGGAGGCTGCAGACAGAGAGTTGTGTGAAATGATGAAGGCGGGCATCATAGAGCCATCTGATAGCCCGTGGGCCTCCGCGGTGGTGATGGTGCCTAAGAAAAAAAGTCCTAGGATGCGTTTCTGTGTGGACTACAGACCACTCAACAAAGTGACGAAGAAGGACTCTTACCCCCTTCCCAGGATTGATGAGTCTCTCGACTTAGTAGCCGGGTCCTCCTGGTTCTCCACCCTGGACCTGCGGAGTGGCTACTGGCAGGTGCCACTGTCCCCGGAATCCAGACCGAAGACAGCCTTCTGCACTAACAGGGGACTATGGCAGTTCAAAGTCCTGAGCTTTGGTCTTTGCAACGCTCCTGCGACCTTCGAGAGGCTTATGGACAGTGTGCTGGCTGGCGTCCCACGGCAACGGTGTCTGGTTTACCTGGATGATCTTCTAGTGCACGGGAGCTCCTTTGATGCTGCCCTGGATGCCCTGAGACAAGTGTTGGAGAGGGTGGCGGCTGCAGGCCTGAAGCTGCATCCCGACAAGTGCCACTTCATGAGGAGGGAGGTGGAGTTTCTGGGCCACAAGCTGGGTTGTGAGGGCATCAGCACTTTGGAGGAAAAAATTCACACCATTACCGAGTGGCCCACACCAGCAGACCAGAAACAGCTCAAAAGCTTCCTAGGACTGGCGTCTTATTACAGGAGGTTTGTGAAGGGCTTTTCCTCCATAGCCGCACCACTCTTCCACCTGCTGCAGAAGGACCGTGACTTCATCTGGACCCAGGACTGTCAGCAGGCGTTCAACACCCTCCGCAAATCGCTGACAGAGTCCCCAGTCCTCGCCCCCCCTGACCCCACCCTGCCTTTTGTCCTGGACACTGACGCAAGTAATGTGGGGCTGGGAGCTGTGTTGTCGCAGGTTGGGCCGGAAGGTGAGAAGGTGGTGGCGTACTTCAGTCGGGTCCTGAACAGGAGTGAGCGGCGCTACTGTGTCACACGACGAGAGCTGCTGGCTGTGGTGGCAGGGGTGAGACACTTTAAGTACTACCTGTGCGGCACAGCATTTGTTATCAGAACTGATCATGCTGCCCTTCAGTGGCTGATGTCTTTCAGGGAGCCAGAGGGACAGGTGGCTCGCTGGCTGGAGGAGCTCCAAGCCTTCAATTTCACTGTGGAGCACAGAGCAGGGACGCACCATTCTTTTTTTTTTTTTTTTTTTTTTTTTAGAAAAAAAAAAGGGACGCACCATTCTAACGCAGACGCCCTCTCTCGCCGCCCATGTGCTGCAGCTGGCTGCCGTTACTGTGAGAAGCGAGAGGAAATAGAGCGGGAACTCACGACAATAGACGGAGCAGCACAGCTCGCCTGCAGGGCTCTTCTGGTGGTGGATGCAGCGGAGTGGAGGGCACGGCAGGAACAAGACACAGACCTGCTGCCGGTCCTGCAGTGGCTGGAGAAGGGGGAGCAACCCCTTTGGGATGAGGTCACTGGGTTTTCCATCTGTACCAGGGGGCTATGGGCCAAGTTTGCAGCTCTCAGGCTGAAGGAGGGGGTGTTGGAGCGTGCCTGGAAGGATCCTGCCACGGGGGAGGAGAGGTGGCAGGTTGTGATGCCAAGGTCGCTGAGGTCAGCGGTGCTGGAAGCCTGCCATGGGAGCACTGGCTCCGGCCACTTTGGGGTCTCTAAGACTCTCCGCCGCCTCCGCCAGGGCTATTACTGGGGTCAACAGCGGAGGGATGTGGAGGACTTTTGCCGGAGCTGTGATGCATGTTCCTCACACAAAGGGCCACAGGACCAGTCCCGGGCTCAGCTTCAGCAGCAACCAGCAGGGGCTCCAATGGAGCGAGTAGCTGTGGACGTCATGGGCCCATTTCCTCGCACAGACAGAGGAAACCGCTATGTTCTTGTGGCCATGGACTATTTTACCAAGTGGCCGGAAGCATACGCCATCCCAGATCAGGAGGCTGAGACTGTCGCTGATGTATTAGTGGAGGGGATGTTCAGCCGCTTTGGAACAGCAGAGACCCTCCACAGTGACCAGGGGCGTAACTTTGAGTCCAAGGTATTTGCTGCCATGTGTGAACGCCTTGGGATCAAGAAGACCCGCACCACCCCACTTCACCCCCAAAGCGATGGACTGGTGGAAAGGTTTAACAGGACGCTGGCCCAGCAGCTAGCCATCCTTACCTCAGAACACCAACGGGACTGGGACTACCATCTTCCCCTTATCCTCATGGCCTACAGGTCGGCAGTGCAAGACTCCACCCAATGTACGCCTGCCCTGCTCATGTTAGGGAGAGAGCTGAGAACTCCTGCAGAGTTGGCTTTTGGGAAGCCCCCGGACGCGCCAGAAGCACCACCAGGCCGGGACTACGCAAGGAAGCTGCAGGACTGGCTGGATTCTGCACATTCCTACGCCCGGGAGCAGCTGGCGAAGGCAGGCCTGCGCCAAAAGAGGAATTATGACATCACCACTAAGGGGAGGCACTTCCGTGCTGGGGAGCTGGTGTGGGTCTACAGCCCAAAGAGAAAGAAGGGACGGTGTCCTAAACTGGATAGCAGCTGGGTGGGGCCTTGCAGCGTCCTAGAGCGAGTGGGGGAGGTTGTTTACAGGGTGCAGTTGCCTCCTAGGGGGAGGATAGTAGCGCTGCACAGAGACCGGATGGCCCCCTACAGAGGGCAGTCCCTCCCCTCCTTTCCAGAGGGACGTGTACAGAGCGTCCATGACCCTGCTCAGAGGGGCCCCCGACCGGGGCTGCGTTCCCCTCCCTCGGACTCTTCACCCCAAAGCCCCGACGCTCCGCGCCCACCTCAGGGGCTCAGGAGGTCAAGGAGGGAACGTAGGCTACCACCCCGCCTCAGAGACTGTGTCGTTCCCTCGGGGACGAGGAACTTATTGCTGGGGGGGCAGTGTAACGATGGTTAAGTGTTATTGTACATGTTGGTTATCTTTGCACTGTTGTTGTTCCTTTAAGATTCATGTTTGGTTGTGCTGCAGGAAGTAGGGAGGGTGGTGTGGAGGAAGGGGAGGGGGGACCTGGGTTCTGTGTTGTTGTGTGGGTGCCAGGCTGAAGAGAGGTGTAGCACGAGGGCGCTCTCCCCTGAGTTAGCAACCCGCTTGCTTGTGCCGAATAAACGGACAAACTGAGACCCAACCGTCTGGTTCTTGTGAACGTTACAATATTATTTAAGTACTTATAATATTATAATATTTCAGAATCTACAAGTGTGGACCCCAGGAGGTGATAAACCCCTTTGTTATATGTTATACTAGTAGTCATTTGTATGAACCGACACTGCATGTCGCAGAAGAAAGCCAATAGGATAATTAGCCATTTAGACATTCAGAAGTAGTAAAGCAAGGAAATTTTCTTTTAACAAACAATGAAATGAATTATTTCTTATTGTAGTAGCTTATAATATCCTAAGTCATTTTGCATGTAATATATAGACTCCCTCTGATTTTGCTCACTACTAAGAATTTACAAACATTTTGGTGAATTTATAATATTTTAATATTTCATTAAATTAAAAAAGACGCTTTGAAGAGGTCAGAGTGAAGCTACATTACTCCCACAAAGGAGTGGCTGGAAATATTCAATCTATCAACCAGCTTTGAAATGCCTCAGTGTCCCCCCAGCAGAACTCGAGGAGATAGATGTTGAAAAGGTGGTCTTGGCATCTTGCTTAGATGGCTGACCCCGCAATACCAACCTGGTTAAGCGGCAGAAATGATGGATTTATGGATGGATAATGAATTCCGTCTTTTTTAATGTCTGTTTGACAAAGTATACCATTTATACAATTAGAAATTATACTCTAAGTTGTGTCAAATGTACTTTTTCTACTGTCCATTGATACCTTTGTATAATGTATCCTAATTAATCTACATCTGAAATACCATGGAACTGATACATGTTTGCCATTCTTGCTTTATATAGTACCTGTTTATGTTTTTATTAAATAAGGGCCTAAATCAAATGTTCTAGTTATTCTGTATTTTTCACAGCTTCATAGAGTATAATATATAGTTTCAAAATGTCCACAATCCTGTATAACAACATATTACTGTTTTTCTTATTTTTATGGATTTATATGCATTATAGCTTTTATTACAGTGTCTCTGTGCAGTTTGTGCTCTTTCAGTAGGTTTCAAGTTCCCGGAAAGCACACAGACTTAGGCATATAACCTACCTTGATTTAGTGCACAGTCAGTGATTGTGATTGCCACCATTTGCTACAGTCATCTTAAGAGCTTTAACACCACTCCTGATGTGAATTTGTCCATATTCTTCAGCTGCCTACTAGAGTTTCAGCTTATATTAAAGCATATTATGTAAAATCTTAGAGTACATTAGGTCAAACATTTTTTTCCTCCTTTTCAGTGTCTTCATCTTTCAGTTCAGTATTTGGGTATTCTTACTGTCAGTCCCTTTAAAATACAGCCCATCAGTTTTCAAACTTTGACACAACATCAGCAAAAACACACGCAGCTTCAGCTTTTTTCCCTCGGTATTGCTGATGTAACAGAGAAGACCTGGTTTGATGTAGCGGGGTGAGGATTACAACTGCAAGCTTTTACATATGCACACGTGCTTGCACACATGCGCTCACACATCCACACTCTGCACAGGCCTTGAGCAGATGGATAAAGTAGTGAGGATGTGGCCAGAGGAATGATGCATGACAGGGACAGCTGTGCTAAGCTCATTTCATTCAGAATATACATGCTCAGTCAGGGGCAAAAGTGTCAAAGTGAGACACAAGAGCGAACACAAAGGATGCCTCTTATGCAAACACTCTTAGGAGTGAAACCACTATTGCTTATTTCAAATGGGAGTCTCTATTACCGTAAAGGCAAACACACCTCACACGGTGGAGCAATAACATGCATCAGATGCAACTTAATTTTTTTTTTTACAATAATATAAGGTTCTTTCATCTTTTCAAGTCACAGAAAAATCTCTGTAGGTTGTAAGTACTGTAATGGGTCATAATTTGTCCATTTTAACGTACCAGCAAGAGGCAACAGCAAGAAGAAGACTTTTTCTTCATTATATGTAAGTATAAGGGCAGTTTCCAGCTGACAGATTCCAAATATAATGAAATTGTTGTATTATTTCAACATAAATAAATAAATGAATGCAATAAAAATCTGAAATATCGTGTTGTGACATTTATAGCAAAACAGTATACTTATGGATGATTGAGTAAGGGAAAAAACTAAATAAAAATTCTTAGTAAGGTTTTGAGGCATTAAGTGTTTTTCAATGTCAATGTTACATTTGTAACAAATGTAACATTGACAATGGTGGTAGAGACCCCTGTCTAACAGATCTTCCAAAATCTCTCATTGCTGTTCAGCTGAGTTGAGAACTAGTGACTTTAAAAGGCCATACCACATGACTCACATCATCCTTCTACTCATCAAACCATTCAGTGACCGCTCATGCCGCATATGTGTGGCCATGCCATCTTTGAAGAGAGAGCTCTCTTCAGGATAGAAAGGATTCTTCAATTCAATTCAATTCAATTCAATTCATTCAATTCAATTTTATTTATATAGCGCCAAATCACAACAACAGGTGATTTATATTGTAAGGTAGACCCTACAATAATACATACAGAGAAAAACCCAACAATCATATGACCACCTATGAGCAAGTGCTTTGGCGACAGTGGAGAGTAAAAACTCCCTTTTAACAGGAAGAAACCTCTGGCACAACCAGGCTCAGGGAGGGGTGGGCATCTGCCACGACTGGACTGGGAGAGAGAAGGAAGGCAGAATAGAAGACATGCTGTGGAAGAGAGACAATGATTAATAACAAGTATGATTCAATGCAGAGAGGTCTATTAACACATAGTGAGTGAAAAAGGTGACTGAAAAGGAAAAACTCAATGCATCATGGGAAATCCCCAGCAGCCTACTCCTATTGCAGCATAACTAAGGGAGGATTCAGGGTCACCTGGTCCAGCCCTAATTATATGCTTTAGCAAAAAGGAATTTTTTAAGCCTAATCTTAAAAGTAGAGATAGTGTCTGTCTCCCGAATTCAAATTGAAAGCTGGTTCAACAGAGGAGGGGCCTGAAAACTGAAGGCTCTGCCTCCCATTCTACTTTTAAATACTTTAGGAACAACAAGTAGGCCTGCAGTGCGAGAGGAAAGTGCTCTAATGGGGGTGATATGGTACTATAAGGTCGTTAAGATAAGATGGGGCCTGATTATTTAAGACCTTGCATGTGAGGAGCAGGATTTTGAATTCAGTTCTGGATTTAACAGAATTATTCTTCATATAAAAAAGGTGATCACTCAGAACAACTTTGCATTGATTTGTAGTCAATGTTCCCCTTAAGGGGTCAAGTGGACACAACAATTCCAGCAAAATGTCATTGTGTTCCATCAAAATAGAGGTCAAAGGTTCAAGTTTTTCCCATAATCTGTCACTCTTCTGTCTGCAGACATTTGCAGTTGTAATAAATACCACAAACACTGACTTCTGAAGGCCACTGAAGCATACTTCTCATTTTAATATTTCATATAGAGAAGTGGAAGAACAGAGGAGCTTTCCATTTTTAATGGCCTGAGGGGGTTTTACTACCAAACCTTTAGTGGCTCTAGTAAAAACAAAGTTTCACATTTCATGACTATTTATGTTGTTGTCGTTGAATCAGTTTAGAGTACTGTGATGGTTTTAAGGCATGGGGGAGAAGAAGAGAATAAAACAGAACCTAAAAAAGGAAATATCCTGGAAGTGATCTTTTGAGTTATCTCTCTGTTTGCCACTTCAGAGTAACAAACAAGGTCCAACAAAAACACAAAAGTGTAGTGCAGGCTCTGTTTTATATACACACACATACAGATATGACGTCGCCCGGATCAACAAGGTCCGCGTCAGGTGTTGAGGAACCAGGGCACCCTGACGAAAAGTGGGCTACTGGAACAAGAAGGCATCGGTGGGCAAGAGACGAAAACAGGGCGTTGTTGGAATGCTACTATGCAAGTAACCCCGGCGGAAGGGGCTACATGAATAGGATGAGGGACCTATGGATTCTTCGATACCCAACATCCACAATGACGGCGAAACAACTAGTAGCTCAGTGTTCCAACATTCGAAAGAAGGGACTGCTCTCACAGCTAGAGATTGACGAGGTACAACACAAATGCTACGGCAAGGAGGAGTCAGGACGCCAGGTCAGGGGGGAGATATCATCACCCCCACCCGAGATTGGGTACATAGCCCCAAGTGCGATAGGAGAAGGATCGTTGAGTGCACTACGGACAATACCTACAACCACGATTACAGACACTAACAAGCTGATCTACAATACGGCAACAGTGATCAGTGAGATGCTTGGCTACAAGTTGAACAGCGACAAGGGGCAGTACCCTCCATGGAGAAGGAGGCTAGAGGGCAAGATCAAAGTAGCACGGAGGGAGGTTAGCCAACTAACGGAGTTGCAGAAAGGTGCGACAAATAAGGTGCCTAAGAAATACAGCAAGCTGTCCATACCTGAGGCCTTGGAAACTGCCAAGCAAAGACTCACAGCCTTGGCCAGCCGCTTGAGGAGGTACACCAGAGAGATAGAAGGCAGGAGAATAAACCAGCTGTTCTCCACAGAACCAGCAAAGGTGTACTCTCAGTGGCAAGGGAACAATAAGAGAACAGCACCACCAAGGCTGGAGACGGAGCAATACTGGAAGAGCATATGGGAGAAGGATGCAACCCATAACGGCAATGCTCAGTGGCTAGAGGATCTGAGGGCTGACCACAGCGACCTCCCTGAACAGGGTCCAGTAACCATCACAGTGGCAGATATCCAAGAAAGGGTCTCCAGTATGAAGAGTTGGACAGCACCAGGGCCCGACATGGTTCACGCCTACTGGCTGAAGAAGCTGACTGCACTCCACGAGCGTCTGGCAGCACAAATGAACCAGCTGCTAGTTAACGAGAGACACCCGGAATGGCTAACTGAAGGCCGGACGGTCCTGATCCCCAAGGACCCCAAGGGACCGGTCCCCTCCAACTACCGACCAATAACCTGCCTCAGTACTACATGGAAGCTCCTGTCAGGCATCATATCGGCTAAGATGAACAGGCACATGGGTCAATACATGAGCGGGACACAGAAAGGAATTGGCAAGAATACCAGAGGCGCAAAACACCAGCTACTGGTAGACAGAACAATCAGCCGAGACTGCAAGACCAGACTGACCAACCTGTGCACTGCCTGGATTGATTACAAGAAGGCCTATGACTCAATGCCCCACAGCTGGATACTGGAATGCCTAGAATTGTACAAGATCAATGGGACCCTAAGAGCCTTCATCAGGAACTCAATGGGGATGTGGCGTACAACACTAGAGGCCAACTCCAAGCCCATAGCACAAGTCACCATCAAGTGCGGGATCTACCAAGGAGATGCTCTGTCCCCACTGCTGTTCTGCATAGGCCTGAACCCCCTCAGTGAGATCATTAACAAGACTGGCTACGGATACCGACTACAGAACGGAGCAGTTGTCAGCCACCTCCTGTACATGGATGACATCAAGCTGTATGCCAAGAGTGAACGAGACATCGATTCACTGATCCACACTACCAGGCTATACAGCAATGACATTGGAATGTCGTTCGGACTGGAGAAGTGTAGTCGGATGGTAACAAAGAGAGGGAAGGTAGTCAGAACTGAGGGGATTGAACTACCAGAAGGCAACATTGCAGACATAGAGGACAGTTACAAGTACTTGGGGATCCCACAGGCGAATGGGAACCATGAAGAGGCCGCTAGAAAAGCTGCAACCACCAAGTACCTGCAGAGGGTCAGGCAAGTCCTGAGGAGTCAGCTGAATGGTAAGAACAAGATCCGGGCCATCAACACGTACGCCCTGCCCGTGATCAGGTACCCTGCTGGGGTAATAGGCTGGCCAAAGGAGGAGATAGAAGCCACTGACATAAAGACAAGAAAGCTCCTTACCATGCATGGAGGGTTTCACCCCAAATCCAGCACCCTGAGGCTGTGCGCTAAGCGGAAGGAAGGGGGCCGGGGACTGGTGAGTGTCAGCACCACAGTCCAGGATGAGACAACGAACATCCAAGAATACATTAGGAAGATGGCCCCAACTGACCGAGTGCTCAGTGAATACCTCAGGCAGCAGAAACCCAAGAAAGAGGAGGGAGACGAGGAACCATCATGGAAGGACAGGCCCCTGCACGGTATGTACCACCGGCAGATAGAGGAGGTGGCTGATATCCAGAAATCCTACCAGTGGCTGGACAAAGCTGGACTGAAAGACAGCACAGAGGCACTAATCATGGCAGCACAAGAACAAGCTCTGAGCACAAGATCCATAGAGGCTGGGGTCTATCACACCAGGCAAGACCCCAGGTGCAGGCTGTGTAAAGATGCCCCAGAGACAATCCAGCACATAACAGCAGGGTGCAAGATGCTAGCAGGCAAGGCATACATGGAACGCCATAACCAAGTGGCCGGCATAGTGTACAGGAACATCTGTGCCGAGTATAACCTGGAAGTCCCGAGGTCAAAATGGGAGATGCCCCCAAGGGTGGTGGAGAATGACCGAGCTAAGATCCTGTGGGACTTCCAGATACAGACGGACAAAATGGTGGTGGCTAACCAACCGGACATAGTGGTGATAGACAAACAGAAGAAGATGGCCGTAGTGATCGATGTAGCGGTTCCGAATGACAGCAATATCAGGAAGAAGGAACACGAGAAGCTGGAGAAATACCAAGGGCTCAGAGAAGAGCTCGAGAGGATGTGGAGGGTGAAGGTAACGGTGGTCCCCGTGGTAATCGGAGCACTAGGTGCGGTGACTCCCAAGCTAGGCGAGTGGCTCCAGCAGATCCCAGGAACAACATCGGAGATCTCTGTCCAGAAGAGCGCAGTCCTGGGAACAGCTAAGATACTGCGCAGGACCCTCAAGCTCCCAGGCCTCTGGTAGAGGACCCGAGCTTGAAGGATAAACCGCCCGCAGGGGCGTGCTGGGTGTTTTTTTTTTTTTTATATATATTAGGGGTGCAACGATATTCGTATCGATATTGAACCGTTCGATACAGTGCTTTCGGTTCGGTACGCATATGTATCGAACAATACAAAATTTTTAATTTATTTTATCAACTTTCCTTCTGACGATGCTGTCTGTGTTGAGCGCTCAGTGAATCTGCGTTCGACTACTCCGCCTAGGCTCGACAGTGCAGCCTAGGCGGAGTAGTTGAACGCAGATTCACTGAGCGCTCAACACAGACAGCATCATCAGAAGGAAGAGCGCAGGGCAAGCTAGCGAGACAGAAGTTAAGCTCTCCTTACAACATGGACCTCCCGCACCCTCATTCAGATCTGGCGTTTGGAATTATTTTGGTTTTCATGTGACGTATGACCCTGAAGGTAAGCGAGTCATGCACTAAAGTAAAACAGTATGTTGGATGTGCCATGCAATGCTCAATTACATGGGTGGGAGCTAGTGTGTTAGCGCAGTTAGCTCGTTAACGTGTTGGCCGTCTAGCCCCATGCACGGGGCGATCGGCGGTAGCTCGTTAACGGAGATTTGCCGTGTTGTGGCGTTAAGGTCATTTCAACGAGATTAACCTGAAAGCACTAGTGGGAACACAACGAATATGACTGCACATTTACGCCGACATCATCCTAGTGCAAAGACAAAAACAACAAGCATGCATGCTACAAACTTTAGCCGAGTCATTTAGACAGCTGTTAGCACATGATTCTCCTTATATGTTTAATATGCTGCTGAGAATATAGCCCAGAAGAAGCGGATAGTATAGCTTTTATTTTGGAAAGAGACATTTCTCTTTAATAAACTCTCTTTTTCCAAAGATGAGTGATTCCTCAATCAGATACAGGGCTCGCAATATCGCTAGCCCGACGTCCCGGGGCTAGCGATCTTTTCAGTCGGGCTACCAAAATCTATCTCTGCCCTGCCCGTCGGGCTATTGTAGGAAGGAAAAATATATGTCAATGCTTTTGCATTCTTTCAGAAATGTAGCTGGGTAATTATGTCATTGGCATCGGTGAGCCACTGTCAATATGTGACATATTGAAATCGCGTTTGAATTTGCGCTTGTTTTTTTGCTTTCACTTTGCAATGACAGCACTGATCTGTGAGTGATGATAATTTGTGCACCAATTCCTCTGACATAGTCTTATTAATCGTTAGCTTACTATGCAAACATGACAAGTGAAATCGCAGCAAGCTTAAACATGTGAGAGGTTGATCGCGCAGAGAATCGCTGAGCTTATGTGAGTGCGTGTGTAAAAGCAGCAGGATTTATATTTGACTACGATGACCTTCACAGACAGATATATATTTTAGTTCTGCTGAGCCAAATAAGACAGGTCAGGGTGAAGAAGTGACAGCCAAAGAAAAGCTTACCACAAAACTGAGAAGTTATGACAAATCAGACTATAAGGCAAAAAGAAAGTGCAGCTTTATGGTTTCATGGACAAAAGAATTTCTGTGGCTGCAATATGACGAGCTAAATAACCAGGGCTGCACATAAGTGGTCCGCAGGTGCGCATTCGCTGTCAAAATAAAAAACACGCACAAGGGTTAGGGTTAAATTTAAAAACTGTACTTTTGAGTTAAAATATATATTTATAATTTTAATAAATGACAAATTAAAAAGGCATGAACATTTTTTTTGTATCGAAAAAATATCGAACCGTGACACCAAAGTATCGAACCGAACCGAACCGTGAATTTTGTGTATCGTTGCACCCCTAATATATATATATATATATATATATATATATATATATATATATGTGTGTGTGTGTGTGTGTGTGTGTGTGTGTGTGTGTGTATCAAACAAAGACGACCTGAGTAAATACAGAATGCATTTATTTCATGATAATTTGTTTCATTAAGGGGAAAAAAATTATCCAAACCTGCCCGGTAATTGCCACCTAAACCTAATAACTGCTTGTGCCACCCTTGGCAACAAGAGCTGCAATCAAGCATTTTCAATAACTGGCAATGAGGCTTTCACATTGTTGGGGTGGGATTTTGGCCCACTAATCTTTGCAGAATTGTTCTAAATCAGCTATATTTGACGGTTTCTGAGCATGAATGGCCTGTTTAAGGTCATGCCAGGCGAACAGCCCCAGAGCAGCACTGGATATAAGACTGAAATTTGACTAAATTACTACAAAACCTTAATTTTGTTTGTTTTTTGTTGTTGTTTGAGCCTTTCAGAGGTAGATTTGCTGGTTTGCTTTGGATCACTGTCCTGCTGGATTACCTAAATGGGGTTGTGCTTTAGGTCACAACCTGATGGCCAAATATTTTCCTTCAGGATTTTCTGGTAGAAAGAAGAATTCATGGTTCATCAGTTATTCCAAGTCGTCCAGGTCCATAAGCAGCAAAGCAGACCATCACAGTATCACCACCATGTTTGACTGTTGGTATGATATTCCTCTTTTTATGAAATGCTGTGTTAGTTTTGCACCATATGTAACAGGATACATTTTTTTCTAGGGAGCTCAAGCAGCAAATCACCACCACCAAGAAAAGAAAGAAAACAAAAGAAATTATGAAATAAGGGTTTTTCTTTTCTCTCTCTTTTTCGACCAGTTATCCCTTTAAGGTTTTGTTTGTTTTTTTCAAGCGTTGTATGAGCTGTAATACTATGCAGATTAATTTTACTGAGGTGTAACTATTCTAAATAGAAAAATATACCAGTATTTATACTCATGATGCTCTTTGTTTAGGTTCGTTTTTTTCCGCTATACTAGGATGTGGTGGTATGTTTCAAGGTAAACAGTGTTAGGAAATCAATATATATAAAAAAAAAAAAAACAATATGTTGGTAAGTCAGCCACAAAGCCTTTTCCCTTGGGAATCTAAAGAGCATCATAGATCCATTCAGTGTGTGCTGTCATCACCCAGAGCTATCAGTTGAACCTAGGAGTCAATACAGGGCAAATAGCTTTCATTGAGTTTCAATGGTCCCCAAAAGAATAAGGAAGAGTACAGTGTACAAACAACCCACTTTCAGATGATTGCTGAGTCTTCATGTTCCAGTGTGAAGCAAGTGCACACAATTTTTAGAAACCAGCAGTTCTCCTTAAACAGTGCAATACTTGTCTGCATGCTGTGCATCAGTGCTGACAGCACAGGGTGATACATTTTTAAAGGATTAAAAAAAGACACGGGGAAAATAAGGTGACTAGCATCTCTCCATCCTAGCCACTAAATGTCTTTTTTACTAAACCCCACAGTAGGCTTTCTATTGTATTTAATGTTGTCAGCTTTAATGACACACAGAGAAAATATTCAGTCATGCCAATAATAATTAAATGTTGACTAACTACATTTACATACAGTAAACCTTTATGCAATGCATGCATTTCTTTGCCTGTTTTCGACTTGAATAATGGTGAGGCTTCTGTAACCATGTGTCTCTTTCAACATTATAGTAGTACTGAGGTTTTCCACAGTTTGCCAGCTTAATGATCAACTGATCATTCAACTCGGCAGCAAAAGAAACAACCGTTAACATCCTGCTGTTGCTCTTTCATTCACTTTTATTGTGTTGGCTGTCCTTCGCTGACTGCTGTTGTTTTATCTTCTTCCCAAGGTCAATTAGGATACAAGTTCTGCAATTTAGAACTGAAGCACAGTGACATAGATGATATTTTGTAGCACTGAGTAAATTACTGTGCAAAGCTGGAGCACCTAATAAAATGTAGAGGCACAGGACCTTAAATATTAATACTGGCCTTACCTAAAGCTATAATATCTACCTCCCAGTCATTCACCCATCCCAGATTTAGAGCTACTTGGAAGAAACAGGGTGGAGACTGCCGTGCTGCTCAGCTGACAGCTGAATGTGGAAATTATATGGTAAAGCATTTTTCCTCTGTTTTCATTAGATCTGCATGTATATATTGAACATAGGTGGTTGAGTTTCAAATTTCACTATGCAAAAATATGCTTCTGAGGAAAGGCTCTGTGTTGCTATCAATATCATGTGTTTGAGCAATTGAGAAAAATAAGAGGCAAATTGTGCTTTGCCTGATAAGCAGAAAAAACATCACTGTATATGTACTGTACATTATATTATATTTAATATTTACAGTCAGTGGAATTGTAATTTTCTTTGCAGTAAACGGAATAATAATGTACAGTGTAACATAACACAATTGTTCAGAAGGGTTAAAGAAATCTGAGCTGGCAGCAATCACTTCAGAGTGTCGGGTCAGGACACTTGCAAATGTTCAGATGTGAGAGGAACAAACAGGCAGAGTCCAGGAATAAAGTTGTCATTCTTTGTATTTTCAATTGAGAATGTGCCCGCAGCTGGGCGAGATAGAGTGTGTGTGTGTGTATGTGTGGTTTCTGCAGACAAAGCATAATAATACAATCAATTAGGAATCAGATTACATAATAAACATAAAGATACAACTGAGGTGTACTCAAGTACAGTATATAGCTAAATAAGCTGACATTATACTTCAGCCTGGTTACATAAACTTAAAGTCAGACATTATGCATTAACACACCGCATACAACTATGCACTGAAGGCAACTTTACATCGGTTTATCATCTGTTACACAGAGCACAGAATCAACAACACGATAACAACGAATCTCTCTGCTAGAAGCTAATTAGCAAACAAATCTGTTATGCTAGCGAACTGCCACTTGTACATAACGTCACTTAAACAGAAGCAGAAACTGCTGGTAAGTCATCAAATACACTCATGGCTGAACACCAACATAACTGAGTGAAGTAAAACATTAACTTACGGTCTTATGAACGCACACACTGTCCGTTGTTTGGCTGCCGTTTGTCTCTGAACTAAAGTTGCGGACATGCACCCCGATGGTGCATTCAGGGGACATAGGAAATCCCATACACAACCCTAACCCTTTTGTACAGCCGCCCCCAAATTTGGTGTACAAATTTGACCTTGATGGAATGTCCTCTGCACCTAAGCAGAATCCTGGGGTAGAACAGGCAACCTGATGAGCCGGGCCACCGGGCGAGTGTAAGTTCGGTCCTTTACTCGAACGACTGCAGCTCTAACACGATCATCGGCCCCCGGTAGGATAGTTTTCACAGTTCCTACTTGCCAGAGCGCTCGTGGGGTCTGCTGATCAACAATGAGAACCACAGATCCAACTGCAATGTTGTCTGTGTCCTTGTGCCATTTCTGCCGTGGTTGCAAGGTGGGCATAAAATGCCGTATGAAGTGCTTCCAGAATTGGTCAGCCAGGACTTGAGTGTGTCTCCATCTCTTACGACTGAGCAGCTCGGATTCTGGATAGAACACTTGGGGTAGAGAGCAATCTGGCCGCCCCATCAACAAAGAGTAGGGCGTGATGGGATCTGGGTCTGCGATGTCTGAAGAAACATAACCCAAAGGCCTGGAGTTGAGTATACTCTCCACCTCAAGCAGGACAGTCCTCAGCACTTCCTCTGACACTATCTGCGCTCCCAACGTGGTGCGCAGAGCGGTTTTCACAGATCGCACCTCTCTCTCCCAAGACCCTCCAAAGTGTGGAGCACTAGGGGGATTGAAACAGAATCGGATCTGTTCTGCTGCCAGTTGCTGTCTAAGATCTGGCGTTAGGGCGATGAATGCTTCTTGTAGTTCCTTACTTGCACCTCGAAAGTTAGTACCCTGGTCCGAACGGAGTTCAAACGGCTTCCCTCTACGGGCTATGAACCGTCTGAGTGACATCAAGAAGGAGTCAACATCCATGTTTACCAGCAGATCCAGGTGAACTGCTCGAGTAGTAAGACACTTGAAAAGGATGCCCCACCTCTTTTCTGTGCGCCGACCCACTTTAATGAGCATAGGGCCGAAGCAGTCCATTCCAGTCGAATAGAAAGCAGGTTGGAAGAGCCTCAAACTTGAGGGTGGCAAATCTGCCATTTTCGGGACCTCTGGTTGACCTCTCCACTTCTTGCATTCGGGACAGTAATGCTGATGTCTTCTGACTGCTTCTCTCCCCCTTAAGATCCAGTATTTCCGGCGCAACTCAGCGAAAACACGTTCAGCTCCCGGGTGGTTGAGCTTATTGTCACATCGCTGGATTAGAAGCTTCGTAACTGGGTGAGCAGGCTCTAGAAGTACAGGGTGTAGTACCTCAGGGCTCAGGCCTTCGCATCTGCGGAGTCGACCTCCAACTCTAATCAAGTCAGAAGCCTTGTCATACTCAGGAGTGAGGGTAATTAGCCTGCTACTGGATGGAATCAGCTTCTCTGATTTAAGTAATGTGAATTCTCTCGGGAAGCTCTCCATCTGAGAATGTCTAAGCAGGGCCAGCTCTGCCCTTTTAAAGTCATCAGCATCAGGGTGACTGGTGTCATTAGCCGCCCCGTGCATCACTCGAGCAGTGGCTTTCAGGAGTTCCTCATATGTGCTGAACTGTTTGATGTCAGGTATCGCTGGACTAGCGGATCCAGTAAGCAGACCACAGAACACTGGCTTCTTCAGCTCCTCCACTTCCTCCTTAGCTTCTCCCACCGGTGCTTGAAGGCTGGGTGGCAGCTGAAGAAATGGTGGCCCCCGGCTCCAGCGATTCGCACCAGCAAGCTGAGCCACGGTTTTCCCTCTTGTGATATCGTCTGCTGGATTGGTTCCTGAGTCCACGTACCCACAAGATGCTGCAGCAGAGAGTTCTTGTACCTCTGCAACTCTGGTTCCCACAAAGACTTTATATCTGCATGAATCTGAATGGAGCCAGTTAAGCACTGTGGTCGAGTCTGTCCAGAACACCACATCTTGGATGTCAAGGGTCAGTTCTTTCTTCAGAACAGAAGCCAGCTGTGCTCCTGTAAGGGCTCCACACAACTCTAGCCTTGGAATTGAGAGTTGCTTCTTGGGTGCAACTCTCGACCTCGCAGCCAAGAAAGCCACCTGGACCTTTCCGTCTCCTTGGTCGGTCCGTAGATATGCCACAGACCCATAGGCACGCTCAGAGGCATCACAGAACACATGAAGGCTTCGATGGCTGTGACTACAATCCGAGCGTGAGTCAGTGTAGCATCTTGGCAGCGTTATCTGTGAGAGCTGGCTGAGTTCACTTTCCCACAAACGCCAGGCGTGGAGCAGATTCTCAGGTAAGTGAGGATCATCCCATCCTCTTTTCTTGTCCCAGAGGTGTTGCACGATGACCTTTGCCCTGGTTGTATATGGAATAAGAAACCCGAGAGGATCATACTGCTGGGCGAGCAGCCGATAAATGTTGCGCATTGTTGGCTCTGAACTGACACTCTGCTGATGCTTGTACCAGAGTGCATCAGTCTTACAGTGCCATACGAGTCCTAGAGTGCGCTCTTGCGGATCGGCTGACTCCTGGGAGAGCCAGAGAACGCTACCCTCTGACTGGGATTCAACTGGTAGGTGGCTGATGACCGTGTGGACATTGCTAGCCCATTGTCGTAGTTCAAATCCACCCTCCAAGAGGAGAGACTGCAGGCGATCCACCAACTCCTTGGCTTGGCCTTCTGATGGGAGGCTCTGCAAACAGTTGTCAACATAGAAATTACGTTCTATGGACAGACGAGCTTCCTCTCCTGGCTCAGTGTGTTTCTGGACATGATCTTGAAGTGCAAAGGTAGCGCAGCACGGACTGCATGTAGTCCCAAAGGGAAGCACCTGCCATTGGTAGATGGTGGGTTTTTCGTCTACCTTCATGTCTCGCCACAGGAAACAGAGAAAGGGTTTGTCCTCATCTAGCAGACGGACCTGATGGAACATCCCTTTTATGTCACTGCTGAAGGCGACTGGGTGTTCCCTGAACCTGAGAAGGACTCCCAACAGGCTAGCTCCCAGTGTAGGCCCTGGAAGAAGGCAGTCGTTCAGGCTCTGACCCTTGTAGGTGAAGGAACAGTTGAACACTATCCTGTCCTTCCCGTTGTGGTGCACCATGTGATGGGGGATAAACCACGAACAGTTACTCACTGCGGCCTCTTCCGGTGCAACAGCTGTGACGAAGCCAGCCTGCAGCAGTTTTTGGATTTCCCGAGAGTAGGCAGCTGCCTTCTGTGGTTCTCTGGCAAGTCGTTTCTCTGTACCACGAAGCTGGGCCAAAACTGCCTCTGGTGTAGCACGAAGAGGGGGAAGATTCTTCTTCCACAGTAGTGGGGTGGCATAGCGATTTACTCCATCAATTGTTACTCGAATTGTCCTTTCCTCAAGTCTCTGAATGGCCTCAGCGTCTTGTCGGGACCTAGTAATGAGCCGCTCACTCCGGTATGGCAAGGTATCCATCTTCCAGAGTCTCTCCACATGGCTGAAGAGCTCAGCTTCTGGTGAGGCCCCAGAGGTGAAGAGACACTGCTGTGGGGTTAGCCGCTGACGTAGGAATCTCGATGGACCCTGTAAAGTCCATCCAAGTCGGGTGTGCACAGCTGCAGGTCCACCTGGAGGACCTAGACGTACTGGCTCCACAGGAGTGAGAAGATGTGGATTATCTGACCCAATAAGCAGAAGGGGCTGTACTTCCTTTATGTCTGGCAGTGGCAGGTGCTTAAGGTGACGGTACCGCTCCTGTAATGCTCTTATCGGGTAACTATGGCGTGCTAGGCCAAGTTCCTTTGCTGTGAAGGCTCGGTGGATCTGGAAGGACTTGTTCGGCTGTGAGGCAGGAGAAATGGAGAATGACACAGCAGCACCATGGATGGTACAGCTATCTTGACGGACAGTGCGGAGTGCTAGGTCCTCTGCTTCCCCGTGCAGCCCCAAGCAATCAGCCGCTTCGTGCAGAAGTATGGTACGCTCTGATCCATCATCCAGTATAGCATAGGTTTCAACCATCTTTGTACTGCTCCTAATGATGACACGACTTAGCTTGAGTAACACCTGACTGCTATTGGTTTGCCGGTCTACGTACAGTGTCTCAGAGGTGGAACTTACTAAGCATGTGCTTTCCTCTGGTGCACTGGTTGAATCAGAGGCTGTAGCATCTGGGCTGGTATTGACATCATGAAGAACTTCAAGATGTCGGCGCCCACATGGTTTACACTTGGCTGCTTGATGATCACGGGCGCATCGCCAGCACCTCTTATTCACCTTGATCCACTCTGTCTTCTGCTCCTTCGACAAGAGTTTGAAGTTACTGCACTGATTCAGGTAATGCTGCACTGTATTACAGAATGGACAGTACTTCTTGGGCCTTTCTTGTGCCGCTGACATGTCACCTTCCATCTTTCTCCTGGGCTCACTACCATGGAGAATGGTGGCAACCTTCTGAAACTTATGCTCAGGACGTCTTTCCTTTCGTGAAACTTGCCTCTCCCTGTCAGAGTGGCCGCAATATTGGTCTCCAATTACCTGGACACGCACCTCATACTCAAGCCATTCAGCAAGATGAAGCAGTGTTGGTATAGGAGTGTTGATGGGATTGACAAATCTCTGGAAATTTGCTCTTAGGTCATAAGGTAGCTTAGCTAAGAGGCGAGATACGTGTGAGCCACACCTCAACTCTGTCCGACCTTGTTCTCCCAACTGGTGTAACATACCGACTAGCACACGGACTTGTAGTGCAAAAGACTTGAAGGCTCTGATGTCACCACTCCTAATGTTGGGTCCATCCATCAGTTTGGTAATCCTTTTTAAGGCCAGATGTTGAGGTTGCCCATACATTTCTGTAAGTGCTCTCATGGTGTCAGCAAATGGGAATGGACTGTTACTGTATGAGTCAGCTACAAGTAGTGCATCTTCACACTTAAGGTGATCTGTCAAGATCTGGAACTTGAAGTGTTCAGGAGCATCAAGTGGAAGTATGTTATCTAGAGCTAACTTTAATCTTGCAAACTCACGTGGGTCCTCGTGCACAAGGTCGGGGATCGTTGGTTGAGGTCCGCGATAAGTCTCTATCGGTTGGGCTCTGCCGAGAGAGAGTGGTGTCTGAGGGCACCCACCTGGTTGCAGGCGATCGGTTGGACACTGTCGGCGGTCATCTGGATAGTTACCACAGCGCCTGTACGGATAACTCGAATCCTGATACCCATATCCATAAGGAGAACGATAGTGACTGTCAGGGCAGCTTGGGTGACCAGGGGTAGGATGCCTGTCATCTTGTCTGTAGTATGGATCATCTTCATAGCAGGCCCCTAGCCTTGGCAATCTAGGAGGAGTGGCAGGCTGACTGCAGTTCCTGTGGCGACGAGCATACACCTCATCAACCCTTCTTTGTTCTGCATGATATGGTGATCGTCCCCTTGCTGCTGACACTGGAAGTGGAGAGGGCCTCTCACCTGGTGTCATTGGTGAAAGAAAATCTTGAGATTCAGGGCATGAGTCGACTGAAGGTGATGGTGACTGTGCGCTGCGCTCCCTGTCAAGATCTGCGTCATTTAGACTGTGGGTGAGCTCCTCAATCAGGCCATGCTGGCTGTCCTTTGGATGTTGAGACTCATCCCCAAATGGCACCTGTGGAGCACTTTCAGGCTGATGTGGGCTCTTCTGACCTTTGATTGGCACCAGCTTACTAGTGTGGGCAGGTGTGATTGACGTCCCATCCTCAGACCGTGATGTGGCATGCTGTGGAGCTAGTACAGGTGAGCTAGAGATCAATTCTGTCAGGCGTTGCACATCTAGTCGGAGTTGATTGTGTTCCTCTTTCATATGATGAATATATTGGAGAATTTCAGGATGAGTAGAATGCTTACCCTGATCATCATGTGAGAGTCGGTTCTTAGTGAGGTCATCCACTTCATAGTTCTGGAGGTATGATGGCAGCTTGCTATGTCTGTGCGGACGGTCAGACTCTCTGTATGGGTATCGGCCTTCCATTCTGAACATATAAGGCTGAAGCAGTTGCTCACATCCGGCTCGAAGGACCAATTGTTCAGAAGGGTTAAAGAAATCTGAGCTGGCAGCAATCACTTCAGAGTGTCGGGTCAGGACACTTGCAAATGTTCAGATGTGAGAGGAACAAACAGGCAGAGTCCAGGAATAAAGTTGTCATTCTTTGTATTTTCAATTGAGAATGTGCCCGCAGCTGGGCGAGATAGAGTGTGTGTGTGTATGTGTGGTTTCTGCAGACAAAGCATAATAATACAATCAATTAGGAATCAGATTACATAATAAACATAAAGATACAACTGAGGTGTACTCAAGTACAGTATATAGCTAAATAAGCTGACATTATACTTCAGCCTGGTTACATAAACTTAAAGTCAGACATTATGCATTAACACACCGCATACAACTATGCACTGAAGGCAACTTTACATCGGTTTATCATCTGTTACACAGAGCACAGAATCAACAACACGATAACAACGAATCTCTCTGCTAGAAGCTAATTAGCAAACAAATCTGTTATGCTAGCGAACTGCCACTTGTACATAACGTCACTTAAACAGAAGCAGAAACTGCTGGTAAGTCATCAAATACACTCATGGCTGAACACCAACATAACTGAGTGAAGTAAAACATTAACTTACGGTCTTATGAACGCACACACTGTCCGTTGTTTGGCTGCCGTTTGTCTCTGAACTAAAGTTGCGGACATGCACCCCGATGGTGCATTCAGGGGACATAGGAAATCCCATACACAACCCTAACCCTTTTGTACAACAATATCATCTGGATATTCAGATCCTCGCAAATACGTAATTACACATCTAACACTTCAGATGGCGACTTGTGAAACAGATTTTTGTGCGGATACAACTACTTGAGGATAATCCTTTTATATAGTAGAAGTGTTGTTTTAGGAAGAAAAGTACTGGTGTTACTGTGCATTAATAATACATTTCTTATATTCAAGAGTTATCACTAAGCAATGACCTTGTCTTAAGATATTCTTTAATATCTTTTTTTCAATTTTGCTGTGATCCTAAATATATATATATATATATATATATATATATATATATATATATATATATATATATATATATATATATATATATATATATATATGTACATGTATATATATATGTATATGTATATGTATATATATATATATATATATGTATATGTATATGTATATATATGTATATGTATATATATGTATATATATATATATATGTATATATATGTATATGTATATATATGTATATATATATATATATATATATATATATATATATGTATATGTATATGTATATGTATATATATGTATATGTATATATATGTATATATATATATATATATATATGTATATATATATATGTATATGTATATGTATATATATGTATATATATATATATATATATGTATATGTATATGTATATGTATATATATGTATATGTATATATATATATATACATATACATATATATATATATATATATATATATATATATATATATATATATATATACATATACGTATATATATATATATATATATATATATATATATATATATATATATATATATATATATATATATATATAAATAGCTCTGTACATCAGCCATAATTGTTGTTGTTATACTTGTGTGGTCATCCAATTAAGCTGTGGTTGGATTCATGGTTAAGACACAGATATACCGGTACTATGAACAAAGCCCAGTAATACACAATTTTTGAGAGAAAAAAGTCCAACAATCACCAAGAACCAATTTGACTGTAGGATGATAGGGGATCCCCCGCCCCTTCCCTTTGGGTCTCCAGTCACGCCTCTAGCAATTTATTTTCAACTCCAGTGAGAACCAAAATTACCCCACTAATAGATTTATGCTTAGGTTGAACCTTTGGCTGAAAGCATAGCTGAGCTTTTAAAATAAGGATGAAATCATGATAATAGCTGGAGGGGCAATAGGGTCTTGTAAAAAAAAAGAAGTGTGATTTCCCAGTTGCTCATTACTGAACAGAAACAGAATCCTGAGTCATTATCATATCTGTAACATATCTGAATCCCATACATATTTATTTAACTATGCACATTTGGCCAATTAAAGATAACTAATAATATAATTAGGTCACACCAATATTCACTTTTTTCCCCATCTGTCACTGCCCACTTTTTCATTTAAGCTACAATGTGGAGTGTATTGTGCCAAAGTTGCCACTCAAGCAGTTCATGCATAGAAGGAAAAAGATATGAACTAGCAACTGCCACCAGTGTTCTGCTATTTGATTTAAAATACAACAAATCAGTAGGAGGAGGAAGTCATATTAGCCATCCTGAGGTGGAGTGTAGAGGCTTCAGTTTATATGTGTGTCTGTCTGAGTAAGTGCAACTTTGCTGATCATTACATGATCTCTCTAAAACATCCATTCCCTACAAAAAGCAGACGTCCAGCGATTCTATGATTAGAAGGTCCTTGCCATTCCATTTTTCCGTCCTACTATACGCTTTCATATGGGGCCATTTACCCTCCCTCCTCTCAGCCTTTTTGTAGCCTTGGGTACGACTGCTTGTTTAAGCAAGTGTGTTCAGGTTTGTTTATACTTGCTACTTAAATGTCTTTAAAAACAACAAAGATACATTTTTTAATTCAACTTGTCTTCTTAACCAAAGAATAAATTCAATGAAAAAATAAATGAATACATTGTCACCCACAGAAAATAAAAAAGGGAGTGGGGGGTTCCTTTTTTCAACTCTGACACATATCAGTGCAACAACGCAACCTATAATTTCCCCATGGGAGACATTAAGGAGATGGGAAGCAAAAGACAGGGAGCAAAGCGTATATGCTGTGCTTTAAATGGGTGAGGCTTATTAGTTCTCATGGGCAAACAGCTTTCAGGAAAGGCTCAAATATAGTGTATAGAAATAAAGAGGAGAAAAAGATGTGGAAGTACGAATTGAAATGTGGGATGCAGAAAAATAAGAAATATAGTAAGTGAGGGAAAGAGACGGGAGAGAGGGATGATGGCGAGGCTTTCAATGTGAGCCAACAATCAGTCTAAAAATATTCTTGATGATATATGTCTGAGAACATTCAAATGAGTGTTTGTGTATGTGTGGGCAAAAGAGAGAGTGTGTGGGTGCCCAACAGTAGTCAGAGAAGATTTATTACATTTTATTTACAAAAGTGCAGAATCTGAAGTCCCACAGAGAAATGACTGAAGGCCTGAAAGACTAAGAGATTGTATAGGCAAGTGAGAGTTAGCGATATGAGAGCTCATCTAACTTTAAATCTCAGATAGAGGTCATTCTTCACAGTAATTTCTGATCTTTTCTTCAGAGAGTCCTCTACTTCCTGATCATAATCTTTTTCTAATGAAATTGTCTAGAGTTCACTTTCAGGGTCCTGATTGAATTGGAGTAAACCAAGCTAAACACAGCACTGTACACCAATTGGTAGGTTAAGGCGTTTCACCCTCTCCTGAATGTTCGTATGTTGACGTGTGCGTCCTCACCTGCGTGCGTGTCATCTATCACCACACACTCAGCTCAGTAGCAGCAAATGAGCATGGTGGTATGCAGAGTAACTATCTTTACTGACAGCGTGCATGTTCTCAGGTGGCCCTCTAAGTACCTGTTACACATAACCTATTGTAAATTGCCAGATGAGATGAGAAAAGACGGCAAAAACATAATCAGGAGATGGCAGATCAAAGGAAGTATATGAAGCTGAATGTTGGAAAAGGATGGCATAAAGATGCCAATGAACATCATGTAAACATCATAGATAGCTTTGTTTCTATATAGTAATGCCAACATGCTGCACATAATAAAGTTATCGCTATCATAATTAAAAGAGATCATTTTCAGTTTTTACAGTTATGATATGTGTTGGGTTGATATTATAACATGTTTAAATAATATAGGTCTATTATTACTAAAATTATATTATACTTATATAATTTTTTACATTTTTTCTTCCATATAAGCACAAATGCACAACATACATATTGTGTTTAAACAAAACGACTTTATTAACTTTGTACCTTTAACCGTGGTAATTCACAAGTAACTGCAATATTTGTCCCAAGTCAGCAACTGAGAAAGAGAAAGAGCAGTGTTAAAACTGACAGCAATATATATTTCACTCCCAGAATAAAGTGCAAAATGGTAGTGTGTTGTATTGAATTGTGTGTTTGTGTGCGTTGGGACCAACCTGCAGTCGTGGGCAGAGTTGTATGTTGGTGCTATAGTAAGCAGACAGGACACACGTGTCGTATCGTCCGCCAACACTCATTAACACTGCATGGCCCTTTAGACAGCAGTGTTTAGCATTCTATAATGAGTTTCCCTCCGGAGCAGCACGCTTGAATGTCACTCACAGTCAAATGCAGTTTAAGTTGGGAGGTGGTGATGCGTGTGGGTGGAGCATCAAGCTTGTATCTGTTTTCTGAACACAGAAGTGAAAGTAAATAGACATTAGATGACTCTTATAAAAAATAAATAAATAGCCGCAAGCAAATAGAGGAGAAAGCAGAAAGCAAGCGTTTATAGAGCATAACAGCTATGTGTTGGGGGACATGTTCTCAGCAGGCACTCTGGACAGACGAAATGCCAGAATAAATGCCACAGACTGTGTGCGTTTTCTGTGGGCATGGCCTTTTAGGCTAGACAGAGTCTATTATTCAATTAAAAACCGCAGAACCCACTGGCCTTAAATAAAACCCCAAATTGGATCCAAGTTTGCAAGGCAATGCATTGCACAATGAGTGGGAGTGACATTTTTATTGTTTAACCTTAGGCTGATGAGCCTGTGCAACACAAGAGCCCCATCTTGACATTTGCTAGTTGTTGAGGTAAACAAACAGAATACAAAACTCTGGAAATGCTTGAAAGCTAATTCATATACTTTGATACCCAACGGAGAAGAATTATGGAGAGAAATAAATCTGATAGTTGGAATCAATTTTAACTTAATTGTAAACTTGTAGTATTTGAAGACTCCACCTACACTTCATTAAATTGAATATTTTTTTAATGAATAAAACTCTAAATTGTTCCCACCAAAGAAAAATATTTTTTATTTTCTTATGTAATATTTTGTGATAAAAGTAAAGACTAGAATGAGAGTGTTACAGTAACACCAAACCCTGTTAGGTGTGGGTGGCTTCTTTGATACAGGGAAGCCATGGAAGTGTGTGTGTGTGTGTGTGTGTGTGTGTGTGTGTGTGTGTGTGTGTGTGTGTGTGTGTGTGTGTGTGTGTGTGTGTGTGTGTGCTTTTTAACAATAGCAATACAATATGTCATATGCTTGTCCCGTCTCTTATCTTAAATCATTCATATTAACCTAAGAAATCAGTGTGAAGGATAAAAACTGTTTATTTAATTTCAACATTTCAATGTGTTTAAGCAAAGAATATCCATTATTATTACCCACTGAACTGAAAAAAGCAATTTCCTGAATGCTACCTACATAACTTTACGAATCCATCAGAGGAGAGCAGTTTTTGAAGTCTTCTACATTTCAGTGCAGCCAGTAGAGAAGAGGAAACTGCAATTACTGATTCACAGTATTATATATATATATATATATATATATATATATATATATATATATATATATATATATATATATATATATTTTGTGAGGTCAAAGTGACCTTTGTAAATCAAAAGCCCAAGCTAATATCTGACTCTTAAGAGTTAAAATGGATAGAATCATGTACACGCATTACAGGAATTTCTAGAACTATAAATATAAAGCCTCTCCTCTGCTGTTGTTGATGTGGATTTTATGTCATGACTGATTCTTTTAAATGTATGATGCACACACGCTTTTGCAGTACTCATTTCATTCCTTATTGTATCATTTACATATCCATCTATTGTATATCCATTCTCTTACTCTTAGTCACGGAGGGCTGGAGCCTATCCCAGCTACCATAGGTCAAGAGGCAGGGCACACCCTCGACAGGCTGCCAGTTTGTCACAGGGCCACAGACAACCATTCACACTCATATTCACACCTATGGGCAATTTAGCATCACCAGTTAACCTAACCCCACTAACTACATGTCTTTGCACTGTTTGAAGAAGCCACAGTACCCAGAGAGAGCCCATGCAAACAAAGGAAGAACACGCAAGCTCCAGGCAACAGTTCTAACCCCTGCCGTCCTGCCATACATGTGCATTTCCATATGCTTTTCAAATATTGATTTCATTGTTTGGCAGTTGCATGCAACTTTTACTTTTTCTTCAGAGGTGATGGTCTGTCGGTGTGCGGCAACAGACCTGAAGTCTACTTTATGCTGTTCTATGCATTTACAAATGCAACTACAATTCAAGTGAAGGTCTGTGAGTGTGGCAACAATCAATGACAAACAAAGATGCTTCAGAAAAGCCTGATAGTGCTTTGATCTGTAGTGCTTCAGTGCTTTCCTCATGATGGGAAAATCAAGGCAAGACTCTATGATGAAAGATAAAACAATTTTCGATGTATGTATGTGTGTTTTGTGTATCTCATCTAACATGTTCATGTTAGATGATATGCCTGTGTGTGTTTTTGTAGTCTGTACATAAAGTGTAGTCTCTGCATTCTCGTTAGTGTATGTGGTCAAGCGTGGATTAATTAGCAGTGATGTAATTCACACTGTCACCTCCCATTACTTTCAAAGTGCACAATCCCCACCCTACTCTTTATCCCCCTTGCTTCCTCCCCACTTTTTGTTCCTCTCTTTTTATGTCACCCTATTCCCTTGTTACACTTTCGGCACCACACATTTACACACACCCGCCTCTTGTTTTTCTACCCTCCCTCCCTGCTTTTCTGCCTCCCTCAAACCCTTCCTCTCTCCTCATCTTGATTTTATTTTATACTGTTACCACTCACCCTCATATCACCTTTCATCACATCAACTTTTCTATCTCTCAGCACATTGAGCATTACTTTCCCCATGGTGGACATTCTCAATTCTTTTGTTTTTACCCTAAGGGCCCAGACACACCAGCAAAAAGAATTTAAGATTTATATCAGCAAAATTTCATTTTATTTCTGCAAAAGTACCGCACTGCAACAACACAGAACTGCAATGAGCACCATTTCCCACAAGCCAAGCCCATAGCAAGTGAAGCACCAACCAACTTGAGAGAGTAAGTTCATTCAAGTCCATAATCTAATAAGCTAATCTGTATCACAGACTGTTTGCAAATGACAGATGTAGCCACTGTGTCGTCATCCACTTGTTTGTGTATTCACATTTCAGAGCCTCCATTTTAGCTTTGTGGTGATATGCTTGCTATTTGGAGCCTGAGGTGAGTGACCACATCAGGATCACAAGTTGGAGTCAGTTAGGCAGCACTAGCAAGCTTGACTAGCAGGCAATCATACAGACACAGATAATATATAATATACTACTGTGTAATATACTAATATTAGAATTCCACTCAGCAAAAAATGGACCACAGACTATCATAACAATCCAGTTTTTCAGACTACTGTATTAAAATATCCCGAAAGGCACTATCTAGAAAAAACACAGTTGTGTGATGCATGACTTATACAGCAAGGTTAAGCATGAAGATCAACTCTAGCAACCTGGGCAGCAAATGGTTCCACCAAAGGCCAACAAAATCCTTCTTAAGGAAAAAGTCAGATGAAGGTATTTCAAATCTGGAAAGCATCCAAGAATCACACTCAATACAAGGAGGATGGAATTAGCCTCTGAAATGATCTTGACAGGAAGCACGGCACACAATGTAGCAGAAGAATAAAGATGCCAGAGCTCTTGATCAAAAAGCCTTGTATTGTGGTTTCATCAATTACCACCCCATCTCAGTGCCATAGCTAAAAATCACCCCAGGTTACAACCACTCACACATACATCTTTCTTTCCTACACATAGTAGAGCTTAGAAAAAACACACTATTTGGGTGATATAATTATATGACAATGAACATGCATGTCAGATGATAAATGACAGTTCATTAAAAAGATCATTTACTAATGTTGTTTATCGTTAGCACAAAAAGGATTATTTAAGAGGAGCGTTCATTTCAGATGCTTCCATTAGGGACAGTGAAGACTTCAAGTACCTCGTCTTCTTGACCGTTGTGTTATTTTTCTTTATATCTTCTTTATTTTGAATATTACATGATTAAAAACAATACTGAATGAAAAGCAATCGTTTTATTTTGCTAAAAGCACATTTCAAAAAGAAACTCACTCAACTGAACACTGCATAAAGTTCTGGTCTAACCAATGGGATGAAAGATTAATATTTAACTGTCACTGCTCACGTTCAGAGGGACTTGCTATTTTATTTAACAGTTCTTCGGGAAAGGTCATATCTAATAAAAAAAGATGCAAATGGTCACTAGGGTGTGCTGGTTATGAATATAGAAGAGTGATTCTTTATCATCCACAAGCTTTATGGTTACAATATCAGCCCACAGAACAATGATTTAATGTGAGCTGTTAGCTCCATGAATGATGAAATGAAAGCCCTTTATCATACTGATAAAATGGTAGTCCAGGGAGATTTGAACACAATTCTGGATGAATAGAAAGACAGGTGTCGATCAGTTGGAACACACATCACTTTATCAGGAACCTTTATGGATTCAGGCTGACTTTAGAAGATATATAGAGAGTCAATAGGTGTTTCAGCACACCTGGTTTAAATCAACCAGAACCAGTAACCCCCGAATCCATTACTGGCAATCTTTATGAAGTAAAAATGTTATTTATGAGCTGATATTATCTCTTAAACACTAAATACACTGAGAACTAAAGAAACTCAAGTCTATTAAAAATTGGAATTGCTCTCTATAAAAGACCCTCAAATTAATTTATATATAAACAAATCCGAGTTCTTTAAATATAATGTAGGGAAATATTCAATTTCTCATTTCTTATAGCTGTGAAAGAAGAAAGTGTTTAAATAAGGGACTAAATATGCACAGTAACAAAAATAAACCTACAGAAGAGGACAGTTCAATCTTTGTATTGAACTGCATAAAAAGATTGGTGCAGACAAGAAAAAAGCAATCAAGAGAAAAATGTCATCAAAAAATTAGTGATTAGAAATGAAGAATGATCTGCTCCCCAAAACAATCTCTTATGAAGTTTTTTTTAATAGATCAAATCAAATCAACTTTCTGTGAACATGACTCCTCAATCTTTTTGGAAGAAATTGAAGATAAAATTCCCACAGTTGATAGAGTTCCAAAACATCTGTGACACAAAAATAACACACCCATCAAGAACTGTAAGATGCACTCAAACACTTACCCTCAGAGAAAATAGTTCAGTTCTGATGATTTGACAGTAATGCTTTGGACATTTTTGTGGTGTAATTTCTAAAGTTTCTGAGGTTTATGCATTTTACAAACTTTACAGGAATTGGACTGGTAATGGAAGTCAAAGCTAAAACTTGGTGTGCTAAGAGCCATTAGGCATGTTACAGGCCTTCTAACCTTGTAACCTTTTGCAACAGCGTCATACCTCAACTATTTTGCAAGAAAATACAAATGTTGTTTTGGTGCAGTTTTTGGACTTTTATACACGGTCCGTCTATATGGCTCAAAAGTACATAGCATAATTTTAAATGCAGGCTAACTAAATCAAACCAGACCAAAATTAGCTTTTGGGTTCTTTATTCTAAATTATGAAATTTGGTGTTCAGTTAAAAAAATAAAAGGTTGAAACATAAATTTCTTCAGACATCATTCTTGCAAATAAGTTAAACATACATATGTATATGTAATCCCACATTTACCATAGTCTTCTTTATCCAGTACTTCCAGTGTTGTGGCTCAGCTGCAGGGGAGGAGTGGGACAGTGGGTTCAGGGGACAGTGCCAGGAAAGACTAGCTGGGACAGCCACTTTTAGATGTTTTCTTGAGTGTAACCAGAGATTTGCGGCATGCTTTAAAATGTGTATATACTTAATGAAGGCATCTCTTGATTGCAGACTTTGATAGCGATATGCCTTTTTCCTCCAAAATGTTGTCTTGGCTAGAATTTGTAAAGGCTTTATTCTTATCAACGGAAATAATTGTTTTCATGATGCTCTATTCTCTACTGTGTTCTTTCAGGCCATTTGGTGTTGTTGAGCTGGTCCATGCATTCCTTCTTTTTATGGCTGCACCAGATTGTAGATCTGGCCACTCCTAATGTTTTTGCTATGTCTATGATAGGTTTATTTTGTCATTTCAACGTAATGATGGCCGAATCAAATTCTCTTTGGAACTTCCTGAGAGTTCCAGCATTACACACTTGGAATCAACCCGTGTCCTATTATCTACTTAGAATGTCATGAAATAAGGAGAAACAGGCTTCATCTTTCCATAAAACTACTTGTCAGTCAATTTATTATTACTTAGAGGGCTGGGTTAAATTACTAGAGATAATACTTACCCTTGAATTCTACTTGAAAGTCTACAATGTAATCACTTCTTGATTGTTTGATGTAAAATCAACTGTGGTGGTGTGCTGAGGCAAAATTGAAAAAAAAAATCGTCATACCTTTTGATCATAACTGTATCTTTTGCTATAACTAAAGGTATATCTTTGCCTCTTTTGTGTGCGTGTGAGTGTGGAAGAAGAGAAAAAATAATAATAAAAAGGTTAAGTGATTCCAATCTCTTTCTGTTTGCTATGGGAGAGAAAAATGACCGATTAACAATAGATAAGAGGCGAATAATGTGATATTACATAATGAATACATATATCACATGCTCGAAACAACTGGTTAAAGTGAATTTGAATACATCTTTACCCCAAGAATGAATACTATATCCTGTACCTTTGCTATCTTCCTCCCTCTTGTCTCATATAATCCAACCCAACCCTGTGTAGCATTCAGGTGAACAGTGATTGGCCCATGTAAAAACCATGTGTCAAATTCAAGGACATGAGTAAAATGAGAATAATATACAGAGCTTCTTCTTCAGTGCTTTTTGGTAAGTGTTTTATATAATGAGACGTGTAGTGGATCCCCCTTTTCCAGTCTCATACATTATTTCACCTTCACTTGGATGTTAGTCGGAGAGTATCAAGCCAAAGTGAGGTACCAGAAGGAACTGGTATAAAATAGTGGATGAGAAAGAGCGATCTAAAGAATTGTACAAATTGGGAGTGACATATTATGCTTTTTCATGTCAATGTCTCATAAGATTTTAGAACAAAGGCAAGTCGTTTGAAATGAGTGGGGCATTCAAAAAACAAACAACAGCTTTCAGAATGTTCCGCTGAACTGATCGATGGTTTGCCAAATATCAGTCACTGCTCTTTTTTTGGTGCAGTGTTACGCTCTGTGTTTGACCTTCCTGATGGCTGAGGTAGACTGAGGATATGTACGCGAGAGACAGTGTAAAGGCAAGTCCAACAATAAGTCATGATTGATTTTGTCCCCTGCCAGTTGGAGGAAGAGACAAACACGTTCCCCACAGGGCCTAGTGAGATAGATTGTGTACCACGAATGCCATTGTTACTGAAAACCACATTTTCCCTGACAAGGCAATGCAATTTCTCCTCCTTCTCTCCTCCTTTCTCAGGCTGGCAAATACTCTTAGTCTGATAGATGGCATTTTATCCAATCACACATCTCTCGTCTTCTTTGTTTCTCCCATCCCATACCAAACACACAAACACATAGAAGAAGAGAGACAATGGCAAATATGACTCTGCATACTGTATGCATGTTTTAAAAGTCAGCAATTAAATTAAAGCGCATCTGGACTTTACTTGATACGCCCACCGGCGCTTGGTATTTAAGCAAGGAAGGATCTTAAGTCCTTTGTTTAAAAAATATGGGGGGATGTAAAACACATGACAGTCTTTATATGAGAAAAAATGGAGAGAACATAGTTAAGCATAGAGAACAAAAGGTTCTTTGTTATGGCGAGAGTACTTATGAAAAAAGGTTTTGTGTTATTTAAGTGAGTACATCAGTCACTCAACAATGTTTCACCAAGCTGCAAGTAAAAGCATGTTATACTGAACATTGATTATCAAATAAAAAGAGGTCTCCCGATGACATTTACAGTACTGTGCAAAATTCTTGAGCAATAATAATAACAATACATTTATATTTTGTCAAGAAACTGGGAAATAAGCGCAGCACTTTATTGAAACAGGTGCAGCGAACTATTGTATTTCCATGTATGTTTACATACATGACATTGGAGAGACTGTGCAATTCTAAAAGACTTCAAAGTCATAATTTAGTATGATCATCTTTATTCTTCAACAGCCTAAACTTTCTTATCTGAACTTTCTTGTAATCTCTCTAAGTAGTCTTCAGGATTAATTCTACGGACTTCTTGAAGGACTATCAAAGCTCATGTTGAATGTTGGATGCATTTCATTTCATTCTCTGTCAAGATGACA
Source organism: Maylandia zebra (assembly GCF_041146795.1). Classification (NCBI taxonomy): domain Eukaryota; kingdom Metazoa; phylum Chordata; class Actinopteri; order Cichliformes; family Cichlidae; genus Maylandia; species Maylandia zebra. Next base: position 10,769,914 of record NC_135173.1, on the reverse strand, counting down.
CCACAAAGTCACACTTGAGATCTGGACTTTGGGGAGGCCATTCCATGACTGATATTGTTCCACTGTGTGTGTCTTTCTTTTCAGGAATTTCCTATACTGCATTGGCAGTGTGGTTGTCTGATGGTACTTTTCTGATGATCCTGTGTTCATCTTTTCATCAATTTTGATAACATTACCACCACCACCACTGGCAGAGCCCAAAACCACGACAGGGCTTATAGTGTGTTTTACAGATGTCTGTAGATACTCACTGTTGAACCTCTCTCGTAACTTCCTCCATATGTAATGTGGCATAACTCAGCCTTTATCACTGTTTTCCTTCCTTAAGAATGGCTTCTTGGAAGCCGCTCTTGCCACTTAAACCATTTCTGATGGGGCTTTAGTGAACAGGTTTTCTATTTCTGACGAACGTGACTTTAAGAGACTGTTTTTATTTGTGCCACTTGTCCAATTTCCTCCATTTTTTAAAGACACTTTGGACACTGTGCCAAGATATGCGGAGTTTTTGATGACTAGCTTTTTTGGAATGACCTTGTTCGTCCAAATTACTATTTTATGCCTGCAAAACTGTGTCATCTTTGGCATTTATCAGAACACATCATGTGTTTTTGTGAAAGGCTGCTCGTAAAAAGATACCACTATAAAAATCACAGGAAGGCCTTGCTGGAAGCAAACTCTAAAGAAATGATGGCTGATTTCAGACTGTTGCATAGAACTGTATATTTTCCAATTAAAACTTATGAAACACTTTTAAACATCCAGAGACATTTTAAATTCTTATAGTAACAGAAATCTAAGATTTTTTTTAGAGTGCACAACCAAAACACACAGACAGACACACAACACCTAAATAAATATATAAAACAAGAAAGGGAACAATGAAATACAGCTGTATTCTATTCTTGAATTCTCCAGTCAACGGGCTCTCGTGCTTTGAACAAAAGCTGTGTAGGCTGACAGAGGCACATTGTAACAGTGCAGGACCCTTGCTGTGTTTTCTCATCTGCCAGTCAGCTCCTGTTGATTACAGCTGGCTGCCAGGAAGAAGAAAATTAATCAGTGGTGTCAAATTGCTATGTAGCTCATCTGATCGGGCACAGGAACACACTCAGTGACACACAATTTATGCAGCGTGTGCAAAGGAAATCCATCTATTACATTGCCAGACATAGCCCCTTTGGAAATTTGCTAACCTTCACAAAGTTACCTTCTGTTGCTAAATGTTGCGTTCACTTAGTTAGACTCTAGTTAGTAACTGCAGAGCTGTCTTTGCATTGAAAGAACAAAAAAATATTTTCAAAACTGTGAAATGGTCAGTTTAATTTATTTAAAAATGTTAGTGTGTAAAGTATGTAGACAATTTCGCTTTCAAATCTTGGTAAATATTTATAATATGGCTTGCGACTAAGGGCGTAATTCTCCTGTAATTAAATGGAATTTCAATTATCTTATTTGAACATGTATATTTACATCTTAATTATATTTATCTGCAAATACCTAAACAAGTCGGGCTTTTACAGAAAACAAAGAAATTCTTATACCGTAATTAAATGTAAGTAGCACCTATTTCATAAATTCATATGTTATGCAAGAAAGGAAACACAAATTATACTGTAACCACGTTTGTTTGTTTTGTTTTTTTGGTTGATTTTTTTGTGGTTTTGTTAAAGTACTAGACAAGTAATTGAATTACTGTGTAATGTCTTGGTACTTTCTGCAGACAAACAATATTTCCTGTTACTGTTAACCCTATCTAACTTCATAATATCTCATTTCTTTTCAGAGTGCTCAAACATACGTAACTTTTTTTCCTCAGTATGAAATTTACATAGTAAAATAATTAAATAACTGCCTGTGCATGATACACATACACAAATGTGTAAAGGGAAAAATAAATCCAATTCAAAATACGACCTGGGCCGCAAAAGGTATTCACAATGTAAGATAGGGGAAATACTGATTGTTTTTCTGCAAATTTACTTTGATATTTCAACCTACTGAGAATTACTTACACACTACTTAGATGTACTTGCAGTACAATCATTTGTTGTAAAACCCTGACTTGTTCTAGTGTGCCTGCCTTTAAGTAGTTGAAGCCTAGGTGAATTTCATCAGAGCACCCCTGTTGATGATGTCATGGCTTTACAGTGCGCTCACACGGCGTTGCTGCTTCAGCAGCCTATTTTGTCATTAATAGCATAAAAAGAAAATAAAGAGGTAATTTCATGACACAAATCAGTAATGCAGCTATGAAACATACTTTAACTGTATAAGTTCAAACTGTTCTGACAATATGGGGACATTGCTGTGACTTGAAAAGTGTCCGTTTATTTTTGTTTGTACTTTAAATAGTGTCAAAAACGTTAGCTAATGTAGCTAAATATCGAGAGAAATTTGCCTCAAAAGGGTACAAATGCGTACATCCAAACCTGAATAAATACTGGTCTTTTACACACAATTTATTAAGTTTAGCTTCACGAATGTTATGTTTTCAAGTCCCAGTTTAAAAATGGAACATCTGGGCTTCCACTGTATACATGTGGGTTTTTTTGTTTTTGTTTTTCCATTAAAGTGGTTTCGTTTCTTTTTCTAAATAAACTAGAAAACATGTAAAACCATTAAAGACAATACAGAGTAGCCTATAAAGGTTAATATATGGTTTAAATAATATTCTGCTACATGCCATGGTTGTGCATCTCTTTGTGAAAATATCTATGGAGTGTTAGGGTGATTTTCCAATGTCTGTACTGAAAAATGCTACTCTCGGTGCTTGATGATTTGCTGGACTCTGGTGATTGAGAGACTGAAATAAGGTTATGCATGTTTCTCATCTTATCTGCTTTGCCACAAATAGTTCTTTAACTTCTTTAATAACTGAGCCCTTGTTTGATAACTAAAGGCTCCACCCTAAACGGCTGGATTAAACTGAAATCTCTGATTATTCGCTCTGAATTATTCTTAGACACTACAATAGGTCATCCAACTAATTAGGTTGCTTTTGAAGGTAACATTGTAATGTTTATCCAATTCAACTGAGGTTTCCAAATGTGAAAAGGGCTTATAATATTTGCAAACAGCATATTCCATTAATGTTAATTACAAGGCACTGCATGCATGACATTATGAGTGGGAGCTGAGCCCCCCTAAAGGTTTGAACCTAGAATCACCTCTGATTAGAAGGTAAATAATTTCAAATTAAATACATCCCATCCATCCATTCTCTTCCGCTTATCCTTTTTCAGGGTCGCGGGGGGCGCTGGAGCCTATCCCAGCTGTCATAGGGCGAGAGGCAGGGTACACCCTGGACAGGTCGCGAGTCTGTCGCAGGGCCAACACACAAGGACAGACAACCATTCACACTCACATTCACTCGCACATTCACACCTAGTAGCAATTTGTATTATCCAATTAACCTATCCCCATAAATGAAATTTATTTTATTACATGGGAATTATACCCTTAGCTGTGGGGCATGTTATAAGTGTAAGTGTCAGCAAAATCTTTTACCCATTTGCATTATAATCTCAAACTAAAGGATGATTCAGTGAAAAGGGTCCAACTGCTACATATCTCTGCTGATTTCATGTTTTTAACTTGTCACAATCCGGGCTGCACACGTGCCACAACAAAAACCCAAATATGCATTCAAGTATTGTTCAAAAAACTATTTATTTTAAATAAAAGGGGGGGGGGGGGAAGAAACCTTACACAAACTATGGCATGTGGGTGAAGAATGGTTTACACAATGTTGTTTAGTGCAGAGCAAAACCAAAGCCAACCAAAACCCAGAGTGGTGCCTCAGGGGAAAGCGCCACACAACGACTGAGCTGTGATGGCTTTCATAGAGCACTGGCACAACTGGGCCCAGGTGTTGCTATTGTCACTAATTGGGAATGACCCACTCACTCCGATTCCTGCAAATGAGGCACACAAACAGGGCAGCAGAAAGGCAAGGTCGTTTGTTGATTTGGTGTCTTTGTGAAACACTTTGTAGCATGCATGTTACAACTGTTCCAAGACTAAAGACTATCCCCATTATTGACACCTTGAGGTGCAATATTATGGTTAACTTTTTTTTGAGTGCGTGATGGGAAGTCACTGTATGAGTGTCCACTGGTTTCTCTGTAAGATCTACCTGTAGCTCAACACACTGTATAAAAAACAAGATAGTGACAGCAAATCCATTGTGTGTTTGCTGTCACTAACTTAATATGGAGCTAAGTGTTTAAATGAATGATGGAGATAAATGAAATATGGTTGCATGGCAGATGAGACTCAGACTTGGGATGCTGCCTGCTAAAAGGGGATAGCAGTAGATTCATCCAATAGGCAATTGGTGCCATCAAGGAGCTTTTCTTTGTTACTGTAAGCCAGAAAATGTCACAGACAGTTTAATCAAAGTATGTAACTATTGCATTGGAAATCTGACTTCCTGGTCAAGTGCTAAGAGTGGGTTTGGTAGTAATCAGGTAAAGCCTGCTGCAGTTGTAGTTTCAATCAGGAATGTCAACTTTGCCTCCCTGTGTTATTCTTTTCCTGTGTTGGCCTGATTGCCTCCTGGAGCTGTCTGATTTCTAAGCCTTTGTGTCAAATGACCATGTGTCACAGATAAAAATTTTGAGAGAACCTGGAGCTTTTTATTCATTCATCATGTGTGCATTCTTGTTGGAGCTCTTACACTGGGGATTTTTTTTTCTCTGGTATTAGGAATGAGTTGAACAGCTGTTCAGTCTTGGTTCGTACTAGTTTAACTATGGACTCGTCTTTGGATATTTTTCAGTGGATTTGCAAATAATTCTCTTACTTCTTGTAACATATTTTCCCGCTTTTGCAGAAATACCTTACGAGTCTTGACTGTTTACCCAGATTGTGTAATTAAATGAACTACTGTACGTGCCATTGTGAAGCCTAACCAAAGATTAAGCAAAGTACCAAAGAGGATAGTGGGATCTTCTGTCTCTATATACCTAATTTACTCCTCAACACGTGAATCGTATCCTTAGTAGGTTGTTTTGACATTGCAAAATTAGGTTGAAAGCTACAAATGCATATCAAAAATATTTGCTGGTAAAGCATGTTAAAGACAATCAGATTTCTGCAAACCATGCTCACTGCAAAGGAATATAAAGTCTGAAGTTCTGTTGTGGGGAAATAGTGTCAAGCTGCATCAGGACTTGGAAGAGGGACTGCCACGGTTGCAAGCAGATACAAGCTAGCAACAGTTATTCAAGCTGAGCTAGGATTTGGGAATGCAGTGTGCAGGCTGCTAAGTCTGCCATATGATCCAGTAGCACAGCCTGTACCTCCCTCAGAATCTAATTGATTATGTTAATGGATTCCAGAATTGGTCGGATTGTTTCTGGGAAGAGGGATAAAGAAAGTTTTGACAATGTTAAGTCTCCTCTTGTCCTCTAAGCACCATGTATTGATCTTCTGTTTGTGCTACAAATGGTATATGGGCAGGTGGTATATTGTTTCAGACTGACAAAAACGGGGTTGAATTCCCTATGAGAGTTATTTGGAATTCAGCTCATACCAGTTTATTTACTTTGTCACAAAAAAAGACTCTGGCCAGTGTATGGGTGTCACAAGATTCTGAAGTTTAAGTTGCCACTGTTTGTGTGGCCTATGCAGATTATAACAACTAGTTTCTCCTCAAACTACAGATGGATACAATGGTTGTTGCATGTGTGATCATACCATTCCTACATCTGTCACATTTAAGCCCCAAATAAAGGGACTAATTGTGAATTATCCATTTTTATTCTTTTTTTCTTTCCTTTTTAAAGTCTTCTGTTGCCACAATCACTGATGCGTACAGTCCTTGTTGTATACGATTACTGTTATGCCGTTGGTGTGAGAGCCACAATTAACACACTCCTTTGCACAGGTTCAACACACTGACAGTTCCTAATAAGTCCAATTATTGTTTACAAACTCTAGCTGTCTAATCATAACTGCTTACTCACACTGTTATCTAGGCTGGTTGTTTTCTCTATTGCAATATACTTTTCATTGGGTCATGGAATTACCTTGAGAGGAAAACACAGATTAAGTTAGTGGCATTACTATATTGAACAATGAGAGGAAGAGTTTTATGGCTGACTGCAAACATCAATCCTGGGACTTGCTCGTTCCTTCCTGTAACAACGTGAAAAATAGGCATCTAAATAAAACATTGCAGTCTCATCCACCTCCAATGTACTGTAGCTTTCCTCTACTAACTTGCATATTTTCATATTTTTAAAGTGACAGTTTACTGAATGTTGCCTAATCCTCTGTGGCTTATAGATTTAGTCCATCTTCCTTGCAGACTTAGTAACATCGTATAATTACTGGCTGGGACATAAGTGAGAAACATTACTGAGGCAAACTGATTAATTTTGCCTGAGTGGATATTTGCCCTGTGATAGATGTTTGTGTGTGTTTAAATACAAAGTCAAGCAGGCAAATAACAGACTGAAACAACAATGGGGCAGCTCTGTTTTACCTGTCAGTAAGAACCAAAAGGCATTAAAACAGGTAAATAGATCAAAGCCTGCACTTCAAAATGACACACAAAGACAATGGTACACAGATCAGGGGCACACAATGGCCTACAGTAAAAGAGTACGGTAAACAGTTGACCTGACTGGTCATGCCTTTTTATTGCCAATGTTTGCTGGTTTTGTCTCAGTTAATGTTGGCACTGCATGAACTCATTTCTTTGCGTAATTGTGATGTAATTGTGATCAAACCATATTTCACATTTAGATTAACATTTTGTGCAGTGCCCCAAGATGATCTGAAAGAAGACTTTTCATAATGTGTTATAGTGTTCATGGACGATGTAATACAGCAGTTATTGGACGACGCAGGACCTCAGCCTCTCCAAACAGCTATATCCATTATACTGCCACATTTTCTTCAAAGCCCAGCTAAATATGGAATATAATTTTTCTTGTTGAAGAAATGTCATGGGAGCATGCCTTTCCCATTCTCTGCCACTCCTGGCTTAATTAGAGTTCTGTAATTACTAGGACTGTAATTTCTGGGTTGAGGAGATGGGATGTGTAGCGTGGGTTGCGAAGGAAATCCTTAGAGCTTTCATGCAAAGCAAGCGTAGATGCTTTGTCTCCCATGCAATCGTGTCAAAAGGCTCCCAACAGTCTAATCTCAAAGTGGAGATGAATTAGGCCATTATCTAGACTTATATTACATTTTTTAATCTGTTTTAATCAATAAGAGTCCTGACATTTATAAGTCAAGAATTTGAGCTGTAGTAACACCTCCTGATCATTGTGTCAGGCTATTATCTGCCAGAAACACTGGCACTTGGCCTGAATCCAGCTAAGCAGATGGGAGCAGGTAAAACTGTTTTTGATGCTTTATGTTAAGTGCCTAGAAAGGAGTAGGCCAGCTTGAGGAAAATAAGCCGACTGTGTATTATGCTGTCGGGCTGGTGCTGATGATGATGATGCAATCTCAGACAGTGAACTCTCCCTCTGTTTTTTTAATTTCCCCAAAGCATCTGTTTCTAAACAGGGGTTTTATCCTTTAAAGCTGAGACATATTGTAACCTTCAGCTGTTTTATTCTTTTCTAAGCGCTAAGCAGGATAGCCAGAGGGAACAAATTGCTGCCAGGACACTATACACACTTCAATATGGGTAATTACCTCTAGAATCAGTTCAACGCATTACTAACTATGTGCTTAGGGAGACTGAGGAACTTCAGTGAAAACAACAGATTCACTCAAATGTTAGCTCTTAAAAAATGTAAGTACTGTACGTACATTTAGAATTCTGGGGCAGTGCACAGAGCAGGCATGTTTTAATTACTTCTGCACCACTATATGTGGTATACTCAATATCAACTTAAATTATTAAAATGTAACAGTTTTTTTCTCATGAGCCTTCAACTAAGCTCTTTTCCCAGTTTTTTGCTGCTGATTTAGATTTGAAAGCGTTTGAAGAACTTAGCAATTTATGGTCAGATTCTTGAGTCCACTCTCCCTCTCTGTCTCTAGCTCTCGCTTTCACTTGCTCTAAGTGTATTGTGTGTTGACAGCTCTTTGAACTATAGGGCTTGATATTGTGAGCTACTCAAGCAAGATAAAATAATGTAGATCTACTTCAGAGAGAGACAGAGACGGGGGAGAGTGCACTCTGCTGACACTAAACTGACAGTTTTCCAATACCCATTAATTTTTTCTTCTTAGATGAAACAAATTATTTTAAACTTGTCAGTGTGATTTTTGATGGTGTCCCAGGGAATCTAATTTTTAAAGTTATTGCAAAACTACCTAAATATCTTCTGAAGTGAGAACACCTTTGCTTACAGCACTTACAGCAGAAAGTAGATTGCTGTGGCGATTTAATCATCTGGCAGCTTGCCTCTGGCACAGTGTTCAAAAGCTTGTCTGAGATGTGTAACAAAGGTAATCTGACTTGATTCACTTCACTTCATAGCTGCACAAAGGTGTCTAGGTGGTCCTCAAACATGGTCAGGAATGTGCCAGCGTTCTTGTTATCCTCTTTGAGCCCCATTAAATGTGATGAAACAAACCAGTTGCCAGTACTAGTGGAGTAGTAAAATACACTAGTAATTTAACTAGTAATTTATCTCATAATTTAACGTTTTGTGATTAATCATCTATTAACAAGCTAAAAAATGTTGTTTGTTTTTAATTTTTTTTTTTTTTTATCTTACTATGCTTCTCTATTGTGATTGCACATGCTTTAATCAACCCTGCCTCCTTTCTCTTTATTCCTGACCACTGTGAAAACATGCCCAGGAAATTCATTCATCAGCCACCATCACACACTTTGTTTTTCATGTATAAATCTAAGACTGTGTGTAGATGGATGCAGCCAACATGACATCACCCATTGGCTTATGGACTACTATTTTAAAGTCAACTCAGCAATTTGTCCTTTTTTTAAGCCTAAAGTGACCATATTTGAAGAAGAGGGCAGACCTGGGGCGTTGCCAGCTAAGCTGCCAAGCTTGCTTAGAAAGGTTCATCTGTAATTCCCTGAATATTAAATGGGTTGCTAACTTTGGCTAGGGAAAAACAGTCCTAAAACAAAATGTACTTACTGGAGAAATGGAATAGCGTATTCCTTAGAGTGTCTTTTAAAACAGATGAATAGTGAACAAGATGAAACAGCACCCGCCTGTCATGCAAACAAAGCATGCTTTGCATAATAATGTTCTTTTAAGACTTATAATGTGCTACTCTACCAGACCAAAGTTGATATTCCCTGCATTTTCCCATTATTTCTTTTTCTTTTTCTCCTTTTAATTTGCTAAACAAGATGTCCCAAAGGGGAGTTTTGCTGTAGCTTAATTGTTTCCTGAATAAAGTATTTGGAAGTTTGCACAAGGCTTTTAATGTTTTTAAGGCAGCTAGTTGTGTTTCAGTGCTTAATGTGATCATTGTTAAATTTACAGAGAAAGACTATGGGACACAATCATAGGGCGCTGACAGCATTATTAGAATTAAAAAAAAAAAAAAAAGTTGGATCACATATCAAACAAATATATCAAACTGAAAATCTGAGAAAATTATACTTTTTTCCTTACACTCTATCAACAGCACGGGTTATCTTTCCTCATCCAGCATTTCTGAAGCAATTTGAAAGCCAATCTCTTTATAGAAAATAGAAACCACATTCCCTGTGGCTTTATGATGCTTGCTGATAGAGGAAATCCCTTGAATTACCAAGCCTCTTTTCAAAGACCTTGATCTTGAGTTTGACATCTTCTTCCATAACCTGAGGTTCTTGAATTGTCACAATGACAAAAATTTGCAGAGGGTTCTGCAGCTGTTCAGAGTCCCGGATCCCAGCGAGAAAGCAAAACCTTTCTCTTGAACATGATATAGGTGCCAGACAATTGTGGTTTATCTTCATTATATATTAGTGTTTATCATATCCAACAGCTTCCCCTACTTTTACCAAACAAGTTTCCAGGTTGATTGACTGGTTGGTTGGTTGGTATTATGCAATTGCCTTTTTTTTTAATTAAAGTAACTTATATATTTTAAAATTAAATGAAAAAGTATATTTATTTTGCATTTGAGGAGCATATATTTGAAAAACTTGGGAACTACCAATAATCTAAATGAAACTAAGCCTAGACAGAAAATAATTTACCCACTGACTGGGAGTTGAACAGACCAACCAGCCACAGTCAGTAAATCTTATCTTTGTGCTCCTTTTGTAATGATTCCTATGGTAAGCAATAATACATTGTGTGTTTGTGTGTAACACTGAAATATTTTTAACCTCACTTAGTGAAGAGGGTGCTTGTGAACTGCTTGAAAGAATTCTTAAAAATAAGGGCATCCTGCGTATGTGTGAGAGAGGGTAGACATGATAAATTATAATCACTGTCTTCTAGATAAATGTTGCTTTGGATAAACTGTGCATCTACACAAAAGCTGGCTCTCAAACAAGTTTTTCCGTATCCTAAAAGAACACTGTTCACCCGATAGCCTAACAAATAAATAAATGAACAAAACAAAAAATGCTGCCAGCTGCCTCACCGTTAATGCAGACAAATGTTTTTTTGAGCAGAATAATGATGTTATTTCAGATGTCAACGTATCAGTGAGATGTTAAACTGTATCCATGCACACACACACACACAGATAGATAGATAGATAGATAGATAGATAGATAGATAGATAGATAGATAGATAGATAGATAGATAGATAGATAGATAGATAGATAGATAGATAGATAGATAGATATGGTGTGTGCTATATAGTATACAATACTATATAAAGAAGAAAAGAGGTGGACAGACTTTTGTGAATTGTTTATAGTCAGCAATAATGATAAAGCCAACACAATTTACTGTAGAATCCACTCCACTTGACCCACAGTTACTATATGAGTCAGAGGACAGCTAACATTAATAAATGAGCATGCTGTGGACGATCCATTAAAAACTGCTTTGAAGCTCGATTTAAGAAAAGATGGTTCTCTAACCTGCTCAGTGTAATTTCAATGAGAAATGGTTAGTCTACATCGGAGGACATTCACACAAATTAATATAAATGTAGTTTGGGAAAATATTTGTCAGAATAAGGTAGTGGTTATTGTAGTCACTGTCAAAAGCCATCATTTTCACAGTAGCACATGCCATATGCCCCTGTGTATATATATCTATTAGATGACAAGTACAGACATGAGTGTGAGTAGGGACAATTAATGTACCAAGGCAGGGATAAAAGTGACAAGACCGAGAATCAAAGCAAACCACACGATGTAAGAAGTGATGGAATTGTTTTTATTGATTGTGTTTTTTTCTTACAGATGCGAGGAGGGATGCTGACAAAGACATAGTTAATACATCCTGTGCAGTGAATTTAGTAGAAAGGAACAGTTAGGTGTAATCACTCAGAAGTCAAGACGAAGGCCTTTCACGGTGTAGCTCAAAGGAAAGTGCAGGTGGATGCTGAGAAAGAGAGGAAAACAGGGGACAAGAGACAGTAGATATAAAGAGAAGAGAGATAAAGTGAGGTTTCATCTTTGAGGTCTTTGTCTTTAGCTCTAGTGTCGTCTTTTTCCACAGGATGGCTTCAGGCTCTGCATATTTACATATTTATTTCACTTGCACAACTATTTACATAATTACCATATTAAAAAAACAAACCATGACAGTGCTTTGTGGTATACGAACCTGCAATGAACTCATGGTTTCTGAACACGACTTCAGTTGCAATGGCTACAAACACAATATTCTCTATTTTTATCATTCACTGCTGCCCATCATTTTTTTATTGCTTTTTTTGTCCTCTCTCTACCCCCATGGGCAAGCATGAAAGGTGCAGGATGCATTATCAATGTGAAGGGGAATGTGTGTGTGTGAATGTGTGTAAATGACCTACTGTGCCCCTGTTGAAAGACCTGTACACCATACGGGTCTCTCCATCTGATTTGCCCCATCTGCTATCAAGACAGGTAGTGTCTACACCAGTGGAGAGCTCTCTTTTTCCCTTTGTCTTTCTGTCTCCCTCGATCGGTCTCAGCCTTGTCTGTTTCATACACATACATATGCGCTCACACGGTTGTGCCACAATAGAGAGCGCTTGTTAGTGAGACATCTGCCAGAGTATAGGCTGACTGACATCAGTCATCCAGCTGTAACAGATGATCATGAGGAGCAAGGTCAGCATTCTCTGCCCTGTCCTTTCTAACCCTGTAAGGCCTTTGACTCCACTGTGAGTGCTGTCTCTACTTCTGAACAGCAGGTACATGCTAACTTTGCTCAAAATTTCACCTCTTGTCTGGTTCTGGAGTTTTATTCTGGTCCTACAGATTCAATTGAGTGCAAGTTTTCAAAATCACTTGGCCTCACTTGTTTTTCCTGGTGACATTTCTGCCAGTTTAAATGCATGGCAGAGAAACAGGCAGTTTTAAAGTATCTGCTTGTTGAGTGATGACGTCTAAAATCTTTCTTGATAATGTGTTTTAATGCTTTGTGTCTTTGTTTTATTTGATAAAAACAAGCTCTCAAAAAAATAATCAGTGGTTATTTTCAGCCACTCTGGCTTTTTATTAGCACTATTCATGTGGCTCATGTCTTTAAGCTAAGCTTTTAAAAGCAAATCGCAATGTAACAGTACATTCAATGTGGACATTAAGCTCAGGATCAGGGCCTTTTGATAGAGAGTACTCCAAACTATATAACAGCATACTAATGACTAACCTTTTGTGAATAGATGCTTTCTTTGGTTGAATGATGGCGTTGGTCTCTTCCTATTGGGGACCTTCCAAATAAACATTTATTGAAGACAAATTAAACGGATAACCTTTGCTAATGTGTTTATATTAGCCTATCCATAGCTCTTTAGCTAGACACCGGGTTGCACATCATTATATGTCAGCAAGCCTCCAACCCTCCAAACATTGCTGCTAAATAGTTGTCTTTCTATGTTACAAGATGGCAGAGCTGTACATTTTAGTTTGTTCAGAAATACTTGAACATGGTAGATCATCTTTAGTCAACTTCCAATTCCGCTAAACCTTGTAAATCTTCTTTGGATCTGGACGTTAAATGTTATTACACCACCCGGTAAGGTATCCACCCTGATCATTTTATTAGAGCTAAAAGAATGCAGAGTGTTTTTAACTTTCATGGAAGACTCTGTGTTTGTTTGATTTAAGAAACCAAAGACGCATTTGGACCAAGAAATGGCTGATGACGTCACATGTGCTCTCTCACTATTAAAATTATGATAGATTACACTATAGCCTAGTAGAAACTTGCATCTGACAGTTTCCATAAACACTTAAGCAAACCGTTTTACTACTAGGATCAGATACACCAAAGGCACAGTCAAAGCAGCTTTTGTAGTGACTTGTTGATGGAGCCATCAGAACCTCACTGAAGCATTTAGACACAGCTGTGCTGGTGTGTTGCGTTTTGTGAATGCATGACTGGCATGACTCTCTTGTAAATGTGCCTCAAAGGGCATTTAAGAATTAAGTTAATACAGAGTTTAAATGTCATTTATTCTGAGAAATTCTTTTTGATATCTGAAAATGCACTTAAAAAGAAGTCTTATGACTTAGATTTAAAAGAATGACTGCCTCTGGGAATGGCAAGTGGAGCTTTTTGATTATTAACGACATTCTGCTGTTAGTTAGTGTGAGACTGTCATTTTTATATTCTCCCCCTGAGGGCATGATGACATTGTGCCACGATCTTTTTCTGTCAAAGCAAGCCGAAAGTAACAATAAAGCCCTCTGCTAGAGCAGCTGTGGGCACAAGCTGGCTTATAATGTAAATTCTTGATGTGCACATGCTGAAAACAAGCTAACTGGTCAAAGGTTCATGATATGAACAGAAATTGCTTTATATTCTTAGTAGACTGTAAATAGATATTTCCCTTGCAGTTGAAATGAACTGTTAAAGAAAGTGAAAATATCAAGGTATGCCTTACGGAAAAAAAAAAGTGTTGTATCACTGATACACATTTGAAATACAGTGAGAAGGAAACAAAAAGAAAATCTTATTGACAATGAACACAGGGAGTAAGAACTATAATATAATGCATGTTAAAACTGATCATTTTAACCGTTCAACAAGTGTCTCTACTTCCAATCTCTCTCACTCTCTCTCTCTCTTTCCATCTCTCCATCCTTGCCAAGGACACCATCCCTGCTGAGGTTACCATGGAGACAAGCCCAGAAGGGCTGTGGGCGAGACATGTGAGGGACTATGGGTGACTGTGGGTGTGTTCTAGAGCATGAGCATGTGTGTGCAAATCTTTTCTCATAATTTTTTTTTAAAGTTTTCTTCCTGTTTGTTTTCAGCGGAGTGGTTTTAACCCGGGTGAACTTAAATTATTTCACCAACTAAGGTACTATAAAACATCGCAAGAAAGAATAGGCTACAAGGTCAGGGCTAATCCATTTAGCCCTATCATATCGACAATGGTTATGCAATTTTTTTATTTTTTTGAAAATTACTGCTAAGATGCTGAATGCATTAGGAATAGTGTGAAATTAAGTGCAATTATTTTAAGGTACATATGATTATTGAGGCACCTTTTGTATCCTGGTACAGTTGTGCATTAGCATCATATTGTGCTGCAAGATGTCACACGATTTGGATTCACCAAATGATGTAAACCTCCAAGGGTATGTGCCTGTGTTAGTGTGTGCGATGAGATGTGGGGCAGGAGGTAATTTATGTGTTGACAGCAATAATTCAATTCCATTTAGTGAATAAGAGATTTCAAGCAACACCCGTTTTCTAGCTTCAACTATTTTCATCACTCTTCACAAGAGATGGTAATGTGTCACTTCCACTATTCTAGCCTAAAAAGCCTAATAGCATAACATCAAAGTCATCTTTTTCATGCCACACAAACAGATGCAGCAGCGATTACGCATTTAGGCAGTTAGCAGTTTAATGACAGATTTATGGTGCAGGCTGCAATGCGCTGTGTTATTTTGCATTAGATCTTCAGGTTTTATTTATAGTACACCAGTGAAGAGCAGATTATTTTTCTAATTTAAACTAGCCTGATACAGCAGATCGCCACACATTGCCTCATTTATATCATTATGAAACCAAATAAACCCCCCTTGCCCACACAAAAAAATAAACTTTGATGAATTGAATGACGGCTGAAAGCCTAGAACTGTGTCTATATGAAATTAATTTAGTAAAGTGCCCTGAAATATAGAACCACACAAACACAAGCACACACGCACACACACACACACTCAATCACACAGTAAGTAAAGTAAAATTTAAATAATGAGAATTAAATGATCTTGAATATTTAAGTTAAAGGCCTTTTTGAACGTCAGTGCTACAAGACCTGTAAACCTGATCACATTAGAGCAGCTAGATTGGTGTTTTAACTGATTTCACCTTGAATGACCTTGTTTCCTTAGTTCATACGACATGAGAAATGTTTTTATCACTCCATATCTAACAAATCTGACATTTAAAGCCAAGGTCTTGTGGATCATGATTCACAGCATCTACATAATAATAACACAAAAAATAACGTGTAGTTTTTATATTTTAGAGTGCACAAAACACAGTTGGGATAATCAAAAGGTGAGGGAGCAAAGGACTGTTAGAAGAGAAATACAGACTAATACACTGTGGTTAATTACCTTCATTAAACAACCATATAATCAGGCAGACAAGAGATCATTTTTAATGTGTGTGTGTGTGTGTTTCTCTCTATGGATGTGCTTTATATTGCCCCAGCTACTGTCTTCTGGCATTGATGGAGCATCATCATTATCACCTGGGCTGATGGTAGTGGCTCCTTGGCTAGACCCCGTCAAAAGGAACTGTTTGATGTCACCCTTTGTGTATGTGTGTGAGAATGTGCCTGTGAGCATGTCAGTGAATATATTTTGCTATTGCATTTTCAGTGATTCCCGTGGCCATACTAGCATCCCTGTACTGGCAGGTCCCTTATGCAAACAAATGGCTTTGGCTGGCAGGTTCAGTGAAGGGTGACGGTTGTATCTGGTTGCATCAGGCAAAGGAGTGATGGGCATAGCAGATTCAGTGGAGGAACAGTTTCATTTCACTTGAACTCAGACCCACAACATGCCCTAATAAAACACGCAAGGCCTGGCCTTAGACTCTGTGACAAAGACTAGCTTGTTTATTTGCTTTACATGTCTAGTCATTTAGTAGCTGTCTATGTTTATTGATATTAACTCAGAAGCGTGATGGCACTTTTTTTCTTCTTCCCCCTTTTTTTTTTGAAGGTCAGTTGAATAACAACCTAGTCTGTATCTAGGCAACAGCTCAGTATTGATAAAAAAGTGAGGCTGATATGAGGACAGATGAAATAAAGAAATTAAGCAAAAGGATTAATTGTACATCTTGTCTATATCATTCTTTGTCACGGTGTGGGGACTTGTTGTTTTATTTTGAAAACATAATTTTCCTAATGCACTGACACTGATCACTGATATTCCTGTCTTTGTGATTTTCCCACCTGCTCTGCTCAGATTGGTTTTATCTGTTCCTTGTCAGCCTGATTAGTCTGTGTGCTCCTCTCTCCATGTGCCAGTTTGTTTGTCTTCCGCCTTGGTTCTTTGCCCATGTTTGGCATGCTGTTACTTAACCTCCTGAAACTTGAGCTCTTGTTTTGGATGCATTTTTAATTTCTCCTAGCTACTTGAGATTAGTAGGACCCGATCAGTATAAAAAGTAGGTTTCATCTTTGAAAAATTTTTTTTTTTTTAGGTATGTCCTCATATGGTGATAATGAGTTTAATTCACAGTATAACACAATAAACTCACCATTGTTTAAGAAAGAATAAAACACTGAGGAGAATTAAGTATAATGTGCAGAAAAGCTGAAATGGAATGTGCCCATATGAGTTCTCAGGATGTTACCGCTATCATAGTTTGTTGCTATTTGAGGTTTTGTAGTCTGATGTCAACTTTATATTAATAAAGCTTTTTTTCTCTTCTAACTGGCCAATGTGTTCTGCTCTTGAGGCCTGTTGGAATGGAAATTATACACTGTTTGTTCCACTTCATCTTATTTCCTTCTGTAATTGTTTCTGTGAAATAATTTGTTGGCCAAATTAAATTTACTCTTATTATTCTTGAACACTGCTTGACAAGCTTTAGCTTTTACTGGGTGTTAATGCAAGCCCTTTGTTCATCCGCTGTGTGAAACAATACACTCTTTTAGTTTTCGTCCATATTTTTCCCACCTGTGGGGCTCAAAGCCCCACCAGTGGGGCTTAAATTTAAAAACCGCTAATTCAATCTCTAAGTAAGAATTATCTGAGCTGTATAAAATAGCCCTGATAATCCCTGTAAATAGGTTTGCATGTGTAAAATGTGCTTAAAATGCCAAATGAATTGTCAGAAAAACCAAAAGTAAAATAGTGAGCAAAATATTTTTGCTATTGCTAAGTGACAGCATACTGTCTTCCTGCACTGCTACTTGAAACCATTCTTAAACACATAAAATCAGACATAAAATCGTAGACTTATGAAGAGCAACGCAGCTACATTTGAATATGCCCACTGACTTCAATAAAACTAAAGTAACAGCCCATTTGCTCCAATTATTAATACAAGCTAGGGTGATATGTTAATCACAGCATAGTTATGACTCTTCAGCGTTGCCCTTTATAGTTGGAACAGACTTTTCTGTTAACATCAGCCTAGCAAGCTCACAAGGATGGCATGCACTGACCTTAATTTTAGAAACTTTGATCGTGTTTCATGTTGAGCTAAAGTGTTTAATATTAACATTCACCACTTTAACAGTACATAAATAAGGAAAGGTATAAAACAGCCACTTTAATTTATTGTGTACTGATATTTTTTTTATTCTAGATTAAAAAGTAATTAGTTAATTCCTATTAAACAAGTCTGCGAGGTTTAAATTCAAACACAAAACTTCTCCAAATTAAAAAAAAAGCTCACCAACAGTCATTGCTATGTTTGCACTAAAATAACATAGTACTGTAAAACACATACATTTGAAATGTACAGTGGACCTTCTTTCTCTGGCTGACATCAAACTACAGATTCATGAAGGCAAAATAGCTTGGTAATCTTTCACCTTGTTTTCTTACTAACTAAAATTCATCACTCCATACCATCCACCCACACTCCAAGTATATCGGTCCAAGCGTTTATGTACTCACACTCACACAGTTTGATCCATATTCACCATGAGCAACAGGTGTGACAACAGTCTGCATGAACCGTGTGATTCTCAGCATGAAGAGTGAGTAGGTGTTTGTGTTTTGATGATTAGTTGAGGATGAATAAATGCCAACACATTAGGCCTCATGCAGCCAAAATACACACGCACAGTTTTGCCAATGTCCCAAAAGGGGTTTAGCAACTTCTCACCTACGCCCACTGCCTGTAATTGCCTGAATAACAGCGATCCACTGCCTTCCATTACATGATGAAGAAAAAGTGACCTCTTTAGTAAAAAAAAATAAAATAATGTGTAAATTGAACATTATATCCTACTGATTGGGCTTTTTTTTATCATTATGTTTATTTTTAGTGTGAGTAATTAATGATAACCGATTAACCTCTTTTTTTTTCTTGAGCAGCCAAGACAGCAGATATTTTTATACCAGTTGCTGATTTGTCAGCACAAAATCAGTCAGTAAAGGAGCTGCTGAAGAATTTTAAAGCAAGTTTTTTATATTAGCAGTTTTACAAGAATGATATAAGAAAAGAAAAAAAAGGAAAGAAACCACACCAATGGTTAAACCATTAACTTCTTTTTCTATGGGGAAACAGGCATTCACAGTAACAGCAGGATGAGGTCTTAAAAGTTTTAGGGTCCAATGTTGGACTTAAAATGTTTTTTATATAGATCTATATATGACTTTAAAAAAACCACACAAAATCTTAAAACACAAACCACTTTCTATAGATTTGTAATGATGATATCAGCCACTTCAGATTTCCAGCTCATGGAGTTACAGACACGGGTGTGCAAACAGGGTTAGTCTTTATAACGGTCACTGTGAAAAATAATAACTCTCAGAAGCAAAGGGGAACAACAATTCGGATAATCACTGAAGGAACCTCATAGTTTGTCACTGTGTCTCTGAGATGTTACTGTACATGTGGGGCTTCTGAGGGGATCTCTTAAGCACACACAGACTTCCACTGTTTAGCACCACGGACAGCCATCTTCCATGCCAAGTAATGCAGATGATTACAAAGTGCTTTGGCACTGCTATTGAGTTAATTTCAGACCAATTCAGAGTTGCCATTTCACAAAAATACTCTCTGTAACACAGCATGTATAATGTATGTTGCCTGCTGAGGAAAAGGAACTGATGCAGACAGACCTGACAGCCCCAGGGAGTCAAATGAGTAAAGGAGAAAAGTTGATTATAAGGCTCTTAACGACTCCGCTAATTACCATTGATGCTAATTAGCTGGCGCTCCAAGTTAACTGCACAGAGGGTAATCAGTGTCTGGAACGCGACAGAAGTTAGAGTCAAACTATCATCTCTCAAACCTTCATGGGGCGCAGTAAGATGTTAAACACTCTGCTCAGAAATGTTAGCATGACATGCCCTCAAGAGAAAAGACAAAGTTTTAATTGTAAGCCAATCTGGAACTACTTTGATACATACACAAAACGTAATAAAATAATTGTGATTTGATTTATATATATATATATATATATATATATATATATATACTTTCTTGCTTATACTTGACCCTTATAGATATTGTTAATATGTTGATTTCGTTGCCAGTTTGCAGTCTTTTATGCTACAACACTCCTCATAACGCAGAAGGCACATCGCACCCACAAACACACACATGTCCCTTTAGCGTGACTTATGTGATCTGTAACTATATTATTTTGTGCAGTAAATCCACGTTTCTCCAGGAGCTGAGATACCAGCTTAATCTCCTCCCAGGGTGTCGACACATCAACCGATGGGGCTGATTTACTGTGGTCAGCTTCAATTACCAACCCTGAGAGCAAAAGGTATTCCTCAGGGTTTGGATTGCCATACATTTGAAGGACAATTATTTTTAATGAGACTGCTTCCAATCCATCTGCATGTGGGTTGAAGGATGCTTGACAAATCTGTCCTTCAGAGGGCCTTCTCCTCACTCTGATCTATGGTTCTGCTTCATTTCCTTGCAGTTATGCTGTGTGCAGAGCTGCTATTACTATGTTTCCTCACTAATGTAACATCTCACTAGGGGAAAAAAAGACTTTCAAGGCAGTATGGAAGAATATAGTCACTACAAAGTATGCACTGTAGAGTAGATGCATGTGTAGCAGGGGCTATATTGCCCCCATTTAAAAGTGCCACCTCTGGTGACTAGTTTGGTGACTTTCTCCCTTGATCAAGTCAAGTTGCCGTATGTCATTCCAACGTTGTGCAGTTGTACAGCACACAGTGAAGCCTGACAACAATCCTCCAAGACCATAGTGCTATATATAACATATAAAAGACAATCAACACAGGATCAGCTGGCACTTTTCCAGTTAAGGACACAGCCCAACTTGATATTAGGCATAGGAATGAGGATATAGTATAAACCTGTCAGCCCACCAGCCCTGTAGTATTCGATTTTTTTTTAGCAGTGGTAAAAGGTTGTTTAGCTAACTGGTGATCCAGTGCCACTGGGGAGGCTTGTTTAGGGTAGGATGCCTTCTGGATATTGTTGGTGAAGTTGTGCTAAAATAAACATACAATGATGGTACATACAGCTGGGGGATTGTGAGTTAATTGTTGGAGATCTAAGTGAAAAAGAACAGAGATCAAATAAGCTTCGTATAGCTCAAAATCATTAATACCATTCATATTTATACTGAACAGATGTACATAACATTCAGCAAATGATGTGTTTTTTTTGTTACCTTTGAGTTCTCCTTGACCTACTTCAAAATTGCTTGTTTTGCTTGTGATTTTTTTTTGTGCACCCACTCCTTGAGAGACTAGTGTTTGACTAAATTTGGATTATTGTGGAGAAATAAATTCTGTGGAGAAGTGGGTTTGTGGTGATTTCCAACATTTTGCATTCCTGAAATATTTCTTATTCATTCCCATCGAAGTTGCATCCAGGGTATATGTCTTAAGAAGAGCACACTGTGTCAGTATAGGTCAAAGTAACCAAACTTTGCTTTCCATTGCTTAAATAGCAGTGAGGACAGCAGTAAAACCTGTAGACTTTCAGTTTTACCTTCAGAGTATACAGAGAAAACCAGAGCAGGCACAGGCAGAATGAAAGCTCCACACAGAAGCTATGAGACAACAATGGTCAACCTCTGCACTACCATACCACTCTACCAGTATGTTTTAGTGTAAGTGTAAAGTTTTAAAACTCACATGTAACAGTATTCTAAATAACTGTATCGATGTACTATGTATTCTTATAGAAATGCTAACATAAGAGAAAAAAAATCCGTTAAAGAAAATATAAAGATTAATTTAACTGATACATTTGGGTTGTAATTATTAATGTCACATGCTTTTGCCACAACAGTTGTGTAGTGAAATATGACATCTTGACAATGGTATTAAGGAGCTTATCAAAGAATAATATGTGCAACATAACAAAATCTGTGGAAGCAGATTTAGCAATTCCGGTTATTATTCATGTCTTTGGGCTGAAAAACAGTTTGGTTTCATTAATTTCATGTATTCTCTCCACTTGGCTTTTATCCTCCACTGCTGGTGAGTTTACATCTCAGAAGTGGTTCTGTCCTAAGGGCTCTAAGCTCTTCCTACTATGAATGTGAGCTAGGTCCTGGGTGTAAGATCGTAAGATTGTTGTGGTGGTTGTCCTAGCCTTTCATATCCCTTGGGAACTTGTGTCTATTGGCATGGTTGTTTGATACACCAGAATGACTTTGTAGGTATGTGCAGCACTGGTTTTATCCTATTTTCGTGGTGTTTATAGTTAATAGCCAGTGAATATGTAATATATGTGTTCATCTATATACTGTGTGTTTACAGAGTATTAGTCATGTTGTTCTAAACAGAGCTTACAGTTCTATGTGATGCACCGCTGAATAACACTGTGTCTGTGTCTGTAACTCCAGCTTCAGGCTGTTCTGTTGCATTTTTTTCCACCTTCACCTGTGTATATAGTAATTAGATGCATAGCATGTGTCACACTGAGTTTTGTCTCCTGTTAAACTCTGTGATTGGATAGTGATTGAGCTGTAGCACTCTTTTATCTTCTCCTTGGTCCTCTGATGAAGAGTTCTCCCTGTGGGCTTGGCTCTCTGGCTTAATTTGTTGTGGTAAGAGAGCCTGTACTGTTGCTCTACACGGTAATCACTCAGAGCTGCTCTATCGTACACTATCAGCGCACAGACACACACTACTAATGGAAGAATAACAGGGTTGGAAAAAAATGAACTTTGCCGTCATCCAGCATCCAAAGAACACCATGTACAATAGATGAAAATTGCAAATCTAAATAACAAATTAGCCTTCGTGCTGCCAATGGCAAAGATGGTATCTGCCGTCTGCTGTCCTTTGAATTAAAGCAGGAGATCAAAATATGAGCGTGAATGAGTGAACATGGAACAGCTCCACGAGGGCTGTTCTTGAGCTGAACCACTGAGTTGAACCTGCACTGAGATTCCCCTGAGGTTGAAGCCAAAAAAGAATTTTTGACAAGCAAAGCCATAAAAAAAAAGAAAACACACACGAATGACTGGTAGGAGACCTCGGGATAGACCAACGCTGGAGCACACCGGCAATGACAGAGGACCCTCAAGCGACAGAAGGGACGCTGCACAATCTTGCTGGGGAGATATCGGGATTTAGTTAAAGATCAGCAGAAGATAGTTGATGAATTACAGCCGACCCTGGCGGGGGTTAGGGACCACAACCAAACACGAATACCTGAAATCCATGAATACCCTTATAATAATGATAATAACTGCCTATTTTACTTTTTTCGGGAGCTTTGTGTTTGGAATTTGTGCATCACTTGGCGAAGAAAAAAAATTATTGAGATTTTCCTGTGTTTACATTAATATTAATACTTGAAAATTAGTAAATCATTTTTTTTATCATAAAAATGTATTTAGTCAAGAAAAAAATACAAATAATCAGCAAATTTTTAGATATGATCTACAAAAAAGTCAGCAAGTACGCAAATTTTACACAAATAATTTGGAGTTTTTGAGGATTTGGAGAAAAATCTGTGTATCGGTGAATCCACGAATACTGAATACTGAATACTGATTGCATTGATTAAGGATGAATTTTTCATTAAAGCTATAATGCGTCAAATTTGGATTCAGAAAATTTGGAATTCCCTGATGCTTTTTTGCAACCCTCTCGGTGTGTAATGGCCTTTAGTTGTAACTGTTTTCTAAGATCCGCCGAGCCCAGAAAACATCACATAACCTCAATAAACTTGGAGACCATATCAGTGCGCATGCGCCAACCAGCGTGCAGCCTGTTACAGTCGCTCCTGCTTTCAGAGGGGGCAATAAAGAGGAGGTGAGGAAGGTCCAGGTGTTACTAAAGGACAAGATCAGAGAGGCTAAGGACAATTACAGGAGGAAGCTGGAGTGGAAACTCCAGCAGAACAGCATGAGAGAGGTGTGGAGAGGCATGAAGACCATCACTGGATTCAGGCCAACCAACAGCAGGGGAGCTGAGGGAGGTGAGAATAGAGCTAACGAGTTGAATCTGTTTTTCAATAGATTCGACACCACAGTGTCTGCTCACACCCCCACAACCTCACCTGTAGTCAGCCTGGAATCCAGAGCCACACCACTGTGCCAGCCTCTCTCTTCACATGTTGCCTCCTGTGAGATTCCTGACACCCCACCCCCACCCATCACCTTCACTCAATACCAGGTTGAGATGCAAATGAGGAGACTTCACTCAGGCAAGTCTGCTGGACCAGACGGAATGAGTCCCCTCGTCCTCAAGACCTGTGCCCCCCAGCTGTGTGGAGTCTTTCATAAACTGTTTATGCTGAGTCTGAGTCTGCAGAGGGTCCCAGTGATGTGGAAGACATCATGCCTCGTCCCTGTACCAAAGACGCCATGTCCCAGTGGCCCCCAGGATTACAGGCCCGTGGCACTGACCTCCCACATCATGAAGACCCTGGAAAGGCTCATCCTGGACCAGCTGCGACCCATAGTAAGACCACATCTGGATCCCCTTCAGTTTGCTTATCAGCCTCGTCTCGGAACTGAGGACACCATCATCTACCTGCTCCACAGGGGCTGTCCTCTCCCCCTTCCTCTTCACCCTCTACACCACAGACTTCAGCCACTGCACAGAGACCTCAATCTTCAGAAGTTTTCTGATGACTCTGCGGTGGTTGGATGCATCAGCAGGGATGATGAGACAGAGTACTGGGCTGTGGTCGACTCCTTTGTCACGTGGTGTGAGCAGAATCATCTGCAGCTCAATGTGGCAAAGACCAAGGAACTGATCGTGGACTTCAGGAAGACCAGGAAACACTTGACCCCTGTTTCAATCCAGGGGGTCAGTGTTGACATTGTGGAGGACTATAAATACCTTGGAGTACACATTGACAATAAACTGGACTGGGCTAAAAACACCACAGCACTTTACAGGAAGGGCCAGAGTCGTCTCTATTTTTTGAGGCGACTGAGATCCTTCAACATCTGCCAGAAAATGCTCAGGATTTTCTATGAGTCTGTTGTGGCCAGTGCGATCCTCTATGCTGTTGCATGCTGGGGGAGCAGGCTGAGGGTAGCAGATGCCAACAGACTCAATAAACTAATCCGTAAGGCCAGTAATGTTGTGGGGATGGAGCTGGACTCCCTCAAGGTGGTGTCGGAGAGGCGGATGCTGTCCAAGATAACGACAATGTTGGATAACACCTCCCACCCACTCCATGACATGTTGGTCAGTCACAGGAGCTCGTTCAGTGAGAGACTGAGATTACCGAAAAGCACCACTGAACGACACAGGAAATCTTTCCTGCCTGTGGCCATCTCCCTGTACAACGCATCCACTTAACACACTGTTTGCTGCTACAACTACACGTTTCTTTTCCAGCTATTTATTAATGAGTGACTTATGTATATATATATGTATATATTGTACTATTCTTAGTTAGCGTATTGTCTGTCTTGTTAATGTTGGTTTATGTTGGTTTATAATGGAGCACTGTAACAAAAAAAATAATTTCCCCCAGGGATCAATAAAGTATTCTAATTTTGATTCTGATTCTGATTTACCATCAATAAATATTGTTTCTGCATGGTTTGTGTTGTGGTCTTTGCTTGTGAATTATATTCTAGCTGAGTGAAAACTTGCTGCCTCTTCATCCATGTTTCTATCTATATGAGTTATCTCAACACAGAGCCAATTTAGTTATTAATAAACTGAAAACTAAAACACTAAAAAACATTTCTGCTTTGTCACTTGGTCCAATGGTTCTTCCAAAAGTCCACAAACGATTCGTATTCTCTACACTATCATCATAGCTCTGGTTCAGCTCCATTTCATTTATCATCCACCGCTCTCTAGGAAATCCCTTTTAGCTGCAACTCTGTCTACTCCACTCTTCTTTTCTCCACTTGCTTGCATAGTGACAGCCTTACATGCTGCCCTCGCATTACACAGTACAGCACACAGAAGCATCACTCCATTGAACTTGCCTGTTCAAGTTAGCAGCAGTGATCTAATTGTGTGTTCTCCAGTTGGCACAAAGCAGGGCCACTTTTGCTCACACTGCTCACTTAGTGTGAGAAACTGTTAGAGCGGCACTGACACAAAGTACAAAGTGTAGACCATCCATATTCGTACTAACAAGAGTAGAGAGCCTTGTTACGACAGTGTAAGTAGGTGTGCAATGTTAACATCTGTACGTGAGATAATGTGAGAACCCATCATGTTTGCATGTAAAGTTAAGAATTACACAGACATGCTAATATGCTGTTTTCTAATAAGTGAACCAGGTTACAAAAAATGTGCACTGTTGTCTCATCTGTATCTACAATGTGCAGTTTGACTTCTGTCAACACATTCGCCTGTATCTGTCTGTCTCTTCTTGGGTTTTACATAAGTTCAGCAAAAGGGCAGCAATTAAAATAATTTCTGTGAGTATCACAATGGAAAACACAGTATGAAGAACAGCATTTACTTTATGGAGATTTAAAACAGTGACATACTTATTAATGGATTTTCTGGGGTACCCTGGTAGGGTAAGTTCCTAAAAAAAAGTTCCCATTTCATTTCCAGCCAGGGACCTTTGTAGCACGTAGCTCCTCATCCCTCTCTGACCTCATTTCTTGCTTTCTCTCAACTTTTGTCCATCAGCGACAAGCATCGGTATCCATGAACTGAACTATGGAAACCCCAAAAAAAAATAAATCTTTGTTTTTTTAAAGTATATTAAATCCCTTTTTCATTTTTAGAAGAACAGAGTATGGGTAAAAGATGCCGTACTGAACTAATATTGTGTAGGCTCTTCTTGTGATGCCAAAACAACTCTGACCTGCCACAGCATGGGCAAGACCTCTTGGGTCTACAGTACTGTCTGGCGCAGTGATGTTGGCAGTGGATCTTATGAATCCTCACAATTATGGGGAGGTTGTGTCCTTCTGTCATCCCCATGGGAAGGCAAGAATGGCCTGCAACAATGTTTAGGTGTGTGGTCTCTACATGATTGTCTCCCATCCCACACTTCCCTTAGCCAGCCTAAATTTGCATTAGTTTATCTCTATATCTGAAGTATCTTTCTTGTATAATATTGAAGAGAATAAGGCTTTAATTGGGGAGCTGGTAACATAATATCCTCTCACAGATATGGTAGATCTGTTGATTACTTAACATGGCCATTTTCACAGAGGCAGCTGTTGTTAATAGTGATTGTAGTTCTGCGCCCAGGTGCAGATAGCCATTACACCACAAGCATATTGCGCACGAGACCAGCTAAACCATGTGTGGGCCTATTTTAAGAAGGACCACATGGCCCTCAACAATCACACTGGTCAAACAAACTGAAATTCGGAGGTTAAACGTGTAGAGCCATGTTAGGTATCACCTAGTGTGAGCGTACCCTAACATTCAAATCAACTGCAGGTCTCAAGGTTTCCTGGCAGAACATCAATTGTTTAAAGATTATTGATGTAAGTCACTTCTGTCTGGCATTCCAAAGTAAGTGTAGAAATTTCAGTGGATATGATTTATTCAATGAAATCATCTACATATACAGCTGTTTCCCTATAAATTACAAAACTGCTCTATTCTCCAACTGAAGATGTAGAAATTTATTTTGTTAACTTTAAAGATAAATGCATCTTGTGTGTCATTTTCCAGACTAAACTGTTGACGTATGTCCCCAGTGAAATGGCTTTTGAGTGTCCCTCTCTGTCAGTGTGCAGGAGTGATAAGAGACCGCATGTCCTGACTGTCAATCATACACTCGGTTAGGAACAGCCTGGTTGCGTCAGGTCATAATTTAGCGATGAGTTCATCAGCTGAAGAGATATCACATCATTTCATCACGTCCTTTCATCATGAAGACATACTGCTGCTGGGTGTTAACCCCAGAAACCTCACTTACACTGAAGGCCACCGACTGAACACAGCTGGATCAAAGTCTAAAACACACAGCCGGGATTATGGACATTTTTTAATCCAATGAAAACTATTCCACTATCAAAGGTACCAAAAAACTACCATTTACATCATCTTCTTAAGCTATATAAATTTATATAGTGCCTTCTTTGGCCTTTTATTTAAAAGGAATAGGTGTGACAAAACTAAAACAGTGCAGATAAAAGTGTTATTTTTTATACCTTGTTGGTATGAATAGGTAAATTGACAAGATGTGCATCTATGTCCTAGCACAGAAGAAACTGGAGATGTGGAGCTGGATTAACAGGTAAATAGGTAAGTGATTGCGCATCTGGAGGTTAGGGAGCACTAGAGTCATATCAAGAACTGTCACCAGCTGCCACAGATAACATCGCATTGAAATTCATAGAGACTGACTGAATGTGCGGATGAAACGCTCCAGCGCGCGCGAGCATACCTACAAACACACTTCACACAAATACGCACAACACACGCTCGTAAACACGCACATCAGAGCAAACACCTACTTGCCTCCCAGCGGTTGAGATGTAAATGCATTAAGAGCTCAGTGTGTGATATGAGGCGGAAAGAGAAGAGTGCCAGCTGACACAGGTGGCCCAGAACAGAGATACAACTTATTACAGCCAATACCGAAACCCCTGCTGAGGATGGTTTCGAAGACAACAAATATGAGCAGCACGCTGGCACGGGGAAAGCAGGGACAGGAGGCAGAGAAGGATTCGAAAAAAGGAAGAAAGGAAAGGAGGACAGGAGGATGGTAGGAGAGAGGGGAGTGAGGGGGGCAAGATGGGCAGAAGAACGAGAACTATCAATATATGTGTGTGTGTGTGTGTGTGTGTGTGTGCGCGCGCGTGCATGTGTGAGAGCGACAGAGATAAAGTAGGCAGGGCAAGTTGCCCGTTGTCACTCTTATACCTGCATTGAAATGGTGTCAGGAACTCAAAAATATATATACCTCCCACCGCACACACCTACACACACATTAAATAGCACCCTCTGCGACAGAGTGTGTAATTGTAAGAGAAAGACTTATTGTGCTTCGCTGCGGTTGTGGCAAGTTTCCAGTATTCAGAGCCGGATAAGTGGTCTGCTCTTTTAGGCTGGTCTGCAATCTGACCACTCTGCTATTTATAAGAGAAAGAGAGTGAAAAAGCTGATGATGACACTGATGATGGAGAGAAAGACAATGAGAAAAAGAGGAGGTGAGGAATAAACGTGGGGTGGGGGATGAATAGGAAGATGTGCAGCGAGATGATTTGTAAATTGAATGTCTTCTATAAATCTCCTCTAATGCAATTTACCACTGCAGGGAGTGAGGAACGGAGAGCAGAGGGAGAACATTAAAAACACGAATCGTGATCACAAGTCAATGGGAGAGTTCCACGATGCCAGTGATGGCTGTTGTCCTACACCTACCCCCAATAAGCTAGCAGCAGCAAGCTCTCACATGTGAGCTTTTAATATGTGATGACAGGCAGATTATATTGTTAGATAATTATCATAGCAGAGACTAAATGTTTTTCTTATAGAGTCTATGTATATGTCTATGCACTAAATAGAAGTGAAGAAGTTAATTGAAAAGGGAAGGGAGGGTGGAGCACGTAAACAAGAATGAACAGCTTGTAGAACTTGGGGAACATATATAGATAAGAACCAGAAGGAACGTGTTTGGAGGTGTGGTCCCGCTCCTGAAATTCCGATACTTTATCTCCAATTATTTAGCAGCATTTGTCTTTGCTTCCTTCTAGAGGAAGGAAGTCAACAAATCACTGATGGCCATTTCACTTGGCATACGTCTTCCACCACACTGGGTGCCACTCCTGTTGGATAACAACAGAAAACTAAGGCTATAATTTGTATGGGCTCACTAAATTTGGACAGTATGGGCTGGTCTGATGAGTCTTAATTTTTCAGTCACTCAGATGGTAGGGTCATAATTTGGCAAAAACAGCATGAAAGAATGGATCCATCCTGCCTTGCATAAGTGGTCAGGCTGGTGGTTTCTGTAAGAATATTTGATGATTATTTTTGGGGGCTACTTATTGCCAAGTGAGCAGCCTTTTGAAACTATATGAAGAATTAAAGTGTTTCTGAAGATAAAAGGAGGGTTCATCCCAGTAGTAGCAAGGTGTAACTGATGAAGCACAGCCTACAGCCTGTACATACTTATAGTTATAGAATATTCACAACATACTTCATACCGTGTACATTATAACATACCATAATAGACCCATTTCTGTAATATACTTACATATCTATATTATTGCTAATATATATTGTAATATATCTATATCACTAAAGCACTTCTGGATGGATGCAAACTGCATTTCGTTGCCCTGTACCTGTGCATGTGCAATGACAATAAAGTTGAATTCTAATTCTAATTCTAATGAAGTGGCCAGTGAGTATATTTAAGCACTGTTGAATTATAATTAATGTCAGTGGACAATGAGAACTCACAAGTCAGATCAAATACAAATCTCTCAAAAAGGTTGATGACCAAAACCAGAATTATATGAACCTTTTCCAAATTTCCAAATCTTCCCAAGATTACAATTCTTTGAGTATTATACCTCATCCATACAAAATGTTTCTGCTACAGCGCACAGATAATCTGCCAGAACCCAAAAGAAATGTCAGAGGCAAATAACTGTCTTTTCCAAGAACGTATCGATCATATTAGAAAATGTGATTCGTGTCACAGGATTAACCTCTCATATTCTCACAGTCTTAACTTTTTTAACAATACACAGCTACTCAGAAAATCCCAATCTTACAATGGTAGAGGAGTTTGGTTGAGCTTGAGAGATCCCAAGAGAATGTGTGGGAAGATTAAGAGCAATTCAAAAGACCCCTAGAGAAGAACCACAATGTGACCTTGCCTGTGGAAGGGATTCTGGAGTCCCATCCTGGAACGAGGCTTGGAGGAGGACCCGTGGGGTCTGGTAGAGCCCAATCCTGATAGGTTGTTTGCACCATCTGGAAAGATTCTCTGGTGCACAGTGGTTTAGACAAGGCTCGGTGGTGGATGGCTCGGTGGCCTGACCTCCAGTAAATCTAACAACAATCTGTACCTCATCATACGCCTCAACATCCATGTGATCCATTTTAATAATATGAGCACTGCAAATGTGATAGTAAGGGAGTCAGAAAATATGATAACATATAGATGTAATATCCTGTGTTGCTTGTTTTCACTGGATTTATTGTCAATAAAATCCTGACAGTTGGTGATGTGGCTCTGCCTGACTATCCATAAATTATAGTCTATTATGGCAGTAGAACATAGCCTCCATTTCCTTTTTCCAGCTTTTGATCTTCAGCACTTCTTTAATGTTCTCATGACAAGTTTACTAACTGACAATCCTGCCAACATGCTGTCAGGAGCAAAACACAGTACTGAAGTTGAAATCATTAGCTCATTAAAAATAGAGCCAATATGTGTGAAATTACATGACGTGGGCAGGATTTTTGAGGAGAAAAAAAAAATCAGCTGTCTTCAGTGTAAATAATGCTGCATCCTATAGTTACTTCACTGTACATGAACGTAGCATTGATGAAAGGGTTGATGACGGGAGGTGGAACGATTGTGGGGCAGCCTGCGTCAATGCTGTTACGGCGTTCCAAATAGCATTTCCCCGGGGACTCTATTTCCAGGGCAGATACACACTGCTGATTAAGACGCTGATCCTAGTATTGATGCAGCTGTAAAATACAAGACAGTTCAACAAATATCGATTTAGAAGACACTCACACATACAATAATGCGTACACTTTACAACACACCATTAAATTCACACACAAACACAAATGCTTACATGTGCATAAATCCATATGCTCAAATATACAACTAACTGTAAAAGTAACATACATGATTACCTCACCTACCACACACAGACACACATCCGATAGATTGACCTGCGCCGTACCCAGCATGGATCCCCAGCTGCAGATCGATGAGAGGCGAGGCTGTAAATTGTGAGTGAGAGGCCTGAAGGTGAGCTGCATTATGGGGGAATCTCCTGTCACAGAGAATAGTGTTTACTGTCCATACGCTTATCATATCTATGAAAGCATGCATGCATTTATGGATGTCAGAGGGGATACTTTTACACCCGAAGCTTGCACACGCCTGCAAGTATACAATAATGCATTGTGAAACTCAGTTACCCCTGGTATGTGCAGAACAGATGTGTGTTTAAAAGATGACGGCGATGGTTGGTTTTAGTCATGGCTGTGAGGTTTCTGACTGGTCCTCTTTTCTTCTTCCTTTCATCTTCTGATTCTGTAATTAGTTGATTGACCTCTTGATGTCAGGGTCTAATTAGACATGGTAATTAAGGATTAAACAGGTCAGGAGGGAGGTGGGCGTGCATGTATTTGTGTGTGTGTTGAGAGCTGAAAAGGACGGTCGGGGTTAGTACGGGTGCTTGAAGTGGGCCGATAAGGGATTTGAAGGGCAATATGGTGCTTTTAGTTTTAGGGCACAGGGAATTGCTTGTGCTTCTTGGTAAGTAGTTGTTTGTCTGCGCAATCAATGTAAGATGGAAGCCAGACAAATGTAAACAGTGTTAATTAAAAAGTAGCACTGTCCTAAACCTCTACAATTGACATCAGTGAGCTGACATAAGCAATACAGTAAATAACTGCACTATATTTCTGGAGTAGTTTGCTCAGCTGGCAAAATAAGAGGGGATGGGACGATGTCCCTCTGAGCAAATCGTACCAAATCCTTTATACTTGTCGTTTGCGCATTAGATGAGTAAATAGAAACACTGTTAAACTGTACCTCGAAATCAGCGCTCAAATGTAACGTACCATTTAAATAAAATTAATTAAACTATAGAAAAGGAGTAGGTCACACAGACAATGTGGGAAAACAACAAGCACAATAGACCAGAATAGTGATTCAAGTAACAGTAATTAGAAAACCACAATAGAATCTACAAAATGAGTTACCTCATGCATATTCCAAAAAGGAAAATGAGGGGGTTATGCTAACAATAGACAAATCCAAACAAAACACCTGACAATAGCACAGGATATGGAGGTTTTAAATAATCCCGTAGACACTCATTGGACCTTTTCTCACTAAATAAAATAAATAAATAAATAAATAAAGGACTTGTTTCTTTTATTTAAGTCCTTTGGACTTAAATAAAAGAAACAAGGACAAGGTGAGTGTATTTGTATGGTTTATGTCATGAACGTGAGTATCTGTGCTTTTTGTCATTCTGTGGACCGAGCTCTTCCTTTGCTCTTAAACTCGTTGTTCCCTTGCCTACTTTTTTATATCTAAACAAGTTTGTGTTTTGGGTTACCTTTTTGTTGAGTTACTTTGTTATTAGTCACATTTTTGTTTCCTAAAATTCCCAGTGACTGCACTTAGGGTGTATTCTGTTTTGTTTAACTTTACAACACAAAAACACAAGCTGACCAAAATTGTTCCAAATAAGGACAATAATTTTTTTAACTTGTTTTTTTTTCCAGTCACGCTTTCTTTGTTGTACAGTATTAGACCTAGTAAACCTGCAGCACTTTTTAAAGGGAAAATGCCCAGCCCTACTGACCCCCACCGCTGCACCAGAACATGTGGCCCTTGAGGGCACCGTTAATCCCATTTATCTAGCTCAGTGGCTCTTCTGAGTCAGCTAACCACTGATCTGTTTACTGTCTCATGTTGCCCCTAACATCCCCAGAAGCCAACTCCTGGTAAGTCCTTCAGAAAAAATTGTGGCTTCCGCAACACCATGCCTTATCATCATTCATCAATGCTTCCCAACTCCCCAAGGCAGCATCTTCCCAGCTCCTGGGTCAGGAAATTTCAAGTTACCTTCTCAGTCAACCACCATCCTTCTGTTTCAGAATCACTTCCTGGGTCCCCTTACATCACACCTACATACCTTCT
Source organism: Maylandia zebra (assembly GCF_041146795.1). Classification (NCBI taxonomy): domain Eukaryota; kingdom Metazoa; phylum Chordata; class Actinopteri; order Cichliformes; family Cichlidae; genus Maylandia; species Maylandia zebra. The sequence continues at coordinate 10,736,437 of NC_135173.1, read as the reverse complement.
GTGTAGGGCTGCTCAATTAATCGAATTTTAATCACGATTACGATCTGGGCTTTCAACGATCATTAAAAATGACTGAGCCGATTATTAGCCCCTCCCTCATTTATCCGCGACACCTTAAAAGCCGGTCCGTGAAAATATTGTCGGGCATAAACCGGTCCGTGGCGCAAAAAAGGTTGGAGACCGCTGATTAAGAGGACCCGAGGGAAGCTCGGAAAGCTAAGCAGAAGTTATTTGGAGAGTGACTGCCGTTGGTTGAAAAGAGAGTTTAAAAAAAAAAAACTTCAGTGGTGTTGCACACCATTTTATATTATTTTTTAAAGTCATTGTTAACCCTTTAAAGCCGGTCAGAGCAGCACGCTCAGTTTTGTGTAACTATTTTTAAATCCCTGTAGAACCTGAACCGTGTAAGCTAGCGCAATAATTTGTTTTGCATATGAAACCGGAGGAGTTGTACTTACATCTTATGCCATCAGCTTGTCCTCGGTCACGGTTTCGTTCCACATATAGCTTTGCAAAAATTGCATAAAAAGCGCTTGCAGGAACAAAAACATAATATTCCAGAAACATGCTTTGCCGTTCCTATCAGCTGTTCGTAACACTTCCCACAGTGAAATGATGCACATGCTGTTTTCTTTGCAAATTTGCATCATAGGATTGTTTTTTCGTTTTTCCTGCAGTATATAAAAATTGCTGTATCTCCAAAATAAAACTATGAAGACACTCAAAATAAATTTCCTGTGGTGGGAAACTATTTTTTGCAACTTTATTGTATTTAAAGTTTTGAGGGATAAACCTCTTAAATTTCTCCAAGTAGAAATATATGTAAACAAAACAAAAGCGATTTTCAATTTTTTTTGTAGTTTATTGCACTTTTTTGCAATTTATGTAATTACTATGGACTTAATGCATACATATTATTAAAATATGGGCTATAACAGTTGTATTGATGTATAGCAACTTGAAATGCTCCCACAAATGGCACTACAGCATGTAAAAAAAAAAATATAAGCTCTGGTGGACTTGGTTCTATAGTAGGTCTTAAAGGGTTAAATAAATATCGTCAAATAATCGTGATCTCAATTTCAGTGAAAATAATCGTGATTATCATTTTTGCCATAATCGAGCAGCCCTACTTCTGTGTTCCTGGGTCAGCTGATGCATCAGCTGTTATACACCTGTCCTGTTTGTGGATGAGTAAGGTAAGGTAAGTAAGGTAAATAATATAATAAAGCGTACTTATGACATCTGGGTGACTACAGGAGGTTTAAATCTATGCAATAGTGAAGCCCAAGCACAGGTAGGGGGGTTAAAAAACAAAGATCCCAATTGGGAAAAACAGCAAGCTAGTCTACAACATATAGTACAGGGTGGGCCATTTATATGGATACACCATAATAAAATGGGAGTGGTTGGTGATATTAAAGTCCTGTTTGTGGCACATTAGTATATGCAAGGGGGCAAACTCCTCAAGATGGGTGGTGACCATGGTGGCCATTTAGAAGTCAGCCATCTTGGATACAACTTTTGTTTTTTCAATAGGAAGAGGGCCATGTGACACATCAAACTTATTGGCAACTTTGCCAAAATAATGTCGGACTCTGTAGTTTTCTCTGGTCCCCTCCCCAATCAGACCAGGAGTGACATGTTTAGCCGCATGTTCTCATTAAATTGCTGGCTGTCTGAGTGGTGTCCCAGAAACGATGTGGGCTTCATAGATAATTGGCAAACCTTCTGGAGGAAACCTGGTCTTGTTAGGAGAGATGGCATCCATCCCACTTTGGATGGAGCAGCTATCATTTCTAGAAATATGGACAAATTTATTAAGAAAGATCAATTGGAGAAAAAGAGTCTAACTTAACATCAATGGTACTAAGAGACCAGGAAGCAGAGTTGCAGTCTTACACGCCTCTCTGCAGCTTCTCTCCTCCTGCTACCCCCCCCCCCCCCCCCCAAAAAAAACCCCATCTCCATAGAGACTGTGTCAGCTCCCAAAAAGACAAAAAACAAACTAAAAATAAGCAATAAACAACTTAAACATAAACAATCACAAAGAAAGAACAATGCAGTATCCACATCTGAACCAAAGAGTAAAACAGTGAAATGTGGATTATTAAATATTAGGTCTCCCTCCTCCAAGTCTCTGTTAGTACATGACTTAATAATTGATCAACAAATCGATTTACTCTGCCTTACAGAAACCTGGTTGCAGCAGGATGATTATGTTAGTTTAAATGAATCAACACCCCCGAGTCATTCTAACTACCAGAAATCTCGAAGCACAGGCCGAGGGGGCGGTGTGGCAGCAATTTTTCACACCAGCCTATTAATTAACAAAAGACCAAGACAGACTTTTAATTCATTTGAAAGCCTGATGCTTAGCCTCGTCCACCCCAGCTGTAAAACTCAGAAACCAGTCTTACTTGTTATCATCTATCGTCCACCTGGGCCTTACACAGAGTTTCTGTCTGATTTCTCAGACTTTTTATCTGATTTAGTTCTCAGCTCAGATAAAATAATTATTGTGGGTGATTTTAACATCCATGTAGATGCTAAAAATGACAGCCTCAACATGGCATTTAATCTGTTATTAGACTCAATTGGTTTCTCTCAAAATGTAAAAGAACCCACCCACCACTTTAATCACACTCTAGATCTTGTTTTAACATGTGGCATAGAAACTGAACATTTAACAGTGTTTCCTGAAAACCCTCTCCTGTCTGATCATTTCCTGATAACATTTACATTTACAATAATTGATTACACAGCAGTGGAGAGCAGACTTTATCACAGTATGTCTTTCTGAAAGCGCTGTAACTAAGTTTAAGAATGTAATCCACCCACTGTTATCATCTTCAATGCCCTGTACCAACATAGAGCAGAGCAGCTATCTGAACGCTACTCCAACAGAGGTCGATTATCTTGCTAATAATTTTACCTCCTCACTACGTACGACTCTGGATACTGTAGCTCCTGTGAAAACTAAGGTCTCAAATCAGAAGTACCTGACTCCGTGGTATAATTCTGAAACACATAGCCTAAAGCAGATGACTCGTAAGCTGGAGAGGAAATGGCGTGTCACTAATTTAGAGGATCATCATTTAGCCTGGAGAAATAGTTTGCTGCTTTATCAGAAAGCCCTCCGCAAAGCCAGAACATCTTACTATTCATCACTGATTGAAGAAAATAAGAACAACCCCAGGTTTCTCTTCAGCACTGTAGCCAGGCTGACAAAAAATCAGAGCTCTTTTGAGCCAACAATCCCTTTAACGTTAGCCAGTAATGACTTCATGAACTTCTTCACAAATAAAATTTTTATCATTAGAGAAAAAATTACCAATAATCATCCCACAGATGTAATATTATCTACAGCTACTCTTAGTACCATTGATGTTAAGTTAGACTCTTTTTCTCTAATTGATCTTTCTGAGTTAACTTCAATAATTATTTCCTCCAAGCCATCAACGTGTCTTTTAGACCCCATTCCTACAAAACTGCTCAAAGAAGTCCTGCCATTAATTAATTCTTCGATCTTAAATATGATCAACCTATCTCTAATAATCGGCTATGTATCACAGGCCTTCAAGCTGGCTGTAGTTAAAGCTTTACTCAAAAAGCATCTCTAGACCCAGCAGTCTTACCTAATTATAGGCCAATCTCCAACCTTCCTTTCATATCAAAAATCCTTGAAAGAGTAGTTGTCAAACAGCTAACTGATCATCTGCAGAGGAATGGTTTATTTGAAGAGTTTCAGTCAGGTTTCAGAGCTCATCACAGCACAGAAACAGCTTTAGTGAAGGTTACAAATGATCTTCTTATGGCCTCTGACAGTGGACTCATCTCTGTGCTTGTCCTGCTAGACCTTAGTGCAGCATTCGATACTGTTGACCATAATATCCTATTAGAGCGATTAGAACATGCTGTAGGTATTACAGGTACTGCACTGCAGTGGTTTGTATCATATCTATCTAATAGACTCCAATTTGTACATGTAAATGGAGAGTCCTCTTCACACTGTTTACATTATACATGCTTCCCCTAGGCAGCATCATTAGAAGACATAGCATAAATTTTCACTGCTATGCAGATGACACGCAGCTCTAACTATCCATGAAGCCAGATAACACACACCAATTAGTTAAACTGCAGGAATGTCTTAAAGACATAAAGACCTGGATGGCCGCTAACTTTCTGCTTCTTAATTCAGATAAAACTGAGGTTATTGTACACGGCCCTGAAAAAAATAGAAGAGTGACTCTGAAAAACTAGTTCATGCATTTATTACTTCCAGGCTGGACTACTGCAATTCATTATTATCAGGATGTCCAAAAAACTCACTGAAAAGCCTTCAGCTAATCCAAAATGCTGCAGCAAGAGTACTGACAGGGACTAGAAAGAGAGAGCATATTTCTCCTGTTTTGGCTTCCCTTCATTGGCTTCCTGTTAAATCCAGAATTGAATTCAAAATCCTGCTCCTCACATACAAGGTCTTAAATAATCAGGCCCCATCTTATCTTAATGACCTTGTAGTACCATATCACCCTATTAGAGCACTTCACTCTCGCACTGCAGGCCTACTTGTTGTTCCTAGAGTATTTAAAAGTAGAATGGGAGGGAGAGCCTTCAGTTTTCAGGCCCCTCTTCTGTGGAACCAGCTTCCAGTTTGGATTCGGGAGACAGACACTATCTCTACTTTTAAGATTAGGCTTAAAACTTTCCTTTTTGCTAAAGCATATAGTTAGGGCTGGACCAGGTGACCCTGAATCCTCCCTTAGTTATGCTGCAATAGATGTAGGCTGCTGGGGATTCCCATGATGCATTGAGTTTTTCCTTTCCAGTCACCTTTCTCACTCACTATGTGTTAACAGACCTCTCTGCATTGAATCATATCTTTTATTAATCACTGTCTCTCTTCCACAGCATGTCTTTATGATGTTTTACTTCTCTCACCCCAACCGGTCGCAGCAGATGGCCGCCCCTCCCTGAGCCTGGTTCCTTCCTGTTAAAAGGGAGTTTTTCCTTCCCACTGTCGCCAAAGTGCTTGCTCATAGGGAGTCATATGATTGTTGGGTTTTCTCTGTATCTATGAAGCGCCTTGAGGCAACTTTTGTTGTGATTTGGCGCTATATAAATAAAATTGAATTGAATTGAATAATATGGTAAAATAAGATCTTTAATATATGATGGATAGGATTTTAAATTTGATTCTAGGTTTAATGGCCGGCAGTGAAAGTAAACTGATATAGGAGAAATATGAGCTCTCGTCCTAGTTCCTGCCGGTATTCTCACCACAATATTGGAGCATCCTGATAGTAAGCATTAGCAGTAGTTCGAGCATGAAGTTAGAAATTGGTAGACTACTTTCTCTGTACTATTTGAAGACAGAGCGTTCCTAATTTTGACAATATTTCATGGTAAAAGAAAGAAAGTGTAGAGATTTGTTTCATTGTTCGAGTTCTAGACTTAAAGTCAAAGTACCCTTTAAAAGTTCAAACATGACTTAGTTGCTTAAAGATAATTTTCCAATTAATGTACTTGTAAATGGTAACCTTGATACTGGTCTGTGTCTTTTTAATCAAAAATGTATCAGAGTTGCATTCTACAAGATGAGCTTTGATAGTTGCAGTGTAAGGAGCTATCACATCAAGACTTCTTAATGTAAGACATTCTCCATACATTAGAAAAAAGGTTCAGCACTATCTCACCCTTGCTCTGATTAACCACGAGAGGTATGTTTTCTTTTAAAACTAAAGTTTTATGCTACGTGAAAATCCAGTTTAACTTATTTTACAGTTGCATTAAGCTCTTCCTTTTTATGAAGAGCTTCTGATCCTTTGATGGCAGGTATGACAGTCAACACTAACACCTCCACTGAATGATGAAGGCATTTGTAATTGGTGAGAAGCATCTTTGAATTTGCCTCCAAAAACATTGTCTAGAAAACACAACTATCTTAAGTTACGCATCAATTTCATTTGTGCAATGGCATCTAGAAGGTTCCCAGTGTTGCCTCCTTTAAGATGCTCAGCACCCAGCTTAGACACACAAGGTGCAACTAACCCTCTTCTCTGTAATGCAGTTTTCAAAACTTTGACTTTTTTTGTTAGATGCAACTCTGCGCTCTGCATTTATCAGATGCTTTTGAGGTGGTGGCTACATCTTATTCACACTCATTCATATGTTGCATATTTGCTCTACAGGTTCTGTTATTACATGAATTAATTCATCAGTTGCATGTACAATTTATAAATAATTAACATCTTTGTCATAATTTTGTTTTGTGTGTTTCACTTACAACTCAATCTCTAACTTATCAGATGCCTTTTTACCTGAACTGAACTATTCATTAAGTTGACTTTCTCTCTTAGACTGTATCTGAGGAGAGTGGTTTTGCAGGGTATACTTAATAGGTCTGATTAGTGCTCATGCAATATAATACATATTATTATTGGTGGTGGTGCTTATAATTATAATTAACATCATATTCAGCACCACCACACTGCCTACAGACGTTTTAATGGTTTCAGAAAAGTACCTGATGGCACAGACTGACTGTACTCAGTAAATCCACCACTTAGCATTAACATTTCTGTTAGCTTGATAATCCAAATTGACCTTACAGATATCAACAGATTCATTTTGATGAGTCAGTATGTTTGTTCACAAAATAAAAGGTATGAGACAACTCTCATTGTTACATTTACATATGCACAGTGCACAATGTTGCACATGTATGGCTTGCAAGTAACTACTGACACAGCAAATATAACCCGTCCGTGTCCTTCCCATGTACCAAAATTGTGAGTTCCTGCAGATTCTACATATTCATATTATACACAATAGCACCAAATAATGCCATCATTGCCTTGCTCATGCGATGTAATAATTATTTTTATGCATGGCAATGAGCTTTTATGACTGATGCCTAATGGTTCAGATTTTTATTAATGAATACATTTGGAAACCAACTGGATTTTTTAGTGGTAATTCAAACAAAGCATAGTTGGAATTCTGCTAGAGACACTAAAGCAGACAGGGCACTGGCAGTTTTTCATTTTATGGAGTGGGAGAATGAGTGTGCTGGCACCAGATTGGGTGCAGTGACAGGCAACCCCCAGAACCAAACTCAGAGGGGGAGCCCATCTCTCACTGCTGCCCTGTGGGGGGTTGATATACTTTCTTCTCTTCTCCTGCCTTCTCTCTGTCTCTCAGAGACTTGCTATATTCTTTTCAGAAAAATGTGTTATGCTGTCATTTGACACATGGCATGAGACATCAAAGTAAAAGAGAAGACAAAGGGTGAAAAGAGGTTAGTGAGAGGGAAAGACGTTGTATCTCTACTATTAACCATATTGATCCATATGTCGGGGGGGGGGGGACGAGACAGAAGAGAAGTGTGACAGAAATGCAGAATGAAAAATGATATTCTGAGACAGAAATTGTACAAGGGCATTATAACTTGGATGAGGAGGAAAAAAATATACTGACAAATTAGGAATGAGGGCGGAGCAGATTCTGTAGAGAAGAAGAGATGGTGGGTGATTAGTATGCTGGTAAACAACTACATTTCTTGGAGCTCCTTTGCACAGTCATTCACTACTGCTGATTTACTCTCATGTAAACCATCCAGTCTGAGGGTAGGAAACACGTAAAACATCCTAATCAAGTCTGAATCGTGAAATAACAAGCTGTTCCTATGAAACTGAACAGAAATGAGAATATGGAAATAGATGATATGGCTTTTGTATACTGGAGTGAGGTGAAAATAGGATGACCTAGTTAGAAAAGAGTGACAGATAAGGGGAAGAAAAGGAGGGAAAATGGATGACAAACAAAACAAAAAACAAGCAAGCGGCTGAGGAACTGATTATGTTTACATGAAACTATTGTCCTGATTATGCATTGCACATTGCTAGATGGGATGCATGTTATACAGATGTTATTTGTTGGCAAAGAAAAACTCGAAATGAAATGAATTGGTGAGGAACAGTCATAATAACATCAAATCCAGAAATAACTTAAATCCTAGTGCAAGTCAGTTGACTTGAATGAGAAGTTCATGAAAGCTAAATGAGAAACACACATAAACAAAAACAAGGAGGAAAAGAAAGTAAACTTTAAGTTTAAACAAGTCAGATGAAGACAAAGTGTGTCCTTTTGCCTCTGACAGGGTGTGACCGAATTTCTTTTCGTGACAACTCTGTCATCCCTGGCCTGCCTGACACTGACTCTAAAAGACAGTCTAACTCGAGAGACTCGGCTGGATAGCATGCTGTGTTGCATAGAGAAGTCAGGTCTGTCTCTAAAAAGAGCATATGTGATAGTGCTGTGATTTTATGTTTTTTACATATTTGTCGTTTCATCTATTTCGGCTTGAACACACTGTCTGGAAAAGGCAAGTGTTCCACAGGCTGCGCAGAACTCATACATATAAAAAGTAGGCAATCACATTCAGTTTTAAAGCAGTACTTCAAACACCGCACACAGTATTTCTCTGTTCTATCTTAGGAGATAAGCACTGAAGCTCCTTTGTTTGAGCAATTCTAATGCATGCAAATACTGAGAGCCTTGTGAGCATGGGTTCATCGGGAGAGAAGGAAAAACTATATTTTATTACACACACAAACAAACATGCACAAAAATGCACTTAGATTCACACTACACGTGGGAGGCTTATATTTGAGATGAGAATTGCAATTAGGCAAAGCTTTGTAATATCCTATATTTGGCTGTGCATCTCCCCAGAAAGGTAAGAGCCCACATTGCCCTCTGTTTCTTCTGTGTTCCCTGCTGTGCATAGATGAGTGAAGCTGTCTTATGCTAGATACTTTCCCCTTAAGGCTGTTTCTATTTGGGGTGCTGAGGATAATGTTACACACTCCATTATTTTTATAGGCCTTAGGCATCTCCTTCAAATTCATTCACGAATATATTGACTTTCACTTTGCTGCATGATTGAGGCTTGTTTGCCTCAACGCCGGCAGACGACTCTGGACAAGCAGACTGTAAAAGAGTGAGATAAGGACCAGCATACTCCAGCATGTACAGAGGTACTTCCTGAGCAATGCAGTTATTAACCTGCTGTGATTCTTCCTTTCTCATTATTATTATCTCAGAATATTTTTAGCATTAGTCACTGTCTGTTTCTTTCTCTCTCACTGTACAGACTTATGGTGATTAAAATGAAGAGAACAACATGTTTTTTTGTTGTAGCATAACACCAAAAAGAGTAGAGAGCAAAATATTCTTAACGGTATGCAATTTATATCTCTTAGATATGAGACCAATAATACCCAAAATGTGTCACAGTTCTTCCTAAAATTCAGTTTGCTTTCTAACTCTGCTCTCCTGCAATATTACATCATTTCTCCATCTCTACATGGGTTCTGCGTATGTGAAGATATGTGGGGGCAGAAGGAAGAGTTTCTTTAATGTGAATTGCCACTCAGTTTGTACTTTCCGAGCAGTCATCCAACCACCTCTAAAATGCCAGAGAGAGACAGATCACCCACATACCCAAAGCAGCCTTCTACATTTTGCTGCCTACATGTATTTGGGTAGCAATGGCAAGGAGAGAAAAAAAACTGACACATCTTCCAGCTCTTTTGAGGAAATCCCAAGCTATTCAGGACAGATGGGAAATGTAAGCCGCCTAGCATGCTCTGTCTGCCCAGGGTTTTCTCTTAACTGTGTGTGCCCAGAATAGTACAAAAAAAGAGGCAGATTGGATGTTGATCAAAATTTAAGAAACTGCTTTTGATGCAAAAGAAGAGCATCTTAAGCACAGTTTCTTTCGAAAGAGACACAATATGAATTAAACTTATTTTGGCTTCTTGTAGATGTCAACCATGGCATTTTGAGATGTAGTCTCATAATCTCTGCAACCCAAATAGACTCCAAAAAGCCAAATAAAAGTCATGAATAAAAAATTACTTGATGTTTAAGACAGCAAAGGATTTAGCCTGTGTTAGTATGTGCTGCATTATTATGTATTCATTAAAGCACATGTTCTTAATTACAGGGATGTTAAAAAACATGTTGTATCTGCTAGTGAATGAATTGTCCCTGGACGCTCGTTTCCTTATAGAGAGACGAATGCAAATATGTCTCTGCTCGTGTACTGTGACACTGTCATCATTAGTCACATTTATTCATTGTGACACTGAAACCTCTGTTACATCAAGTACTGTGGCCCTTATACCCTTGGGTAATGAGTAATTCTGCTAATGATGAGTGAAATGCGCAGATACAGTTAAGTTAATGTGTGTAAGAGTGACGTGTTGAATGCAAACTGAGCAACTGAGAGGTAAAGGGACCTCTGCTGTTACTAGATGAAGGGTCTGTGTATACATGCATAATATATGGTTCCCATTAGCAAAATCAGCTCAGTTTCATTCTGCAGACTGTTGTCAACTCATGGATATTGATTAAATGAACAATAACAAACAGAAGCAAATAACTCAAAATTATGGCCTTAGAATAATCCACAGTTAAGGATTTCTTTCTCTGTTAAAGTCTGACTGAATGCCTTGGAAAATGAAGATTGCATGAGTTCACATCTGCTGCCTTCCTTGGTGTTAAACTATTCCTGCTGCTATATCCTTTTCATCACTTCCACAAACCAACACTGATCTTCTTGGCCGTCTTCTGTCAGCCAATCAGTCTCTGATCCCCATTGTTGAAGCGCTTTTGTTGTTTTGTCATTCTTCCTTTCAGACTGTCTTTTGTGCAGCCCTCATCATCCCCATGTCCACCCTCATCCTGGATGTTCAGGGAGTCGCATTCAAAATCTTCACCAGCCGTCTGCTAACTCTGGTCTGCCACCACCAGCAGCCTAGACTTCAGGGTCCTAACCTACTTCACAATAATTGCCATAATACTAGTCAAACTCTGTACTATACTTAGTTACTCAAACTCAGTCAGTGAGTGATAGCCTTCTTCTTGCAAATGGTTTCTTATTATTTAACTTTAGTTCAGCGGATGGTTAGGTATATTAAGAGAATTCATTAAATAAGAAAATTATTATTTTTGTCTTCTTACTTGTGATTCAACCAAAGATTTATTTTTACTTTTCTGTCTGCTTATTCTTGTTTTCTTCTCTGCACTCCCACTTGTTATCACTGTTATGTAACAGCTGGCATAGCTGATGATGGGAATGCATTAACACTGTGACACAGTTCTGCAGCAAATATGAAAGAGAAATGTATAGTATCAGAGCCAATTCTTATGGCGGGTTAATTTGCTTGATTGACATGATCTCGTTCAACCATCTCTTAAGGCTCCAGCTGCCTGTGATATCCAGGGTTATGTTCTTGAGCAAGACAGCAGATCTCCACCAGCTTTAAGGGTGCCGCTCTCAGGGTGCTTACAGAAAGCAGGCTTTCACTGTAAGCTGTCCCTGTCTTATATGCTTACAAACTCCATTTCATCATTTTTTTTTTTTTTTTAGAGGGAAGGTTGAAGGAAAGCTGAATTTACTATTTTTCCAAGACACGGTTGTCATGGGGGACAGGTGTCTTAGGCAGTGGTAACCTAAGCAATACTGTAATATTTGATGCATGTCCAGGAAATTAAAGGAGGGTATATACAAGGAGTAGGTGACAAGATTAACAGCATTGCTTTTCACGAGAATCTCGCCAGTAATTTGGAGTAGATGTACTGATGCAGAGCATTGGTTTCCACCTGATGGTTGACAGATTGATGCACTTTTCTTTGGATATTACATCAAAGTTCATACCAGAAGCCACTGCTCACTCCTTATCCTTTCACACTGATTTTATTTTTTCTCTAGGTTGTGTTTTTTCCAGTGTCCTTGTCACTACCTGCAGACTATTTAAAATTGCACAGGTAGTCCAGCTCCTCTTTGGTGGCGCATCCATACACGCTGTTGCAAAAAGGTTTGCTGTGTCTCCCAGCACAGTCTCAAGAGTGTGGAGGAGATAACCAGAAGACCATATGAGGAGAGCTGGACAGAGTCGGAGAAGGGCATCAACCCAACAGCAGGAACACTATCAACTCCTTTTTGCCAGGAGGAAAGGAGGGATACTGCCAAAGCTCTACAAAATGCCCTCCAGCCGGCGACTCATGCACATGTTTCTTGACCAAACTGTCACAAACGAACTCCTTGAGGGTGATATGACGGCCAATAATCCTTTAGTGTTTTCACACATGAGGTTCATACTGCGCACATGTGACAGGCCTGAAAAAGTTTGGAAAAACGTTGCAAACTTCAAGATGCCTGCAACATCATCCAGCATTACCAAGCTAGCAGCTGATGGTCTGGGGAGGCACGTCCTTACAGGCCTCCAGAACCCTGTCTGCTGTTAGGCAAGGTGATGAAATCCTTAGACCCAGTGTCAGGCCTCATGTGGCAAGAGTGTGTAGGCAGTTCCTGGATAATGAAAGAATCAGTGGCATTGGCAGGCCCTCACTTTCCCCAGACCTGAATCCGATTGAGAACCTTATGTATGGGTGCATCTAATGCAGTCAAAAAGTGCAGCATACTGTCCACTGATGCACTGATCTTGAATCTGGAGGGCGATTCAGCTACACTGTAATGCAAGTTTGATCAACCTCTAAGTAAATGTTTAACTTTTTTGTGTTTGATTTTGAATCCAGCCTTCAAATAGTTGGTTATGATTTCCACTGACCATTGTTACATCCACTTGTTCTCACTGAAATACACAATGTAAATAGTACAGATTTTCAACCTGAATATTTTGACTATTCAGCGTGTCATTTAAGTTTTCCTTTATTTTTTTTTAATACTGTAGTTAGATGTTTGTAACTGTAATCTAATACAGCCTGCCTTCATACTGCAGGACCTCTTATTCAGAGTAGTAGTCTCCTGAGAATAACTGGCAAACGGAGCATGAAGGAAAGGCGAGGTCTGGACCAGGGGAAGATAGCATGACTGTATGACAGGATGTGCTTAGTTACACACTCTCTGTTCCTACAGGCCACACAGCCCACCAAGGCCACACATGGGAGAAAAGAGGATGGAAGAGGCTAGAGGAGGAGTGAGTTTGTGTGTGTCTGACACAAGAAGAGATATATGGTCCCCTTCTTTTGCCTGGAGAGATTCTGGTACATATCCAAGATGCCAGCAGCAGTGACAGCATCATCAACAAAATGGAGCTGTGGCACGCACACACACATATTGCTGCTAAGCCACTTGAGGAAAACATTCCAAATGTGTTTAGGAAACTGCTCTGCCCCAGGAGAGAAAATCACTTTTTCCCCTTTTGTCACAAACAAACAAACAAACAGCTCCACACTTTCCATCCTCACTCTATAATGTCAAGATTCCGTCTTGGTAGAGCAGCAGGTCCAGCATGAAAAAGTCTAATTTTAGGAGGAAAGTTTTCCTGCCCTCTGTATCTGTGGGCTATTAAGCCAATTACAGCCAAATGAAACTAAGTGGGCCAGGCTTAACAGAGTGTCAGATTGCTCCTGAAGGTCACGCAACACTTTGAGTGAGTGGCCTCTCTATATAAATCCCTCAGGACTGATATGTTGCTTCCTGGGTTTCTAGATCAGCACACCTGTTTATTTGATGAAGCTATTTCCCTATAAAGGAAGGCTTTAAATGTCTGGACATTTGCCCAGTTTACATTTATGGGCTATCTCTCACTCCCATCTCTCTTTCTCTCTCATCTCTTCTTCATTTCCCAAGTGGGTGATTCAGGACTGTGAGCACTGTGACAATTTTCACTCTTGAAACCACCTGAAAATAATAACCCAGTGTGAATAAGGCCCAAATAAGAAGAAGACCAAAAGTGTGGGAACAAGAAGAGACGGTGGTAAGAAATGATGAGAGATGAATAAAAACTCATGTTTGTTTGATTCTGCTGCTAATAATATCACCCAGACTCTAATGAGTTTATTTGCTTTAGGATTTTCAGGATTTTAAAAAATAAAGCACAATCAATTATAAGTACATAAAACACTATGCATCTTGCATGGAAAACAATCAGTAGAACATTTTAGAATTCATGCAGGCATAGACTGTGTATGCTATAGAAGGGGCGGTATCGCTGAATAGGCTAAAAGCTTAATGGTGCAAAAGAGATCTCAGGGGTATGCTGCCACTCATGTGAACAAAACAATTTGTTCGAGTAAGAGGCACAGAGCTGTTTGAGTTAAGGTACTATTTTTATTTTTATTTTTTTCGGTCTTCAGAATAAATGAATGAGTGAATAAATGAATGAATGATACGGAGTCTGAATGAGTATGGAAGGAACTTTGACACCATGAGTGGGAGGAATAGTAAGAGGAGCTGCCAAGGCAGAAAAAGAGACAGTGAACCAGAGATGAGAGCAACATATGCTGATGATGAGGACTCCCCAGGAAGGATTTCAATATTTCATGTGTCCTAGATTCCACCCCGTCCCTCTCACCACCACCCTCCCTCGCTAGCCCCCCCAACTCTGTCACCCCCACCCCCCTAGGGACCAAAAATGGCTGAGGAGCCAGGAATAGAGGGTAAGAGAGAAAGAACAAGTGAGCAATTTAAAAAATGGGAACATCAACACACACTTGATGTGAGTTAGACCATGTACCCTCAGAGGATCAAAGTAATACTGCACCAGGTCATTTGTTCTGTAACACCGATGGGAACGTACTGTATGCGCCACTAAACACTGAGCCGAAATGCAAACACTGTGTGAAGACACTGAAGTCGGGTTTTATTGTCCTGGTTGCAGTTTCCGTTAACAGTGGTTTGGTAGAGGGTTTTTGGGGGGGGTTTTTAGTTTTTTTCCAGAAGAAGACAAGACACATTCAAGATTATATGCTGTATAATATTTCTGCATTTGACATAACACACAGATCAGGTCCGGTTAACTGCACTCTTTCTGTGAATGGGCTGAAAAGGTTGAGTCTACTCGGGTGTCTGTGTAGGGAACAGGAATCAACAATTAACCTTGCATAGGGATTGGAAACAAAGTTAAACAGCATTTAACCATGCATGATTCTGTTCACTGTCAAAAGCAGCCATCTCCTAGCTCCTATGAAGGTCCTTAACCTCTGGGTGGTCTTGGGTCGATTTGTGCCATTTTTCATTGTTCATTTACACGCCATTTGCACTGTGTTGAATGGAATATAGCGAAAGTCTGCAAAAAAAAGTTCGGTCACATTTACTGTTAAAATTTCAGTATGACTTCCGGAAATTAGCTTCAGTGGCTAAGCTACAGACAAACTTACACTATCGGTCCTAGTGGTCGATTTGTGCCCCATTGAAACCCATTATAAACGCTATTTTTCACGGCAAAAAAATTACGGTCAAATCGATCGTGATCGGTTATGTTTCCGTTTCCGTTTGCAGTACTGGCCTTAGAGTTGTAATTTTTTATTTGTCCACCGGGTGGCGCGCTTGCTCCACATTTGACCCCGGGCTGGAAAACAGCGGGCTGCTTAAACAGACCTGCGGGAAACGAAGCCTCATTTCCGGCGTGCAGCAGCGGCTTCGCCCGCTGATCGGGCGGGACCATTTTCGGCCCCTAGGACCGTTTGAGGGTGCATTTTTTTTTTTAATCAACAGGAAATGACGTATTTGTTGTGACGTGGTACCGGACGTGTGTGTTGGAAAAAGGGGTCCGACGCAACATGCCCCGGTCATCGTCGGGAGTTAACCCGGGAGGATGCACTGATTTCGGCCTAGAGGAGGAGCATTTGCCGCCTGGAGACCATTTTCTGGTCCTGAAAAAAAAAAAAAAAAGGCGATCGAAATGAAGGTTGGTGCCAATCTTTAGTCCATCTAAAGGCCTAATTATAATAACAATCAAATATTACTTCAAATGTTTTTTTTTTTAAATATTTCGTTTTGTTTTGGGGGGCTAAAAAAAACGGTGCGCTCATGTAATTAAACTGCGATTAAAAGGGTTAAAACCCCCGAAATATAATTAAAACTTTACATGGATAGTTCAGGGAGAAGTAGTTTTAAAAGATTGGCTAATTTAAAGTGGAATAAAATATTAATATATAAATTTTTTATAGCACTTTTTTGGGCGTGGTCGATTTGTGGCTCTAGGTCCGATAGTGTATGCATTTTTCTAGGACCCCCCAGAGGCTAATAAATTATACTTAATGTGTTTAATCCAAGGCTCTAGCCACAGTGTAAGTATTTGGTCTAAATCTTGGATTTATTGTACCTTTTACCATCACTATTTGGCCCTTTTCTCAGCTCCATAACTGTTCTCCCTACCTGATCAACTGTCAAGCTCTTATTTCCAATCTCATCACTTGATATCAAAAAGCAGTGGCTCATCTCTCCACATATACTTCTATCATCTGACTGGTACTCATTTTCTCACCGCTCTTAAATTACTTTTCTGTTTTTTGAGGATACTGAAAAAATATGGACTATCACACTGCCACCCTTTTTTAAGATCATAATGGCAATAATTGTGAATGAAAGTTCAGTGACATTACAGTATATGGGTACTGATTTTACCTAACCACAAAGGGGTATATTATCTAGGGTAGATCAAAATATTGAAAGGACATTTGGAGTGTATTTTCAAATTGATTATGTAATTGATTGCATCTTTTGGTTTGATCATTGCACAAAAAATGGTAAAAAAAAAATCCCTAATGAAATCTTATGGAGTCTTGGAGTGAAATATATGCAGTGTTGTCAATAGAATAGAATAGAAATTCTCTTGTTGTCTGACTTTGACTTTGTTGTTCAAAGTACTTTAAACTATACAGAGGTTTTTTTGTTTTGTTTTTTGTTTTGTTTTTTAAAAAGGATCAGCATTTCTCTGGAACACAAACCTCATTAGTTTAAAGCAGTATTATTCTCTCTACAGTGTGTATTATGATTCACTGCCGAAGAGCTACCAGTATTTGGCCACCTATATTTGTCTCTGTCACTTGATCAGACAGCTAATTACCATGAAAAGTAATGTTTCTGCCACTCTCGCGTTATATTTATGCATCTGTCAGCCTGTCTGTCCACACCTTTTTCTGTGTGCGTGTTCTTGTCTCTATTTGTCTGTCTCTGTTTACAATTGTGGTGGTGCATTTGTGTGGGTGTGTGTCTGCAGTCTGCATCATGCTGTTTGACTGCTTTGCTCACAGTGTCTAGTTCAGTAGAGCAGGTGTGCCTGAAGCGTCTGACCCCGCTAATCAGCTCAAACCACAATAACCTTCCGAGTGGCATCTCAATTAATCACATCACATTGGTGGGATGTTGTCTTGCATCTTGACATTCTGCGTTACAAAAACAAGGAAATGTTAAGATAACTATAATTGCTTCTGCTCTGTGTGACATTAAATGTCAGTTGTTTTCTTGCTAGTACAAACTTGAGTCTGTGGACTCATGCCCACCTTATCATGGGCAACAATTGTTTTAAAAATTATTAAAAGTTTATGAGAAACCTTTGGGCTGGCTGTGTTATTGTTAGGGCTGTCCTACATCTCCAAGATAATAATTAGACCCAGTAGCACATTTACATATGAGGACAGTCGCACAGTAAGATGCAGCCATTTACATTCAAAGGCTAGCTTTGTTGCAACTGGAATACTGACGGAAAATGTTTTAACTCATGATTGCAAGTGACAAAAAGCATCTCCCCGTGTGAACAGCTGTCCGCTGTCACCGTTTTCCAAATGTCAAACACAAATGTCCACACACATTTTTGACTTTACTGTAGATTATGTTTATCACAGAAAGCTTGGCACAAACCACTAAAGAATTATCATTCCCCTCGTGTGCCTCTGTCTGCAAAATCTGCAAGTATTACATTGTGCTGTCATCCCTTTATGGGACAGCATAATGATGAAGATACCATTTAGATTTCCTTTATTATCTTCCAAGTTCAGCTTGCAGACAAGTTAAGGCTTCCCGTGCTAACCAGAAAACTGGAAATATCTGTGGGTGCTTTCTCTCTTTCTATTACTGGACAATTATAATATTTATGAGAGAAGCCTCATAGTGGAAAAACACAGTTTTATTCTCTAGCTATTTCTTTTACCCCCTTGTACTGACTTTTTTTTTTTTAATGAAACACCGCCAAGAAAATCACTCAAGCATTTGTCAGTGTAATTGTACAACACAATGCCATGAATGGATATGAGCCTGCTGTTTCAAACTGCTGACAGGCACAGAATAAAACACCTCACACTGAACAGGGGATTAGTGCAGGGAAATAGAGTGAATTAGAAAGTAGAAAGACAGCCTAGAAGAGATGATGAGCTCGTGTGTGTGTGTGTATCTCTGTGCATGTGTTATTCCTATTATTTCTGTCAAGCCTTTAGAAAAAACAATTTGTTTTAATTGAGCAGAAATAAAATGCTGATTACTCTGACCTATTACACACATCAGGAAAGCATTTAAAAGAATAGAAACTGTTTTGATGGGGGCTCATTTGCTGTATGTTTTGCTGCTCTGTAACAGGCATTCACTCTGAAGCCTCAACGTACAAGCTTAGTGAAAGTAATTGTGTTCATTTATTTATGTATTTGATTTGGGGTATCACAAAGGCTTTGACAGTAATAGTGTTTTCTCTGGTGATAGCTGTACGTTACCTGATGTTTTACACTGTAGATACCTGCTATCTCTACATCAATAACTATCTTGAATTTCTTTGACCATTATAGTACTAGGACCTAAAGAGATTGCTTTGGTGGGTATATATCAATCCATAGTTGTGAGTCTATGGCAGAGAGCAACCTTTTGGAGTTCTCCCCAGAGAATGAGCAAGTCACCTCTATTCGACCGTGACAGGAAGGTTCTGACTGCTGAGTCTACCGGAGCAGCTGGACTTAAGGGTTTCTGGACACCTATGAAAATTTACACGTCTCTTGGGAGATTTCTGAACTGACATCGACTATGAGGAAGGGATGTGCAGATTGATCTGAACCAGAGTAGTGCTGTAATACTGTTATGGCAATGGATTAGCTATAACAAACACCATGTTCAAGAATAGGGTTGTTCAATACTCAAGGGCAAGAAACGCAGAGCTGTGAACTGTTCTCCATCTGCTGATGAGTCTGATCAGATGGCCAGGATATGTGGTAAACCCAAAAGTGTAGTGACGATAAACTGGAACGCCTGACTGCCAGCAGACAGACCAAAGCGCTGCAGCTGCAGCTGTGGTGGTCATGGACCCAGGTGTCGGAGCAGTTTAGAAAGGCTATGGATAAAGATTGGTTGGCTCAACAAAGTTATGGCAAACCATCAGATAAGTCAAAAAGGAAAAGGAGGAGCAAGCAAGGAGGAGGTCTGCTGACCTGAATGAAGAATATCATCTGGAAATGAGGAACTGCTGGACCTGACCAACATATAGTCAGCCAAACAGCTGAGATTATATTCCTTCATAAGTAAAAGCTGGGATCCTTCACATTAAATGTAGCCATATGAGGTGGTTCAGCCACCTCATCAGAATGCAGATTGGGTGACTTCCTCTAGTTTGAGCACTTCCGGGCATCCAGGTGAACTTCGAAATGACTAGAGATGACATATTTCACCTGGCTTGGGAATGCCTTGGGGTTCCTAGGAGGAAATAGAAAACATTGCTGGGAAGAGAGACATTCAGTTTAATTTGGTTTGCCTGCTGCCACCATGGCTGACTCCAGATAAGTGGTAGAAAGTTAATGGATAGACAGTGGTACTTAATCTAAAGAAAAACATCTTTACCAGTGCTGAATATTTTTTAACACAAATAATTGGATATACAGTTTTATCAGTTATCATTACTGTGGGTATTTTTCCTCTCTCCTTGTCTATCAAAGAAGAATTAGCCATTCCCTGGGAAATGACTGTTCATATGACTGTCCACACTGACAGATGTTCTGGCCCCCCAGGGGCATGGGATGCTCAAGAGCCAGAGGCCATTTATGGGAAACCAGAACACAGAGTGAATGTAAATCAGAACTAAAGTAGCAGCTTCCCAACAATGCCAGTATTACTGAAACTTCGTCTTTGTAACTCCACACACATCTTGCACTTATTTTGCATTTTCTTACATATTGTTCCTCTGGTTTCATCTTTTGACAGGCAAAAGAGCAGACTTATTGTGTAATGGGTGTGTTTAGTCTATTTCACTCTATATCCGGAGCCTTATGGGCAAAGACAGAAAATTCAGCTTCCCCTTCTCAGGAGCTTATTGCTCTTGATTCATATTTGCATTGGAAAATTTGAGGGATCACAACACATTAGTAGACAGTGAAATAGGAAAGCATCCTCAGAGAGAGTTTTATATGTGCAGGGTAACTGAATATGTATGTGCAATTTTTATGAAAGCATGCTTCAAAGCCAGACGGGGGATTGAATTTAATCAAGTGAGACTTCTTCCTTTGCTCTGCTTGACAACACTGGGATTGAATAAATTGTAACCTGTACTACATGCTACACATGGCATGTCCATATTCTGTTCTACCCTGACCCAGCAAGCACTTGGTATAAGTTGTGTTGAGCTTTAAGCCAATGTACACTTGAATATTAGCCATTTACTTTGTGTAAATGGATGTGTCGCATTGAATTAAGCACCTTCTTTAATTTCATCCCATTCCCATCAGGGTTCCCAAAGCACACTGCAATTTTCTTTTGATCACTTGTCTGTGACAGTGCACATCAGTGTGTGCACGTTTGTGCACGTGTGTGCGTGCACACTTGCATTTTGCTTGCTATGCATGTGTATTCTTGGATGAATTCCCTCCATCATTATCCCATAAATACAAAAGCACATCACAGACAAATCAAATGCACCCATCCAAACCTGAGTGAATGATGGTGTGGCGTGGGTGTGGTCCTTGGCCAGCTGCAGAGGAGGGGTGACGCAGTGAGCTCCCGGGGCGGCGCAGGGGCGGGGTGAACAGGTGTGCTGGGATCTGACAGTGATTGTGTCTCTTTATATGTTGGCAGTGACAGACGGAGACGGAGGTGACAGCAGAGAAAGAGAGCGCGGGAGTATATGTGTCCACGTACAACCCCGAGTTTAATAAAAAGGTCTGCATTGTCAAAGTCGCTCCGGCTGGTATTTCTTGGGTCCACCGTTACACTGGTGCCGAAACCCAGGCGTGATGTCCGGTCCCCTGCCGGCTCCCCCTGCTCCCCCGGCGGCGCCGCCGCCCGCCCCGCCGCCCGCCCAGCCGCTGCAGATCTTGGGCCAGATGATGGTGGACATGGCGGCGATGGCGGCTCGTCAGGCGGCCACGCAGGACCAACAGTTGGTGTTGCTTCGCCTGCAATCGGAGCAGCAGACCGCGGCTCTGGGGCAGCTGCTGGGGAATGCGGCCGCGCCGGCTCCCGCCCCTCCGCTGTCGGTGACGTTGCACCGGATGCGGGATGGGGAGGACCCGCTGGTTTTCATCGGGGCTTTCCAGGCCACGGCGGTGGCCTGTCGTTGGCCGGAGGAGGAGTGGGCCGCCCGGCTGCTGCCGCTTCTGTCGGGTGAGGCCCAGACGGCGGCGCTGAGCCTGCCCCCCGGCTCGCGGGGGGTGTTCGAGGACGTGTGCCGGGCGGTGCTGGATCGTTTGGGGCTCTCCCCAGAGGATTACCGCCGTCAGTTCCGGGCCAGCAGGATGTCGGGGGGGGAGCGGCCGTTTGCCTGGGCTCGGCAGCTGGAGGATGCGGCAGCAAGGTGGCTGCGACCGGGCCCCTCGGCTGGGGAGACGCGGATGCTGAACATGGTCGTCCTCGAGCAGTTCGTGGGAGGCCTGCCCGAGGCGACGGCTCGTTGGGTTCGCTGCCACCGCCCGGCGGATTTGACGGCGGTGGTGACGCTGGCGGAGGACCATCTGGCGGCCGACCCGGTACCGGGCCGTGAGGAGCCGCGGCGGGGCGCCCGTGTTCCGCCGCCCAGGCCACCGGCCGCGGCGTCGCAGAGGAGGGGCGGCGGCCCTGCGGGAACGGAGCAGGCAGCAGGGTGGAGCCCCAGGAACCCGTTCCGGCCGCTGCTTCCCGCCGGAACCCCGGCGGCCGCCGAGGTTGCCCCGGAGCCACGGGGAGCCGCACAGACGCCGGGGCCGGACTGTTGGAAGTGTGGGCGGCCGGGGCACCTGCGCCGAGACTGTCCGCTCATGGAGGTGGGGCAGGTGTTCCGCGTTGCCGGCGCTCCAGCGCCCGCCCCCGGTCCAGGAGTGACGTACCGCGTGCCGGTAAGGTGTCAAGGGGGTATTCGCCATGCTTTGGTGGACACGGGCTGCACGCAGACTCTGGTCCACCAAAGTTTGGTTCGCCCCGGGGCATTGTTGGAGGCTGACTGGGTGGAGGTTAAATGTGTGCACGGGGATATTCACAAGTACCCAGTAGTGTCACTGTTGCTGAAATTCAGGGGCAAAACGCATAGAGTGAAGGCGGCGGTTAGCCCGCGCCTGTCGCATCCCCTTATTTTGGGTACGAATTGGCCGGGGTTCCACAGCTTACTGGGGCAGTACGCGGGGATGCGATCGCGGTCTGTAAATTCGTGTGACGTTTGCGCGGCGCTCGGCGGTGACGCGGGGTCGACCGACGCTGACTCTGGGGGGGAGGAGGAGGCGGGGACTTCCACGGAAGCCCCGCCGCCTCCCGTTGTGTACCCCACGGAAGATTTTCCACTAGAGCAGTCTCGGGACGACACCCTACGCTCAGCCTATGACCAAGTGATGGATATTGATGGTCGCTCGGTGCGCCCCGACGCTGCGCGAACGTACCCTCATTTCCAATTGCGGAACGATCGGCTTTATAGAGTGAGCCGTGACACTCACACTAATGAAATCCGCACACAGTTATTGGTGCCGCAAAGCCGCCGGGAAATGATTTTCCAGGCGGCTCATTCGAACCCCATGGCAGGGCACTTGGGTGGCGAGAAAACTCTGGAGCGCATAATGGCCCGATTCTATTGGCCGGGCATTTGGGCCGACGTGCGCCGCTGGTGTGCGTCATGCCCCGAATGCCAGCTGGTTAACCAGCCGGCCGTGCCAAAGGCGCCGTTGCGCCCATTACCGCTGATGGAGATCCCGTTTGAGCGTATTGGCATGGATCTCATCGGGCCATTGCACCGGAGTGCACGCGGCTATCGCTTTGTGCTGGTCCTGGTGGACTACGCAACGCGGTACCCGGAAGCAGTGCCGCTACGCACCATTTCAGCGAAGAGCGTGGCGCAGGCACTGTTTCAGGTCATCTCCCGAGTCGGTATTCCGAAAGAAATACTGACTGACCAGGGCACGTCGTTCATGTCGCGCACATTGCGGGAACTGTACGAATTACTGGGTATTAAATCTATTCGGACCAGCGTCTACCACCCTCAGACTGATGGGTTGGTGGAGAGGCTGAATAAGACTTTAAAATCCATGATTCGTAAGTTCATTCGCGAGGATGAACGCAATTGGGATCGCTGGTTAGACCCTCTGTTGTTTGCAGTGCGGGAGGTGCCCCAGGCCTCCACGGGATTTTCTCCCTTCGAGCTGTTATACGGCAGGAAGCCGCGGGGGGTGCTCGACCTGATTAAGGAAAACTGGGAGGAAGGTCCGAGCCCTGCGAAAAGTGAAATTCAGTACGTGCTGGACCTGCGAGCAAAGCTGCACACACTGGGGAGGCTCTCACGGGAGAATTTGCTCCAGGCCCAGCAGCGGCAGCGACGCCTGTATGACAGAGGGGCTAGACTCAGGCAATTTTCACCGGGAGATAAGGTGCTTGTGTTACTTCCTTCTTCCAGCTCTAAATTACTCGCCAAGTGGCAAGGACCCTTCGTGGTCACACAGCGAGTGGGGGACGTTGATTATGAAGTGGTACGGTCGGACAGGGGCGGGGCCACGCAGATTTACCACCTCAACCTCCTCAAAGCCTGGAGGGAGGCGGAGACCGCTTCTCTAGTGAGCTTGGTAAGAGGGAGAGATGAGTTGGGGCCGGAGGCGCCAAAGTCTAGCATCCCCGCCTCCCTCCATTGCAGTGACCATCTCACACAGGCCCAGAGGGCGGATGTTGCTGCATTGCAACAGCGCTTTGCCGACGTGTTCTCCCCCTTGCCCGGCCGTACTTCTCTCATAGAGCACCATTTTGAGACGCGGCCTGGCGTGACGGTGCGTTCACGGCCCTACAGGCTGCCGGAACATAGAAGGCAAATTGTTTTCCGGGAATTGAAGGAAATGCTGAGGCTGGGAGTAATAGAAGAATCACACAGTGCTTGGTGTAGCCCCATCGTCCTTGTAGTAAAGAAGGATGGGTCTATACGGTTCTGTGTCGATTATCGCAGAGTGAATGAGGTGTCACGTTTTGATGCTTATCCCATGCCCCGGGTCGACGAGCTCCTGGACCGGTTGGGCACCGCTCGCTTTTTTACGACTCTGGATTTAACCAAGGGCTACTGGCAGATTCCCTTGTCTACAGAGTCCCGGGAAAAGACGGCCTTCTCCACTCCGTATGGGTTGTACCAATTCGTGACGCTTCCGTTCGGCTTGTTCGGCGCCCCTGCCACTTTTCAGCGCCTCATGGACCGGGTGCTGCGGCCCCACGCTGCCTATGCTGCCGCCTACCTAGACGACGTCATCATTTACAGTGACACGTGGGCGGGGCATGTGCGGTGTGTGGCCGCGGTGCTGGAGTCCCTGAGGCAGGCGGGGCTCACGGCCAACCCGAAGAAGTGTGCGGTTGGACGGAGGGAGGTACAGTATTTGGGGTACCACTTGGGGAGCGGGCAGGTGCGACCTCAAGTGGAGAAGACGGCGGCGATTGCATCCTGCCCGCGCCCCAAGACGAAAAAAGAGGTGAGACGGTTTCTGGGGCTGGCCGGCTATTACCGGCGGTTCGTCCCAGGGTTCGCGGACCTGACCAGCCCCCTGACTGATCTCACCCGCAAGGGTGCCCCAGATCTGGTCCAGTGGACGGAGCGGTGCCAGGCGGCGTTTGTGCAGGTGAAGCGGGCTCTCTGTGGAGAGCCGCTGCTGTTCACACCTAACTTCTCCCTCCCTTTTTGTCTGCAGACTGACGCCTCGAGCAGAGGGCTGGGGGCCGTTTTGTCCCAGCAGGTGGGGGGAGTTGACCGGCCGGTCGTTTACATCAGCCGGAAGCTCACGGACCGCGAGTCACGGTACAGCACCGTAGAGAAGGAGTGCCTGGCAATCCGGTGGGCGGTCGACTCCCTTCGCTACTACCTCCTGGGCCGCCCGTTCACCCTCTGCTCGGACCACGCCCCGCTGCAGTGGCTCCACCGCATGAAGGATGCCAACGCCCGGATCACTCGGTGGTATCTGGCCATGCAGCCCTTTAAGTTCAAGGTGATCCATAGGCCGGGCGCGCAGATGGTCGTGGCCGATTTCCTCTCTCGCTCGCGGGGGGGGGGGGAGTAGGTTCGGCCGGATGGGCCCCGGCCTCAGTCGGGCGGTGGGGATGTGTGGCGTGGGTGTGGTCCTTGGCCAGCTGCAGAGGAGGGGTGACGCAGTGAGCTCCCGGGGCGGCGCAGGGGCGGGGTGAACAGGTGTGCTGGGATCTGACAGTGATTGTGTCTCTTTATATGTTGGCAGTGACAGACGGAGACGGAGGTGACAGCAGAGAAAGAGAGCGCGGGAGTATATGTGTCCACGTACAACCCCGAGTTTAATAAAAAGGTCTGCATTGTCAAAGTCGCTCCGGCTGGTATTTCTTGGGTCCACCGTTACAGATGGATTGTACCAATGTTTAAAGTCACTGATATAATGCTCCTTTTGACCTCTCTTACCTCTTGTTGTACAAGCACAACCACCACTTATCTCAACCTGCCATCCAGAAAATCTAATTCTGTATCTGTCAACAGCCCCAATCCCACCCCCAAAGCACACAGAATTATTGCGTTAGATGCATCGTAGTTTAATATATACATAAATATTTCAGGGATAGATCCTTGAATGACTTTTGAATCACTCTGTAAATAAATTATCCATTCGCTTCTCACCCTTAAGATCCCAGCCTCTCACCAGACTTTTTTACTTTTCTTGTAAATATGTTCTACTTTGTTTTGTTGCTTGCCTTTGAAGTAAAATGTTAAAGTCAGCGGCTGTATACATCCTCCCCATAGTTTTAGTGAGGCAAGGGCTGAAGCAGGCACTATGTTCCATTTTTTTAACCTTGAAATCAATCATCCATCCATAAAGAAGTCATCCTTAGCTATACTTTTTATGACATAAGATACATTTTATTAGTCTCGCAAAGCCAGACCACTTGCCTCAATCACTGTGGTCTGGGAGCACTCAGTATGCATTCGCTATACACAGAAAACTGACCGAGAGAGAAAGAATCACAATATTGCAAGTTCAGATGTCTGGAAGGATAGCTTTAGCCATATACTGCCTAATACTGCCATATACAGTTTTTCAAAGTGTGCAAGGTAAACTTTATATGTATTATTGAAAACAAGCCTGGCTTTTTTCTCATTTTAGTCTAAAAAGCTCATAAGAATAAGGCTGACTTTTCAGCTAGGCAACAATAGAGATAATTGTCATTTCCCTTTTCTTTAAACAAGCTTTAAACCCCTGTTGGTACTTTTTGGAATGGGCACTTCCATCATAAATTTTAAACTAGAAAAACACAACAGCTGTTTCACATTATCCAAAAAAAAGAATGCTTGCTACAAAGTCAGCCTTATATATATATATATATATATATATATATATATATATATATATATATATATATATATATATATATATATATATATATCAAGGTAATAGCAGGAAAAGCAAATAATTGTACCCACCACAATCACACACACACAGACGAAAACATCTTTATGCTACCTGCACTCCTTCGTGGCGCTGAAGAATTTTAAAATATTATTACTGCTATAGTTAAATAAATAGCCACTATATTGCCACCAATTATTTATTATTAGCTGACAGTAACAAGCGGTGGAGGAGTTGTTCAATTCCTTTAGGAAAAGAAACTATAAAACACTATGAAAAGAACTCAGTATACATCAAGTTTTATTATTGGATAATTTTTCATATAGTCTCAAAATTAAAACTAATTATTCTGTGCAAAAGATGTTCACCATCAGCATTTATTTGATTAACATTATTACTGCATATGTTTAAGGCTGAGCTACATCTATTTAATGTCCAGCATAATAGCCTATAAATCATATGTCTGTAATGGCTATCCTGTGAGCACCTGTGAGTATCTCTGAAAAAAGGTATTTTAAGTACATCAATGAAAAAATCAGCTGAATTAAAAAGCTTGAGCAGTGTGTGACATGATTGACTGCCAATATTCACACGTGGGGATTAAAGATATTCTATGGATATTCTAATCATTAACCAAGTGATTTCACTGTTTACAGGAGATGGACATGCCCATAAAATAGAAACCGCTAGTTTCCTATGAAACAAACAGAGCATTCAGCAATAATGGTAGTAATTAAAGGATGGATCCAAACAGGTGAGTACTGTCTGAGGTAAAAAGTGAGAAATCTCTTTACTTTGGTACTTTTAATTTATGCCTATTTTTTAGATTTGACAAAGCAATCGCTGCTTTGTCAAATCCTACCTTTACTAAGTAGTGTAAAGGTACACTACTTACCTTTACTGAGTAGTGTGAATGTTTCTTACAGACAAAAACTTCAAGTGACAGCCTAATCTCCACACATAGATCATGACAGCAAATGTCAAACTACATGTGTGTCCCAAATTGCATTTGCAGTGGAAATTAAAATGCCTGGGTGAATTAATAATTTATTTTAAGAACTTGGACATCCATTCTGCATTTGACATTTGACACATCCTTCTTTAATCACAGCTCTTATCTCCAGCTTGTCAAAAGTAGGAATCATGTTAATTATATTTGATGAAGATGCTATCCCTTTGGAGTGTTCTCGGTAATCCTTCACAGATAATACTCTTACTGTCTTCTATAAAGGGGTGCCATCTTGAATCCCAAGGCTCTAAGCACAAGTTAGACTGCTGATGACAGAGACTGGGTTTTCATGGGATTTTAAGGGGGAAGCTGGTAAGCCACTTACATCCCACAAGTCTGAACATGAGGAGGGCTGCCAATTGCTCACCATTTAGATTTCCAAGAGCTGATTGCTGAGCTTCTGTGAAGTGTTGTGTCACAGATTTTAGTTTAAAAGTGCTATACACAAACTCAAGAGAAACACACGCACACACATACACACACAAACAAATACAAACCATCTGGCAAACTGCCACAAACCATGTAATTGCACGGTTGTGTGACTTCTGCATCCTGCAAACCAGCAGGATGCTTTTGTTTTTCTTTTTAGAGTTTCTGAACTGTTGCAGAGGTTACAAAAGGTTTTCTACAAGTAACTGTTTGTAGTAATGAAGCCTACTTAACAGCTGTCAGTATAGTTATAAGTTACTTCATTTGAGGGTTGCAGAAGACAGAAAAGGTAGTTTCATAATCACAAGTATAAAGTATAATATCTGAGTTCAGTGTATTTGTATCACACATTAGGGACAGATTAATAATAGTTAAATTCCTTTTTTTTTCACTTTGAGGGTCATAGTATCTGCTGGTTCGTTATCACCCTATCATGGGTCACCGGGAAGCTACGAGGTAATGTTTCTCCCGCAATAAAGCCTCTAGGATGTAAGGTAAATCAGCCAAGGTTAATAGTCATAGGTGGTAATGAGAAAACATACTAGACAATGTGTGCGAGTAAATGTATGTATGTCGCGGTTGGTCAAGCCCCTGTAGTAAGCCACAGCACAATGAGATGCCCTCAGAATGCTGAAGTCATTAATCAACAGCTTATTATTGAACTGCACTGGGACATTTACACACTCAGATGTAAATGTGTACACATGGGTATTCAAGCCAACCATGCACACAGTTATCATAAAAAGACAATGGTGAAGCAGCAGTATCTGTAGGGGTAGAGACACAGAAGGAAGTAAAAAAGAAAAACAAAAAAGAGAAAGTTATACGTACACTTTATGTGCCCGTTAATCGTCACTAAACCTGACAATTATTTTCCATTTGATTTGCCATTCAGTGAATTTGAGCTGCACCTCAGCAGGCCATTTAATGTTGCCCCATGAATCTATTTATGACAATGTTAAACCAGAAACGCAATGAGTTTCACTCTTGAAACAGTCACCTCTTCAGCTTTAGCTAATTAACATGCTGCATAATTATCATTTAATATTTATCATTTAAATGTCAACTGTCAGGGCTGCAGGTGTTTTTGGATTACATGGGCTCGGTTGGTGCATATGCATTTCAGTGTGTGCATGTGTGGTCAAAATACATCATTATGCACCACCTGTTGGGGCAAGAGGTAGCAATGTGTGGCCTGTCACTCATCACTGGGCCATTTGGCTGATGAGAATGGATGGGAAATGGAAATGTCCTGACAGTCAGTCATTCCATGATAAACGCTTGAAGAATTACTCAGTATGTGAATGATTTTACTGAACAGCCTCTATTCACCCCATTACATGAAGACAATACCTTTTCCAGGGTTTTTTTCCCGTTTCCCTTTTCAAGGGCAAAATCATATTTATCCTTTAAGCATAGTTTCAAGAAACAGTGTTCTTCATGCCTACTCTGTCCTGCCTCAATGCATTCCTAACCCCGTTTCCAATTTTTCAAGCAAAACATTACCATCAATCAACCGCACACACATCTGTCCCCACTATCTTAGAAAGGTGTCACAAAAAGCTTTTGCCTGTTAGTGTGGGATGGAATCTCTTTGTTCCGTACAAGACAAAGATTTATAACAATTCACAGTCCGTCAGCACCAACTCCTCCTCCCCATCCACATACTTTATGCACCATCACCATCTGTGTCAGTCTGAAATGAAGAGAGTTGACTCGCCACTGATCTGTTGTGTCCAGTCTAAATCTGCGTCCAGCATGCTGGCCTCACTGAGCGTCTGTGGACATATGTGTGTGTGGGGGTGTGTGTGCAAGCTTTCATGTGTGCCAGTTCTGCGGCAGTGCCAGCACATGCCATGCATCATGAAAGAATGGAGGGCTGTATCTCTGCTGCCTCACACAGGACAAAGGATGCAACTGCAGGCTGCAGTTTCACGTCATCCACCACATCTAAAACGTGGAGTAAATTTTGCACAAGCAGTTCTCCAGTGTCCTTCCCACGTCCCTCAGGAAAGCTGATAACAGTGCTAGGGCTCCAGCTGTGTCTTCACTTATGTGTCCCATAAACACACAGAAGTGCCCATGCATACACACACGCACGCACACACACACTCACACGTCCCTTTGATTCCCTGCTGAGAAGGTGGAGAATGAGTGGATATCACTGACATTTTCTCTCCAGGCAGTCCCAGTCAGGTCACTGCTGTAATGCGCATATGGATAGAAAAGGGGGTAAGTAAAAAAAATGACAGCTGGGACGGCAATGTTAAGTACTTAAACTTAAAAGCATAACTCTTGCATCATACACTCAACTCAGCTGGAATAAATCATTAACCACTGATAAATGATAATATGATACCAGAAAAAAACATAAATCAACATCTAAAGAAGTACTATGGTAAGTTATCATAAGGCCTTTAATTCTACTTCCCATAGAACTAAGGGTTAGTGAGATCAGGTGAGTTTGCATTGGAGCCAGCTAAATTCATATTCACCAGCTGTGCAGAAACATTTTGGCATTCTGAATCCTTTTTTAATCAATTTAGCAATGCTATTAAAGAAATCCCCATTGCCGTGATGAAGTGCTGTGAATAAACTACTCTGACTGACCATTATGCCAGTGCAATATCTGCTAAGGTCCATGCTGTAGCTCAGTGGCACTTCCAATTCAGTGCATGATCAAAGGCATCCGGAAGATAATTTACTATAAATTATAAATTTGTGCTATGATTATAAGCACATTAATGCAGATTGGATCAATAAAACATGCATGTTGTGCCCATTAATTGCTCCTACATGCTCTTTGGGCCAACTCTGCTATGACACACATTATGACACATCACATCAGTCTGTCATGAAATCACCCACTCTTCTCTGGGTGCAACGAACTGTTCTACTGTGTAGCTTGGCTTATAAGCCACTAATAACTACATGATCAGAAATATTTGAGAAATGTTTCATTTAGTGTGTGAGCTCACCTTAAACCCAAACCAGGTAAATTACCGTTAGGAAGGTGAGAGTGTCCTTGAATATGTTCTGTACCAGAAAAAGATCTGAGATCCTAAAAGATATGAAAACTTCTGGTGTAAATAATATAGTGAGTAGAGTCGTTCAACATGCTGAACTGCTGGAGAAGCCCTATTTCTTAGCAGGAAAAATGAAATAGTTCAAGGCAGCTGGTCTTTTTGACTAGTTATAGAAGGAAGCTTGAGCAAAAAGAAATCTTGAGATAAGGCATAAATCTTCACAGAAAATGACCTGCCCAAAAAAGCTGATCTTAGATCATTATAGTGTACTTACATAGCTGGTAAACAATGCAGCTAAGATGAATTCAGACCTATCATAGTGTAATCCTGCTGGATTACACACCCATTTACCACAAATCCTTTATGTCTTGCCTTTTCAAAGTAGCGGATTCACCTCCAGTATTTTCCTCCCTGTGCACCAGGAGCTCTTTGTTGGTTCCTGACGATCCCCAGTGACATGATCTATTCCATATCTCAGCACACAAATTACAGATTTTTATTTTTTGTTTTTGGTAGCATTTGCGTGCATTTCATTCTGTCTGTAAACCTGATTGCTCGAAAAGTGTCTAATGAATTCTAATAAAACTTTGCAGACGTGTAGATGTGTGTTAACTGTTCATTATCCATCAATGTCTTCAAGAACAACTTAATAATTTATTGGTTGAAATTTGACCGAAAAAATTAAAACTATGATTCTTACAAATGTGGTGTGTATTGTCAAGAAGTAGAAAGTACAGTATAAAGGTTTAAAATATCATGTCACGTTTGACCTCTGACCTCTCCTTCAAGGCCAATACGTTGATTAGTCCTATATATGGCTACTTAAAACTAAATTTTTATTGCAATTGCTTGTATGTAAACCATATAGGCATATAAAGAATAATACATGGTGATTCTAAATATCGCATTATTTTTGACCTTTGACCTCTTCTTCAAGGTCAAATAAGGTCTAACTTTCATAAAATGACTTGTATCTCTAAAACTATGCTTAAAATTGTACTACCTTTGTTTATATTGGCATCATTTAAGAAATAAATGTCATGCTACATCTGATCTCTGACTTTTACATTTCACATCTGCCTTACATAAGTTGATGTGCTAACGAAAGTCTTGTCAACAGAAAGAGAATGAAAGGCCTACTTAGTTAGAAATATACTGTATTATAATATTATCTAATATGCTCAAGTTATTCATGTCCAGTTATTTACAAATAAATACCTATTATCCATCACTCAAGATCTGTCACGCTTTCCTTATCTGGTTTTACTGCACTACAAACCTCTTTAAAGAAGAACAAAGATGACAAAATGTATATATGTATATACAAAATAATATTCCCTTAAAAATAAATACTGCCCATAGAGTCCAACCCACGGATCTATTACACGCTTTGCCATAATGCTGGGCTGGAAAGTAAGTGTAGTTTTCTTGTCGTTATTTCTTGTTTGCCTGGCCGTCTTTCGTTCTTCTTGTTTGGATCCTGTTTTTGACCTTAAACATCTACTTGAACATTACACATCTTATTGCTTTGTAAACAATAGTATGACTTTATAAAAATGGATTGGGCTCTTTTCTACCGCTCCAGGCGTTCTTTGTTTTCCATTTATTTCATACAGTATGAACAACAGCTGAAGCTTTCTTGAGTCGAATCCATTATGCTTGAAGGCTGTTTTTGTTTTGGGTTTGTTTTGTTTTTTTGTCAAAGTTACACTGTAATAGTGCTGCAAGATAATGACCCGCTGCCTATAATTAATAACTGCAGCACTGAGTGAATTCATGACAAAAACCATACAAGCAACGGGGAACATATACGTAAAAAAATATATTTGAAGTGCTGTCTATACAACAATAAAATAGTTCTTCAAATTATGTTACAGGAAACGCCACAGTCTATTTGTTGAGATATTGATCAAATTTCAATTTCGAGAGTTTAACAGCAGGGAAATAAATTATGCACTCCACCAAACATAGTATTGCTACAAATACCAAAGCATGGACAAAATCAGTACAAATATTTGATCTCCACATATAGTTTCTGGGGAGCAATACTGCTGACAGTCATATAGAGCTTTCCTTCTATTAATATGTGCAGGCATATTCTCAGTAGATTTACAGCAAAACAAACAAACAGTGTTGATAGAATATCAATCTCCTTTTTCCTTCTCCAGTGACTGTCCTTTGGGTATTCTAGCCGAGTTTGCTGTTTTGTTTGTTCACTTTTGTTTTTTAGGCCAGCATTTCATCATTTCATCATCCATCATGCTACAAGGCAGGATATAAAATCATTCCATCGACTGTGTGACAAAGAGCTTCATTCTTTTGCCTCTGAATGATGCAACTTTATCAATATTTACCAAACAGTGGGACGCTGAGTGCTTATACAAGCGGTGATCTATGATATTTCTATAATATTGCTGAGAAGTGAATTATGCTTCCTCGGTGGGTCCTGTTTTTCTCCCCTGCTCAGTAGGTAAGCAATGCAGATACTTCAGACAGCACCCTGATGCTAAAGACAAACCCTGACTGGGTCTTTCTCTCGTATACTTTGTCTCTAGTAATTAGTGGAGTGATCGTGCTGGATGTCCACATTCTACACCACTGAATAGCTTTTCTACTAATTCATTCACTGAACATGCAGCTCATTTAGACTACTCTTGCTTTTATTAATTGGACTTGGAGCTGATCTGGATTCTACTGAGCCGATCTGTTCGCAGCTACTTTGTCAATCTAGCCTATAAGTGCCTAAAGAAAGAGTAATTGAGCTGTTGATTTTCCTTATCATATTCAGAATTGGTAAAAGGCTAAGACTAACAGATGGTAGCCGTATTAGCTGTATGCTCTATGCAACCGTACTTACAATTAGTTGATGTTTAAGCTAAAATCCTAATTGTGCAAAGACGGTGACGTTGCAAATATTCTGCTGTTAAGCCAGAGTCACATTAAAGAAGAAACATAAAGGTGTTGTGCTGCGCATTACTCATTAGCTCTTTGTGGTGCTCTTCAGTACAGGACTCTTTGAACCCCCTCTGTCCTTGGTGCACCGCTGACATCTGCACATTAGCACTGAAGCAACACACACAGAAATAGAAGAGGCAAACAAAGGACATTTTTCAGCCAAATATACTGAATAACCCTTTTAGACTGACAGTATTTATCATTTTAGCATGCTAAGCTGGATCCAACGAAAACTGAAGAATTTTGACTGTGGTCAAGGTGAATGATCAATAGGTAAGTTTAATCAGTTTACTAGATGTCCAGATATTTCACTAGATAGCACTTTAAACCTCCTCAAGGTGCTACAGAGCAAGGTCAAGAGATAACCAGCATATGCAGCTAATGCAATTCTGAGTTGTAAAAATATTTTAACCACACTCGTCGTCATAGAAATCCACTGGCCCGTATTGTTAGTGGGGCTACAAAGACATACATCCTCATGCCCAGCTTTTCTGTTGACATTAACGGGGCAGTTTGAGTATTACAGCAGCTTATTTGCTGTTTATTGGCCTGACTATGAATAACAAGGAGTATAAGGGCATCATTGTCTCAGTAGTTAATAGTTATAGGATCTGCTGATATTCCCTTCCAGGAAGATATAGAGGGACAACAATAATTTGGATCAACCCTGAAATAGGTTCACTCACATATCTATTAACAGTCACAGAGATATTTAAAATGCAGTAGCTATGCATCAAGCCAAGTGAATTAAATATTGTGCATGCGAGGTATGTGCAGCAAAATGTGTATATAAATTTTTCGCTCCCCTTGGTAGCTTGTAGCAGTTTAAGCCAGACAGTTATGCTCACCATGCCAGTTGATAGCTGACCAAATGAAACACGTGTCAGCAAGGTGGTTAAATTAGTCTTCCAAATTTTCCTTCTTCTCCTGCAGTTTCTGGCTGCACTCTTGTTAATCTATCCACCAACCCAGCTTCCTCTCCTTTAATCAATATTGTAGGATCATAGGGCTCTGCAGAGCTGTGTGCTGAATTTATGCATATGTTGGAGTATCTTATGTGTAAGTCTTCTGGAAGCTCTTCTATATATGCGGCAGGGTGTTTGACAGTGTTCCCCTATGAATCCTCAGCGTGCTGCCTGCTGTCCTGTAGGGAGCAACACAGTGAGCCAAACAGGTACCACCAAAGGCAAATGTAAAGCCACTTATGCACGGCTGTCCCTAAGCGAACATACATCTGGGAATGTACCTTTGAATTTCAAACCAGATACGCTCCTATGTGGCTCGGTGTGTATTTGTGTC
The DNA here is from genome assembly GCF_041146795.1 of Maylandia zebra. Lineage (NCBI taxonomy): Eukaryota > Metazoa > Chordata > Actinopteri > Cichliformes > Cichlidae > Maylandia > Maylandia zebra. The sequence continues at coordinate 10,701,142 of NC_135173.1, read as the reverse complement.
TGTCTATTGCGTGTACACAATGCAGGCTCAGCAGATTCCAGCCTTCACAGACTATTGGCTTGTTCAACAGTATTACTCTCCTCTTTAATATCTTCAGTTAATGTGAGTCTCTGGCTAATTGAAAATGAACAAGTCTATGCCTCCCTGCAGCGCTTTTATAAGATGTTAAAGAGACACACACCCTTTCCGATGCAGGACAAACATCAGATGGCTTCGACTGTATGCAAGAAATAGCTTGCTCTTGGTGAATAAATCAATAAATTCTTTAGAGCAGAGGCACTCCACCAGGTGAAGCTGTGGTACCATTATTTCTTGCCAAGAGGGAACAGCTGATAAATCAAGAATATGTGGAGATAAAAACCACATATAAAGCCAGTGCAGAGCGTGTGTCTCCGGTGGCAGTGATTTACAGCAAGCTGAGCTAAACTGCTTACCGTCAGGAGCTGTAATGGATGCCAGCGTCTGCTCTTAATTTCTCTGGCTGGGGATAGATATTGCTGCTGTTATTTTCTCCCAGGGCGATTTCACTGATGTCTCCCAAGGTACCCTACTGTGTTATATTTAAGACATATGGGAGCAAAATGGTGCAATTAAAAATGTGCAGAAAACCTCTGAAATTGATCGCTAAGATAGTAAAGTTTTGGTTTCAATAAGCACAGAAATATATATGTAAATATTAATATATATATATATATTTTATTTATTTTTTTTTTTAAACATACCTATTGTTTCCCCTTTCTGTGGATGTCACGATGAGTCCCTAGAGCCAGGATAAGAAGAGACGAGCATTAGCGAGAGATGAGCTGGAAAATTTAAAGAGTGGGGAAAAATGGGTTTCGTTAATGATCAAAGTTGTAATTAGTGTGTTGGGGTAAATCAGTGTGAGCATCTATGTGAAAAGTGACTAGGAAAAAAAACGTCCCTCCCTTTAGTGTTGGTGCTGCAGCTTTCTGCCATCCCGATATGATAATCTGAAAAGCTGATGAATTTCAGAGCCGCAGTGATCATGCATATTCATGAAAAGTTATTTACAACTTGCAGGGGTTCTTGCATTTGGCAGTTCATCATGTGAAAGGCTTACATAAGCCAAATTATACCATACCATATAGACGTTCTGCAACAGGTTGGCCTTCAGATAGTGATCCCTTCTGCCATCTGCTGTTTATTGAGCCAATTGCAGCTTCTTAAATATCACTTTCAAACCGTTCAGTTATCTTTGCACTGTTTCCATTGTCTACAGATCGTTGCTTGCAAAACTATACACATCATTCATTTTCTCTATAGAAAAGGATATATATGACATGTGTAAATGGATTTTACAATTGTAATTTCATCCAAAAATTTACTCACTATTTAATTTTTCTTCCACTGGACGAGCTGGAAAGTAATCAAGCACGATCGTGTCTCCACCCCACCATTTCCAGCACACGAAATCCTAGTGTAGTACCAAACTACACCAGCAGGTTTACAAGTGAGAAGGCCCTCTACAGTATCTCTACCTGTGCTTCTAGGATGATGCAACCATGGTTTCTATTTAATGCAGGTCTGTTAAATAACCAGTAGATGGCATCAGTAGTTTAAGATTAACACTTGTGGGCTCAGTGTAGCCGGTCAATTCTGCAGGACTACTCCAAATTATGCTTTTCTTTTTTAGCAAAAACACTGATCCAGTGGCGCAAATATTCAGTCGGTTGATTAGAATGTCAGCATTAATATCTATAAATGAAAGCTGATCGCTGTAGCAGGCGTATTATTTGCTTGTCCCTTAGGAAGCGAGGAGGAAATACTATGAGCGGCCTACTTCACCTAAAACTGCTAACGTGAAAAGTAAAAACAGTGAGGGAAAAGATCTGGTCCGCCTGCAGCAGCTGTACCAGAACAGACAGATATGTCATTAAAGACACTTTTCATATAAAATTGTAACAAAGAAACTGCAGAAATCTCTCTCTAATGTAGTTTTGTGTCGTATTTAACCTCTGCTCTATCAACGAGGCTTAAAGGGACAAACAATAAAATTATGCTCTAGTAGCCAGCTGGCATACTTCTAGCTCACCGAGACCGAGATGGACACTGCTAAAATGGCATCGGAAGGAAATTATTATTTCATTCTGTAAATGTTCTTACTTCATTACAATGAATAAATGAATGGACGAATGAATGAAACGCCAGGGCTTTTTTTTCTATTCCAGAATGAATGAACGGCTATAGATGCCACCTCAGAGTGACACACCGGTCCACTGTGGCCGACTTCCGGGCCTTTTTGGTGGTCGTTAACTAGGTTTAGGGTCTTGCCTCCCCTCCCACACCCCACTGTTGGCTGACCGCTCTTTTGCTATTTTTATCCCCGTGGTGCTGTTTCTGTTTCCCAGCCAGCCAGCAGAGAGGAGAGCAGAGGTGCGGGCGTCTCTCATCACACCCACTTCTCTCTCTCTCTCTCTCTCTCTCTCTCTCTCTCTCTCTCTCTCTCTTTCCAAAAATAGCCGTGAGTCGTGATCAGCTCGTCCTTGAGAGAGAGAGAGAGAGAGAGAGAGAGAGAGAGAGAGAGAGAGAGAGAGGACTGTATTATTGCTTAGAATCAGAGGAGGGGTTATGGATTGATACAAATAGTCACCCCCGCCAAGCCAACCCCAGCGCAGGCTGAATTAATGTGTTGCTATTTTTGGGAGCCCCGTGTTTCCAGGGGAGACCTAATGACGCAATGACGTCAATGCGGGTCAATCGCAGACTGGAGGAATTGAGTGGCTTCCATTTGGGGCTTTTGCAGTATTTCCTACAGAAAGGATGGAAACGAGTAGAAAATGGAAGTATATTTCCTCCAAAAATGCATCGAAAATAGAGGTGAATCAAAATACAGAAGTGAAAATGATCACAGTGGCATCACGTCGCCCCAACCCTTCGAGCATCAGCGATAGTAAGGGAGGTGTGTATATATGGATGCTTTTTTTCCTCCTCATCCACAGTGCATCTGTGGGATGGTACCTGCCAGAGACTAGCGTTGAGGAATAACATTTCTGAGAACATTTCTGTGTGTTTGATGTGCACATTGCCGGCTGTTTGTTTTTCGTATGATCCTTGTATGTATGTGTACGTATTGTGTTGTTTTTCCCTGCGTAACGCTATGTGCTTTCTCTCGCTCTGCCATAATTGCAGCTACATGTAAATTCTACTGTGTTGTATTAGCATTTTCCTGTTACGTTTTTTGTTTTTAATGTTCTCCCAAGGGCTTTAGCTACACAATCCCGACCTATTCCAAGCGCTCGCATCTAGACGCACTGAGGTAACGAGCACCTTCTCCATCTCATTAAATAACACAGTTATTTGTCTTTTTGCTCTTGGCTTTCATTTGATTTTGTTCGTGTACCGCATCTATATCGAAATTGTTGGTCGCGATTTGCATGGCGGTAAAATGAATATCAGCTATTGTGGCTCAAGATTGTGCGCGTCATGGTTGCTTGCAGCTCGGCGACCTGCCGAAGCGCGCGCAGCCAAACGTTGGTGATGAGTGGTGATTTCGTCTTTTCCAAAACTTTGAGTTCGCCTGTGGATCATCATTTGTAGTGAAAGTTTAAAGCATGCATAGTGTAGGTTCGCTCTCTCTCTCTCTCTCTCTCTCTCTCTCTCTGTGTGTGTGTGTGTGTGTGTGTGTGTGTGTGTGTGTGTGTGTGTGTGTGTGTGTGTGTGTGTGTGTGTGTGTGTGTGTGTGTGTGTGTGTGTTTCCCTCTCAAAGATCGACAACACATTATTAGACGAGGGTAATTTTTCAGTGGATAGGCTTCTGGACAGGTGACGTGTGTGTAGGCAGGATGAATTTACAGTGCAACCCCTTGCTACAATAAAAAGCCCAAGAGATTGATGTTGCATGCAGCAGTAAGATGGTTGCTTAAACAGACACACACACTTTTAGAAAGACAGGCACACGCACATACACATTTGACTTGCACACATGCACAATGTCGTGAGTGGAGGAGAGGTGGGGGTGGGGTAGGTTAGGGCGTTTACCGGCAGGGCTGGTGTGAGGCTTTCAGAACCATGGACAGCTCACGTGAAGCTCATCCAGTGTGGTCTACCTTCTTCTGTCCGCACTGCCTGCAGCATCACTTCCAATAGAGCCTCATAAATACACACCAGATGACTTTGCTTTTCATTGTTGAAAGTGTGTTATCATTGTAATAAATATATTTAACCCACAGGCCCTACACATGATCATATGTAATATTTTCTTTCCTCTGGAGATTTGCTAAATTGGCACCTGTGCCAAATGCTTTGAGGTGTAGTGGGAAACTTATTGAAAATGTTTATTAGCGTCACACATATACATATTTGTGATCATGTACCGTTTCACCTTTATGCCTGCTTGTTTTCTGCAGCAAGTGTGTGTACACGTTTTAACGTCACTTCACTTGAAATCCAGATTCTTCTCTGGCCTTGTGCCTCAATATAAATTAATGCACATTTCATTAAAAAATGTACCCATATTCTCATCTTTTTCTCTTTTTTCTTCCATTTTTGAATCCACAAACAGTGCGTCATCCTGTACTTCTCGTAGAAAATCATGAATGGCTTTCACGCGCTCTGGGACTTTTCAGTGTTATTCACATGTGCACTAGTTTTACTGAATTGACTCTTTTCACAGGAAAATGTGTTAATTTCAAATGCTCTCTTAATTGACATTTTGCCAGTTGATAATGCAACAGACTGCCAGCCACTGGCTCTGTGTAAATGTAAAGTGTGGTGAATGTAAACCACAACAAGGGATCAAGTAGGTTGTGCAGAAATGAGTGTTCCATAAGTCTTGCAACTAAATATCTTTTCATGCACTGGTGGACATTTTAAAAGGAATAGCATTTGTTTGCTGAAAGGCTTGACAATATGATACATTTTCAATGTTTAAATGTTTGGGTGTGGAATATTGTCCTTTACAATCTATGCTCATAGAGTGTATATCTACACCAGTTCCATTTTATGTACATTAACATCTCTCTCTAGTCTTGTATATTTGACGTTATGCTTTTCAAACTCAAAATCAGCCAATAACTCAACTCAAAGCACAAAACTGATTTTTTTTCATGTGTTATGCGTCTACTAGAGACCGACAACAATATCATCTTGTTCCATCTTGCTATTTTAAGGACATTAAAATCAGTTTATAAGCAAATGCAAAAGAAAGGAAACAGAATAATGAGCACTTATAGTGGAAAAATTTGCATGACGTCAGAGTGTGGAACCTGCTGCTGATTTGATAATATTAAGCAATGACTTTAAGAAGAGATTTTTAGTCTTGTGAACTGTAAAAAAATAAAATAAAATAAAATAGTCCTCTATATTTTAATAGTCCCTTTTTTGTTTTTCTCCATATCTACGGTCCTGCAAAAAGAAATGTGAAAATATACATGTACCATCAAGAGGGAATTCAGTTCACACTGAAGGTTAATGCCCTTGCATATTTCATTTAAAGCTTTAGTTAATGTTTATTTATACAAACTAGATTAGCAAAGGCAGAAAAACAATTTGGTACTCATCACTATTCTTGATTGAAGCCGTACAATAAAGTATAAAGTTAATAATCTCTTTGAGAAATTTGTGATTCAATGAAAGACTTGAAGGAGGAACAAAACGTAAACTCTAAACAAATAATGCTTTTGTGTATGTTTTGTTTTATCAGTAATTTGCATTCAGTCCCACTTATTTGTAACTGTGTGTTTCAGATACTGGACCAACTGTGTATGACGGTGACCATGATTGCAGCTGAGCGCTGTTGTTCTTTTCAGGTCTTTTTGCGGTCTGGGCTTGCTGTCATGTGTCTATCCAGGAAGCCCTTACCCCAAAAAGCATCTGCAAGGGATCCTTACATCAAAGACAATTTGCACACAAGTCTCATTTGACAATTACTCAGTTTGTAATGTAAGTGTATACAACTGTTAAAACAATGTTTCACTTGTAGTGCATGTTTAAGTAGTCATTTAGCAATAAAGTAATTATGGTGCATAATTTAAACCGTGTTAATTGTAAAAGAAATAAAAAACGCTGAGCATGAATCTAGTGGTTCACATATTGGTCTTCATTAAACCACAGTAGGACTGCTTTTTCTATGAATGGAATTGCCAAATTAAACTTTAAAATATAATTTACTCCCAAATTATTTAGAGTGATTGAGAACAAAAGCTTTCTATGTCCCGGACAGAGGCGTTACTACAGCTTTAAATTTGTCTGTTGCATTTTATACTTTCTCCAGAAGGTGGCAGCATTGCTCAGGCATTTAGATTAGAAATCTTACTAAACGCCATACAGAGGTGTTCGTTAATGCAATCCTTTAAATGTAACTTCTTTTAATAAAAATAGCGAGCCACTATATCAGTCAACAGCTATAACTACACTGTGAGCTACTTGTAACATTTATGTACTCGAACATTGGTTTGGTAGGACTGTACTGTGCTTTACACTCACTTTACACTCACCAGAAAGTGAGACACTGCTGTATCTCGTAATACTGTTTTGTTTATTCTACAATTTGCGTCAGTGTAGAAAGTGAATAATATACTCCTTAACCTCCTACGTTAATAAAACACTTATGCTGAAATTTGTCACTTCCTATATATTACTCATTTCTGCCCCAATAATCAGTCTGTTGTTTGGTGCAAAACAGGATAAAGGCTCAACTAAAAAACAGGTGTTGAACCAGATGTTTTATTAGTTCAGTGGAACAGTGATGGAGTTTTCCTTCTAGTGAAGTAAAGAAACACAAACAATTCCTTGTGTGCTGAAAAATCTTGCTTTATAGTTTCTTTGATAGAATGTTTGATTTCTATAAAATGTTTGATTTATTCACAGACTCTCTTAAAAACCAAAACCAGTAGCATCAATCTTTTAAACATCTCGTTCTTATATCACAACAACAGGTTAGAAAATTAAGTGATGATGTACTTTTTTTTCCACCATGGTTTTCTTAGTGGTACAGATGTGGTAAGAAATTGCCATACACTCGTCACATCATTGTAATTGGGGGGTTTTTAATGATTTGTTTGAATTGTTGTTGTTCCAGGGTGGAATGATTGTGCATCATACATTTTTAATAACTTTTTAAAACACAAGAACTTTATTTTGGATTTTCTCTAATTCACACAGGGTTAAAGATATAAATACAGGTAACCTTAGCTGCACCTCAGTCTCGCACATTTGGCAGCCATTGACAAGCTCATGGCATAATTCAATCTGGATATTTGACCACTCTTTTTGTCAGAATTGATAGAGTTTTACATTTAAATAGGTTGGTTCCTGGCTTTTAAGCATAGTCCAAAGATTTTCTATATGGTTGGGGTTGGAGCTTTGGGGTGGTCATTCCAGAAGCTTAGTGTTAGCCTGCTTTATCCATTAAAAATCACACTCACCTTTAATTCAAACATACCTCCTGTCATTGTGGGCAAATAGCTCCATTTTTGTCTCATCTAACCCTAAAACCTTTGTCCAGAAGGCCAGGGCAATGTAAAACTGGTTTCACTGTAGGCAGGGACATATGTGTTCCAGCAGTTTCCAGTTTATGGCAGTCTTTGGCCTTAGTGGTTCCTGAGTTGCCCCTGAACATCCTAAAAAACTTTCTCTCAGGTGAAGGTGACCAATCTGAATAACTTAGATACAATGTAATGGAATCTGCACGTGTTTAGAAATGACAGAATATAGAATAACAGACATTCCCAACAAGAGTAAACCTGCAGTTTTCACTGAGTTAATCAGGTTTTCCATTGTTCCAAGTGGTTGTCAGTTCAATGAATGCTGTCAAAGGCAGCCTTTTTATGCTGGCAAACAGAAACTATCAGCTGTGGTCAGTCATGATCACTAATGAGAAGTTAACAAGACGTCGACAGACATTGCAGAACCTTCAGCACCACATATTAAAAGATTTAAGTGAGTGTATGTATATACTTAAGCCTGTGTGTATACTTTTGATAGTTTGTTGAGAAAAATCCACAATAAATTTAAGTTATTAAAGATGTATGGAGTGCAACCGTTCCACTGTGGGGGGAAAACAGTTCAATGAATCATTAAAAGCTCATAATTACCTTGACGTTCAAGCTATTGGTGACTGTATCTGAACTTCTGGCCACAACTGCTTGTTTGTTTTATGTCCCGATATGATGAAATTACAGTCAATGTAGATAAGTCCACAAAAGAATTACCAAATAAGTGCATGGAAGCATTTCAAGAAGATTGGAGAAAATGGGGTTTAAGGCACACATGCCGTGAAATGAGATGCAGTTTGGAAAATTCCAGCTCCAAAACAATGAGAATAAACATTTCTGTGAAGTAAGAGACATTTAGAAATAAACTGAACTTTACAGAACAGATAATGGAACTTTTGTCCCAAGTAGTAGTATTTTTACATGTCTTAAAACATCTCTGAAAGACTTGAACCAACAAAAGGTGAACACAGTTTTACTGCAGCGTTCTCAGGGTCAGCATCAAACCAGGCCTCATTATTTGAAAATAAAATTGGCTTTGCCTCGTCTGGGGATCCTCAGCCCTTCCCATGAGGGTGACACGGATGCCCCTCCGGTGGTCCTCCTTGGGCTCTCGCACTCTGAGGCCTCTGGATGCCTGCTTCATGCCCTGGGGGACGGGGCTATGGCTCTCTACATCCTCTTGCAGACCATTACATGTGGAAACCATTTGAATACAAGCTCGCTGATCCACACAGGTATGCACACGGGTGTTCACTGCTCGTAGACTTAAATTACACCTTTCTTGGCTGCTACTTCAAAGCACATTGTGCGCTGTCTGTCCTGCGTGCTGCACAACAACATTGAATATTTAGTATTTACTGCTGTTTACACTTAGCTAGATTAATGCGATGGTGTTGTGTTTAGTATGTTGCTTTGGGGTTTTTTTTTGTAGTTTTCTATTCTTTCTCTCTCAACAGGTGATCCAGGAGATTTTTTTTTTCTTCTTCTTCTTTCTTTCCCCCCTTTCTCACTGTCCCTCTCCCCTTCTGTTTTTCTTTTCCTTCCTCTTCCTTTCTCCCTTTCCTATCCCTCACTCATGTCTGTCCCATCTGTAACAACTGAAAATAAAATAAAATAAATAATAAAAACAAAGGTCGATCAAATGGACCAATACGGCAATGCCACGATGATCCATTTGGCAAAATAAATCCATTGGGTGTCCTTGTTGGTCTTCAGACAACAATTCTGACGGCTAAAGAACCAAAAGGGACAGGCAAAAAAATAAATAAATAAATAAAATAAAATAAAATTGGCTAAACTCAATCTGTTAATGTCGGCGGCAGAAACCAGAAATTTCCATTTCCATCTGCCACTTCATTAGGAATACCTATTAAACTAGTTGTACTGAAAATATCTAATCAACCAATCACCTGGCAGGAATTCAAAGCATTTTTTTTTCATCCAGACACAGTCAAGAAAACCTCCAGGATGTCAAGCCAAGCATCAGAATGGGGGCAAAAAGGCATGGTATGGTTGTTGGTACCTGGTGGGCTGGAGTATTTCAGAAACTGTTGATCTACTAGGATTTTCCTATACAACTATCTCTTTACTGAGAACGGTCTGATTAAGGGAAAATGTGCAATATATGGAACATAGAATATATAAATGTTGATGCCAGAAGTCAAAGGACAATTCACTAGATTGCTTTGAGCTTATAGGAAGGCAGCAGTAAGTCAAATGGCCACTTGCTACAACCAAAGTCCGCAGAAGAACATCTCGGAAAGTATAATACATCAAACCTTGAAGTAGATATGTCACAGCAGCAGACGACCACACCTGATGCCACTTCCTTTAGCTAAAAAATGAAAGTGAGGATACAAGGTTGTCACACAAGGTTATTAAAATTCAACAACAGAAAAAGGTTCTGATGAGTTTCTAGTTCTGCTGCTACACAATAAGACCCAAATTTGTTGTAAATACACTGAAAGGATGGATCCATCCTGCCTTGCATCATCAGTTCAGGTTGGTGGTGGAGGTGTAACAGTGTGGGGGGATATTTTATTGCCACACTTTGTGCCCTTAGTACCATTTGAGGATCATTTAAATGTCACAGCCTACCTGTGTATTGTTGCTGACCCTGTCCATTTGTTTCCTGCAGCATGACACACCATGTCACAAAGCTAAAACCATCTCAGACTGGTTTCTTAAACATGACAGTGAGTTCACTGCATCCAAATGGCCTCTAAAGTTACCAGATCGCGATCCAATAGAGCACTAGATGTGGTGGAGAGGAAGATTCTCATCATAGACGTGCAGCCAAACAAATCTACGGCAACTGTGTGATGTGGTTGTGTTTTTAATATTCCGGGAGAAATCTGGCAGCTGCTTCTTGAGAAACTGAAGTCTGAGCTGTAGATAAGTCATGTTAAAAAGAACACACCATTTTCCCTTGTTTTGAATCCTCATGCTGTGACCATCTGAATAGCGGTCATCTGTATCTCATTTGTCTGTGGAGAAGACCAAATTCTGGCGATGGATGAACAGTTTTGTAACAGGAATATCCACAAGAAAAACTCTCAGAGCGATTGCAGGATTCTTTTCTTTCTTTATTTTTTAATGAACCCTAAACAACATGAGACTGCGCCCAAATCCCTGCTTAGGTTTTTCCTTTTCAACCATGTATGTGTAAAAGAAAAGTGTCAAAAATGTATTGTTTGCCTTTGTTGATTTTGATTTTTTTTTAACTCAGCAAACATTGAATCATTCATTTTTAGGACTTACAGTTGTGGTCAAAAGTTTACATACGCTTGTAAAGAATATAATATAATGGCTCTACCGAGCGTCCCGTTATTCCTAAAACTCAGATTTTTCTCTGATAGAGTGATTCAAACAAATACTTCTTTGTCACAAAAAACATTCATGAAGTTTGGTTCTTTAATGACTTTATTATGGGTTAACAGAAAAAGGTGATCACATTTTCTGGGTCAAAAATAATCATACGGCAACATGAATTAGCAATTTTGGTGACTTAGAAAGTTGTCAGTGAACTGAGCTTCATAGCATGGCCTCTTAACTGCTTGTGAGTGATTATGAGTGACGACAGCTGGTGACTTCTCTTAGGCCAGTTAAATAGGGCTCATTGGATACAAACGCCCACAAACGCTACAATGGGAAAGTCAAAGGAGCTCAGCGTGGATCTGAAAAAGCGAATTATTGACTTGAACAAGTCAGGAAAGTCACTTGGGGCCATTTCAAAGCAGCTGCATGTCCCAAGAGCAACAGTGCAAACAATTGTTTGTAAGTATAAAGTGCATGGCACTGTTTCATCACTGCCAAGATCAGGAAGAAAACGCAAGCTATCACCTGCTGCTGAGAGAAAATTGGTCAGGAGGGTGAAGAGTCAACCAAGAATCACCAAAAAGCAGATCTGCCAAGAATTTGAAGCTGCTGGAACACAGGTGTCATTGTCCACAGTCAAACGTGTTTTGCATCTCCATGGACTGAGAGGCTGCCGTGCAAGAAGGAAGCCCTTGCTCCAAAAGCGGCACCTTAAGGCTCGATTGAAGTTTGCTGCTGATCACATGGACAAAGATAAGACCTTCTGGAGGAAAGTTCTGTGGTCAGACGAAACAAAAATCGAGCTTTTTGGCCACAATGCCCAGCAATATGTTTGGAGGAGAAAAGGTGAGGCCTTTAACCCCAAGAACACCATGCATACAATCAAGTATGGTGGTGGGAGTATTATGCTGTGGGGCTGTTTTGCTGCCAATGGAACTGGTGCTTTACAGAGAGTAAATGGGACAATGAAGAAGGAGGATTACCTTCACATTCTTCAACATAACCTAAAGTCATCAGCACACAGGTTGGGTCTTGGGCGCAGTTGGGTGTTCCAACAGGACAATGACCCCAAACACACATCAAAAGTGGTAAAGGAATGGCTAAGTCAGGCTAGAATAAGGGTTTTAGAATGGCCTTCCCAAAGTCCTGACTTAAACCCCATTGAAAACATGTGGACAATGCTGAAGAAACAAGTCCATGTCAGAAAGCCATCAAATTTAACTGAACTGCACCAATTCTGTCAAGAGGCAAGAAGCTTGCCAGAAGCTTGTGGATGGCTACCAAAAGCGCCTAATTGAAGTGAAAATGGCTAAGGGACATGTAACCAAATATTAGCACTGCTGTATGTATATTTCTGACCCAGCAGATGTGATCACTTTTTTCTGTTAACCCATAATAAAGTCATTAAAGAACCAAACTTCATGAATGTTTTTTGTGACAATGAAGCATCTGTTCCAATCACTCTATCAGAGAAACATTTGAAATGGGAGACACTTCTTCCTGTACAGAAAACAGGACAAAACAGGAGTAAAACTCGGTTGCAGTAACTTGACTGAAACCTTAACACTGCACACACTACACTACACATGTTTTATTTAACAAGCACAAAAATATAAAGCCTCTTGATAATAGGCTGATGGGAAAGAGCATCAGTTACTGACAAACCCTAAAATCTTTTTGGGCATTGCATAACCTGTCACCACTTATAGTCTGCCTGAATTCACTTTACAATAGGTCACTTCTAATTTTATTTGCAGTGCTGGAAGTAGTGTAAAACACACTTGGTGCTATCCTTCCCAAACTTGTTATTCTCTTGAAGATCTTGCTCGCTTTGCCTCTTTTTCTGCAGAAATCTGTAATGCTCTGAAGTTACACAACAAAATAAATGCTGATTCAGATCTTTTCAAACAAGTTTGATGGTCTGAGCAACCCTCAAACACTTGGGGGTAAAAACAGCCCATTGTTCTGAATGGCAGCACATGCAGGATCAATGAATTTGAATTCCCGTCATTCCTATGAGTCATCCAGGCAATTTCCTGCTGAGAGGAATTCCTGGTTTTCATCTAGCATCTGGAAAAGTAATTTGACACTGTGCTGAGGCAGAGCTACTAGGACAGGTCAGTAGTTTTGCTTTCCCTAACCTTAAATGTATATGCTACCTGCAGTATTACTACACGTGTACATGTGTAAAAGGCGGGTGCTCACTTTCTCTGAAGACTGTGACTCATATTCTCCCATAAGTGATGCGATACAGAGGCATCATGAATTATTAATGAAGGCCTGCGGCGTCCCTCTGTCATAGCTCAGGAGGCAACTCTTGTCCCAACGACAGACACACAACTGCATCTATTTTTCATTTATTTTATTTTTTGGGGGGGGGGTTAATACAGTCACAAAAGCTCAAATATGCATCTTTGCTATTTGGAAATAATAAATGCACAAACTGTGGACTAAATAAACAATTTCTTTGAGTCATCCTTTTTAGGAGAATTTGTTTGCAATTGAGAAAAACCATAACCACTCTGAGTAACAAGATTGATATAAAGATAACAGTGCGACAGACGCATTTGTTTCCAAACTTGCAATTTATTTTGTTTCCTGTATACAGAGAGTTCACATACTGGCAGACAAAACTCATAATTTAAAAGCTTTAATTCACAACAGATGTTAGAGAAACTTTTTTTTTACTTACCAAGCAGAAACCTGCTCGGTAACTGTTACCACTTGGCAGTTAGATAGTTCATATCATTCCTTCTAGTCTTTCATAATACGCTGTTCCCGTTGAAAAAGCAGGACAATGTCACACATTTGTTGTCTTTCCCAGAAATACGTCCTCCCCCCCCCCCCCCCCCCCCCCTTTTTTTCCATCAATTTTCACATTCTTTTACGTATCTGTTTATTTGACCCCAAATTTGGCATTGATTTTAATCTCTTTATGAGACCTCATGAGCATAAGATGGTTTTACTGTAAGTTACCTTTAGAGAAAAGCACAATTACCATCATGCCCCTGTGTTTTTCCCTATGGATCAAACACACGATGGTTCTTGGACTCTCTGACCCTTTTTCTCTTTTCATTTTTGTTTCAGAGAAACGAAACATGCTCTGCACACCATCTCCCCTCCTTAACATCTGTTTCTAAAAATAACTCTTTTTAGGGGAAAGGGGCCTTTAAAACATTTTTCCAAGAAGAGCACTGACTTTGAGAAACATGGACATAACTGTGTTTGAGCGCGACATCTAAAGTGCTGAGAAAAGGAGATGCTGATAATTAAGTTGCCGCCCACATGAACTCGTATATTTCACATTAAACAGAAACTTTTGTGGAAATCTGGCACCAAAAATAATGTAACTGTAAATTGTAATTTCCATCCATCCATCCATCTTCATCCGCTTTATCCGGGGCCGGGGCCGGATGAAAGTGTAATTGCTGAAAGCTGCTACAGACTGTCAGTCACACTAAATACATTCCAGCATAATTGCTACCTCGAATATTCTGCGATCGCCACACTGCTTTAGTGGCTTTAAAGATTATAATGTTCACATAAACATGAACCAAGGTGCATTGAACAGCTTATTCAAGTTGCAGTGTTTGGTTTTATTTATTATTTTGGATCTTACTGCTTAATCACACAGTGATCTGGTTACATTCTAAGTCATTTCTGAAGTTATCAAACAAGTTCACAAGGAAAATCCACTCTGTTGCCTCACTTTTCCATTTAAAACGTGTGATTTTATTATTTTCAGTTATATTCTTGCTTATTGGTAAATTCAAAAGTGGAATTTCTCATATGATGCAATGTCATAAAATTACACTGTGTCAGTGCAGGATATGACATATGCAGTGAGTCAAGCAGTAAAAAGTTTCTTTGCACCTTGGACGCTGCGATACCTTAAAGTCTGCATATATGTAAGGATATACACATGTTCGACAAAAAAATGACGAATGTCTCCAAGAGGTAAGAAAGTAATAAAATTACTTCATTATCACTCAAAGCAACTCATAGACTTTTCTCTAAATGATGAATGTGTCATCATCAACTTCTCCCTGTCTGATGCAGTACCACCAGCAGAATGGGGGCATGATAAGGAGAGGTAACTGAGGGGGCGGATGCGGGGGGAATGGGGGGTCGGAGAGAGAGGTGAGTAAGAGATGAGTCAACAGCTCTGCAATATAAGATGTCCTGATGGAGCCTGACAGTGGCATACTCGCAGACACCAAACCGAGGTAAGGTCAACTCTCTGCTCCTCTTTGCACGGCTCATTCACCTTAATCTCACAGGGGCGAATGTCTTTGTTTCTAAGTCTGTGTCAACTATCAGACTTGTGGTTTCTCCATTCATGAGTGCAGCTTTCTGATTATATTCAATTTAAAATGTGTAGTGAAGGATGTCAGCGACAAAAGTTTTTATAGAGAAATTCTTGCTTATTAGTTACATGTGTTTTAACTGAAGTTAAAGTTTGAAGTTGTGTAAAGGAAACTTGTACTTTCTTTTACTGTTCTCAGGGAATTTTGGTAACATTTTGGAAAACTGGAGAGACTAATTGTGGGAGCCAAAATCAGTGATCTTTGTACCTGTTATACAGACAGAAATTCACAGGTGTCTCTATCACAAATATTTGCACCAAAGTGGCTGAGTAAATTACTGGCAGGAAGCATGTGTACAAACATCTGTAATGTGATTAGATATAGATAGGAACTCATCCAGTTTTGTTTTTAGTGAGATGATATAGTGAAATTGAAAGAAAGAAAAGGATTCTTTATCTCTAATCGTTTAATTTTCCATTCCTCTCCTAGGAACACCATCTTCTTTCTTTGTTCTTTACAACAGTGGAAATACACAACGCTATGGACTACGGTCTGGTGCTCCTGTTTTCTCTGTTTCAAGCTTTAAGCATGGGCACAGCAGCTCCTTTGCCAGTGGAAGTAGTGACAATGAAATCAAAAGTGAAGTGGATGGCTGAACAGCTGCTGGTTAGGCTGGACAAAGACATACAGGTAGCTATAGTTCTGTGTACAAAGACAGAATTTTTAGTGTTTGAAAGAGTCGATGTGTTATTAACCCTAATGCGTTCGCCTCCCAATTAAAGGTCCCAGTTAACTGGACTCTCAACCCACCTACTGATGATTTGGATGGAACTTCCTCCATAGTGACGGTCTTGAATGGTTACAACAGCCTGATCTCGGACACCTTTAACGGGGTCTCCCAGATCAAGTACGACATCTCTTCACTGACAGGCTACATTGATCCGTGGAGGCAGAGGCACTGCAGCCAACAGCAACCAAAGCCTGAAGTACCAGGGCCACTGCAAGAGCTACAGAGCCACAAAGAATTCATTCACACCGTGGGCATCGAGGCGCTCATGAGAGTAAAGGAGTTTCTAAATCGGCTGCTGAAGAACCTGGATCAGCTGGAGACTTGCTGAAGGATGTACATCAGGACCAGTATTTCCAAGCTATCGCCCTGATTGTTGGACAACATTTGTAAAGTCTCCATCAGCGATGCCTGACTTAACATTCTGAGTTGTCCACGTTGAAAACTTGATAATGTTTTGAACTGAAATTATTATTGAACAGGCACTTATTTATATACACTGTGTATTTATTTATATATGGTAATTAGAAGATATGTATTTTGTAAAATAATGGGTTTTTTTACCACAGCAACACAAATGTTTCAGGAGAAATTTTAAATGACACAAAAGTAAATCAGCTGTTTACAAGGTTTGTACTATGACACTGCTGTTGTGTCAACAAAGAGCTCTGAGTGAAGAATGTGTTTCCCATTAAGCCAGTCATCAAGCTGACTCAGCAGTGTAGCATTAAAACTGGAGGATATGTCATCCTTGGAAATTCCTGACAACCATCCTGAAACTTGCCAAGAAAGCCGCATGATGTTTGCATGAGAGCTGGAAGAATTGGGGAGGAGAAACTTTACTTCAGTGCAATATCACATCTTCCAAAAATGTCTATTTATATCCACGGATGACACGTTATTTTGCTGTGCAGCTGGCACTATTTTTGTTGCAATAAAATATCAATACATTTTTTAACAAACTGATTTTTGGTGTTGTGTGAAGTTCTCTCACTTTTGTCTAGTGGATTTAAGATGAAATCAGAATAATCAGGATGAAGTGAAAAAGGCACGTACAGCAGGTTAATGTATAATTTCATCGTGGGTGTTCATCTCTTGCTACACTTGTACAGTCAGGGGACATGAGTGGGAAGTGTTTTCCCAGAGCTATCGGCTTATGATTAACTGCTGATAAAAACTAACACGAGAAAAGCGAGCGTAAGGAAAACCATCGTAAGACACTAATAAATCTTTCAACAAGACAAATGTGAGTCGCAACAAAATACAACGCTTTATTTTCTCCTTAAAATCCAGGTACATGTACAAAAATGTATCCTTACATAGGTTTACTTCGCTGGTTAAAAGAGTAAACAAACAGACAGAATGAATGAGGTTCGGCATGTGGGCATCAAGCTGTACAGTTTACTTTCAGTTTGACACAAAACCAACTTCTAGGAAAATCTGTTGTACTCTCAAACCTCACACAGAATGCCAAATATAGAGTTCCTGTTTTTCGGAACTTAACCTGACATACACACACACACACAGACACACACACATTCTCACATGTACACAAAAACGCACAGTTAACTATCGAACCATTTACTTCTTTTGATGCTGGCGCCACTGTTGCCCATCAGTTTCTTCTTGTACTGCTCCACCAGGCTCTCAAAGCGGTCTCCGTGCTTTTGCTTGAAATGCTTCTTATCCGTTTTAACCTTCTGAAAAGACACAAAACAACATGTCATGTGGTGTTACAGGACAATAAAACAAGCAGCTTATTATTTTATAAACAACAAAAAAAAAACAGTTTAGGAGTACTGCTGACAGACCGCATGAGTAATGTAACTGCAGTGTACTAACTAACAGTTAGTAACACTTATATAGTGTGACTACTCCAAGTCAGGGATATCAAACATAACACGGGGCCGTAATCAGCCAAGCAAAGACTCCAATCTGCCCCACTAGACGTCTTTAGAAAATGTGAAGGAGGACATAAATTTTTGGATCTTTAACTGTATTATTATCCTACTGATTAAGACCTCCACCACAGCCATTCATATACACCAAAGAAAATTTGTTTGTTTTTTTCAATTATGTACAACAGAAATTTATTTTACACATACACTGTACAAATGAACAGAATCTTTCTGCTTTATAATCACAGAAAACTGGGTATTCAGCTGTCAGGACCTTTTCTCTAATTTTCCAAAATAATATTATATAAAAATAAATATAAAAATACTGCAATGCAAGCTGTTATCAGAGACTGTACTGACAAAAATGAATACATGAAACAATAAGCTTCTATCAACATTAACCAACACAAAGACGAAGGTAGAGGAAAAGTTTGATTTCTTGCAAATACCGATCGTTAACACTTTGTCACTTACATCATTTTAAATTTTGATGTTTTAATCTTTCTTTTAACTGACAGTGATATTAGCTCCCTGACATTCATGTGTTTGCACAATTTGCAGTAATGCAGAGAGAGAGAGACAGAATATCAACCAAAAATCCACCAAAAAAAGACTATGAATCAAGTGAATCAAGTATTAGATCTCCAAGCAAAACATGAATAAGTACTTGGTAGAGAAATCCTTGTTCGTAATGAAAGCCATAAGACATTTCTTGTTGGTCTCTAAGTTTCTACACATTTTTGGAGGCATCTTAGCCCACTCCTCTTTACAGAAACTCTCTAAACCCTTCAGATTTCCTGGCTGCCGCTTTTCAAATCGAAACTTAAAATTCCCTCCACACATTTTCTATTAGACTGACATCTGGCCACAGCACTCACTCCCAAGACTTCTCTGAATCATTTTATATCACTGAAAAACGTAAGACGGACCAGTACATGAGCAAGGGGATGTTGAGCAAGGGGATGTTGTGTGCACTGCAAGATTTCTAGACATTATGTGCGTTACCAGTTGCTTTGTACACATAGTTGAGATGAGGAGAATTTAATTGACTGACTCATTGTAATCTGGCTGAGTTAATGCGAGTTGCACACAATGACATGCAAATCAATTTATAACATTTATGTAGTGCATTTCAGGTTTATTGCAATTTTTGTGCAATATCTCTAAAATTAGAAACATCCTGTCTCAGAGTGAAATGAAAAACGTGGCAGGACTACTGTAATTCCTTATCAGAATGTCCTAAAACTGTCCCAGATATGCCTTCAGTCGATCAATGCTGCATTTGGACAGGAACAAGAAAAAGAGAGCATACAGTGGGGCAAAAAAGTATTTAGTCAGCCACCGATTGTGCAAGTTCCCCCACTTAAAATGATGACAGAGGTCAGTAATTTGCACCAGAGGTACACTTCAACTGTGAGAGACAGAATGTGAAAGAAAAAAATCCATGAATTCACATGGTAGGATTTGTAAAGAATTTATTCGTAAATTAGGGTGGAAAATAAGTATTTGGTCACCTCAAACAAGGAAAATCTCTGGCTCTCACAGACCTGTAACGTCTTCTGTAAGAAGCTTTTCTGTCCCCCACTCGTTACCTGTATGAATGGCACCTGTTTGAACTCATCATCTGTATAAAAGACACCTGTCCACAGCCTCAAACAGTCAGACTCCAAACTCCGCCATGGCCAAGACCAAAGAGCTTTCGAAGGACACCAGGAAAAGTATTGTAGACGTGCACCAGACTGGGAAGAGTGAATCTACAATAGGCAAGCAGCTTGGTGTGAAAAAAATCAACTGTGGGAGCAATCATCAGAAAATGGAAGACATACAAGACCACTGATAATCTCCCTCGATCTGGGGCTCCACGCAAGATCTCATCCCGTGGGGTCAAAATGATCATGAGAACGGTGAGCAAAGATCCCAGAACCACACGGGGGGACCTGGTGAATGACCTGCAGAGAGCTGGGACCAAAGTAACAAAGGTCACCATCAGTAACACACTACAACGGCAGGGAATCAAATCCCGCAGTGCCAGACGTGTTCCGCTGCTGAAGCCAGTGCATGTCCAGGCCCGTCTGAAGTTTGCCAGAGAGCACATGGATGATACAGCAGAGGATTGGGAGAATGTCATGTGGTCAGATGAAACCAAAGTAGAACTTTTTGGTATAAAGTCAACTCGTCGCGTTTGGAGGAAGAAGAATACTGAGTTGCATCCCAAGAACACCATACCTACTGTGAAGCATGGGGGTGGAAACATCATGCTATGGGGCTGTTTTTCTGCCAAGGGGACAGGACGACTGATCCGTGTTAAGGACAGAATGAATGGGGCCATGTATCGTGAGAGTTTGAGCCAAAACCTCCTTCCATCAGTGAGAACTTTGAAGATGAAACGAGGCTGGGTCTTCCAACATGACAATGATCCAAAACACACCGCCCGGGCAACAAAGGAGTGGCTCCGTAAGAAGCATTTGAAAGTCCTGGAGTGGCCTAGCCAGTCTCCAGACCTCAACCCCATAGAAAATCTGTGGCGGGAGTTGAAAGTCCGTGTTGCTCGGCGACAGCCCCAAAACATCACTGCTCTCGAGAAGATCTGCATGGAGGAATGGGCCAAAATACCAGCTACTGTGTGTGCAAACCTGGTAAAGACCTATAGTAAACGTTTGACCTCTGTTATTGCCAACAAAGGTTATGTTACAAAGTATTGAGTTGTATTTTTGTTATTGACCAAATACTTATTTTCCACCCTGATTTACGAATAAATTCTTTACAAATCCTACCATGTGGATTCATGGATTTTTTTTTTCACATTCTGTCTCTAACAGTTGAAGTGTACCTCTGGTGCAAATTACTGACCTCTGTCATCATTTTAAGTGGGGGAACTTGCACAATCGGTGGCTGACTAAATACTTTTTTGCCCCACTGTACTTCTCCCATACTGGCTTCTCTTCATTGGCTCTCTGTTAAATTCACTGAATCAATCACATTTAAAGTCCTTCTTCTCACATACAAGGTCTTGAATAATAAGGACCTTATAGTGCTGCACCATCTCAATAGGGCACTTTGCTTACTGGAGGTTCCAAGAGTATTTCAAAGTAAAATGGAAAGCAGCTCCCAGTTTGGATTCAGGAGACAGACGCGCTCTCTACTCTTAAATTAGGCTTAAAACTTTCCTTTTTGATAAAGCATATAGTTAGGGCAGAATCAGGTGACCCTGAATCCTCCCTTACAGTCCAACCAGCCAAGGCTGTTGGGGTGCTTCCCATAATGCACTGAGCATTGCAACTTCATACACCTCTTTCCACTCTCCATTAGCCCTTTTCCACTAGTACCTACTCCATTCTGTTCAACTCAGTTTTTATGGTAGCAGTACCTGGTGCCAGGTACTTTTTTGGTACCTGCTCGCTTGTGTTTAAAGCTGAGTCCATCTGAAAATCTGACCTCAACAGACCACATGCCACCGATTGGCCAGTCAATGGCATCACTTGATGATAGTGGTGCAACGGATCAAAAATCTCACGGTTCGGATCACGGTTTTACGTCACGGATCGGATCAATTTTCGGATCAGCAAAAAAAGAAAAAAGACAAAAATTTAACATTTGCTTATTTACTCACTGAAGTATTTTTTGCCTATTAAAAACATTCAACTCAAGACTCATTCCACGCAATTATTAAAAAAAAATTATGGTTCACTATATGGCAGTATAGGGCTTTGTATCTACCACTCAATTCAATTCAATTTTATTTATAAAGCGCCAAATCACAAAAACAATTGCCTCAAGGCGCTTTATATTGTAAGGTAGACCCTACAATAATACATACCGCTCATTATCTCGCACTCCGCTGTGATATAATGAGCTGTCACGTAGCTTTCCGTTGCCCTGGAGGTCCATCCATTTGTAGTAGTTAGGGCAACAGAAGATGCCTGGGACAGTTCAGCCATAACTTTGGCTTGGAACGATCTTGCCACTAAAGTGGACGCGCAACGGGATATCATAGCGTGGCTCAAGCACATTCATCACCCCTTGTTTTGCACAAAGGAATACGGCCTCCAGTCTGCAGCTAAACACCCCAATAGCTTTTGTAATAGCTTTAGCTTGGACCGCTAGCGCTGGCCATAACTATCTCTTGACAGACCCACCACGCGCACCATACACATACTCACGCACGCAGAACCTTGGAGTGGGATCGGTTCGAATTACGGATCAACTGTGATCCGTTGCACCACTACTTGATGACTAATTAGAGCGACTCCTTCACAAACATCAAAACTGTAATTTTTCAAACCCAGCAACAAGAGAAAGACCTACACAAAACCAACACCATTAGCCCGAGTCTGACAAAAGGGCATAGACGGAGCAGCAAGTATATCATCCCCTCGACAACATTCCTTTGTTGTGTTGTTTGTGTCGTATACACGTGACGTCATGTGGCTTTCGGACACATTGCTATAATGTCCCCACTGTCCTTAAACTGTAGAATTTCTTTTTTTTGTTTACAAATTTTCACTCGCATCAGCTCTACTAAATACACTGCAAGAAACACATTTTGAGTTAAGCGTCTTCTCTACCTTCAAATTTCTTCAGGTTTAAGAACTTTTTAAGTGTAAAAAGTGCAGTAAAATGGCCTAAATACCTACGGCTTTGGTGTTTTAAAATTAAGAATGACTACTTTAAGTATTCTGCCATCAATCCGTAGGTGCTATTTACTCTACAATGTTTTGTGACTATTACTCAAGATTACAAATAAACAAATGTAACACCAAATTTGCAAACCTGGTTTCTGGGCTGTGTGGGCTTCTCAATCTGTCGCTTCGGTCGCTCCTTCCTGGTTGATCCAGGCTTGGCTTTCTTAGGTGGGGGGGCTTTCTGCTGCTTTCTCTTGTCACGCGATCTGCAAAGGATGAAAGTTCCCATTGTGGAGTGACGGTCAGTATGTCCTTCTAGTTTTTAATTTGTGAAATTGGGCACATACACCTAAAATATTTGTGTTATAGCCTTTGTTTTCAGAAGTACAAAGTGACCGGTGAGGAAAAGACAGGCAACTACTTAAAGTAGTAAAAAACAACACCTGATCTTTGGTCCCTGATGGGAAGGCAAAGGCAGCACTTTCTTTCGTTTCTTCCCATTCTGCAAATCTACGTGTTCAACCTCAGGTGTGGTCTGGAAGCCTGAAAAGTGTTGGTCTTGTTTCTGGCCTTCAGGGACACCTGATAAATATAGAAAAATGCACAGATGGAGTATTTAAAGAAGAAAAAAATAAAAAGTAAACTTGACAGTATTAAATATAAGAAAGCACATTTATGTATCAGAGCAGCTGTTTTCAATCACGCACCAAAAGCTGTGATACTCGTGACACGCCCCTCTAATAAACCGTCATATCCAGTGATCAAATATACTAAATGATAACAAAAATAATCTTTTCTTACTTTTTTCCTCTGCCGTTTTCTTCAGTGAGGATTGTGCTTTATTCCCACCTTTCCCTGGTCCTTTTCCATCTCCGGCTGTTTGGGACTTGGGTTTCACTCCTCCTTTGTTAGCCTGATATTTTAAAAACTCCTGCAAAAATAAACACACGCTTACTTCCTATTAAAAAGCTCTCTTCTTGTTTTTAGAATTTCCAAAGATACTTTAAGCTGCAACTAACACGCAGATCAGTACAAACGTACCTTGCTTTTCTGTTGCCGCATTTCTTTTATTTTGAGTTTTCTTAAATCCTCCAGGGAGAACTCAACAATGGGTCTCTGCAAAATGACACAAAAAACACTTATGCCTGACTAATCTGAGACTGCTTGTGGGCCAGGAAAAGAAATATGAAAACAGAATTTGGTGCATAAAATGAAAAAATTAACCACAATGCAAAGAGGAAAATAGGCTAAAATAGTGCCGCTTCTCAAACCCTCTGCCACTGATTTTGGCACTTCTGTACCTTTTGTGAGCCAAAGATGTAAGGGTTGTTGTTAAGGTAGCGAAGCGTGGCGAGAGCATGTTCGTGATCCTGGAACTGAACAAAGCCATAGCCTAACGATTGTCCCATCACTTGACCCTTCTCGGGCTTCTTGTCATAGATGACCCGGCACTAAAAAGAGAAACAGTTGGTTTCACACACGCATGAGAAAAGAAATTACCACAACACCCCCTGCTGGGCACAAAATTTTTTTTCCTTACAAAACTGTGACAAAATAACAATCTACGTCAAGCCCAATGGTGTAGTCTCACCTCTGTGATGCGAACTCCCTTTACTCCTTTCACAGCTTGAAGGCAGAGTGATTTGAGTTTTTTGCTGTCCACTGACTTCGGCAGGTTGTGCACACACAGGCGAGTCTTTGACACAAACACGTTTATGTCCCGAAGCTTGGTCCTCTTTATTTCTTCAAACTAAGAAACAAAAAAAGGCAACAGCAAATAATGACTCAAAATGGAAGCAATTAGAAAGAGCAAGTGAAAGATTCATTATTATACAACAGAAATCATCCTGCGAGTGGAACTGTTTATCAAAAATGTACTTACTCTGGTTCTTTTGACCATGTCTGTCTCAGGTACACCCTCAGCAGCTTTGGTTCCTGGACGAATCACTGAAAGTTGAGGTGAAAGACAATAACATTCAAAAGCAATTTAGCTACATGGAGCCAGTGCAAATTCCTTTCATGCCCTCTAAAGCCTCCTTTGGGCTGTCCCACAGGAAAGATAACAAGCTGAAGAAAACACTGTGATGATGTCTTTCGCTGTAGCTTCAAAACAATAGTTCGACAACACAGTTCATCAATCAAGAATATCCATCTATCCATTCTCTTTTTGCTTATCCAGCAGTTCGACCCACAACAACACTCTCATCATCAAGTTTGCTGATGACACCACGGTAGTCGGACTCATCTCGAAGGGAGACGAGGCAGAGTACAGAGAGGAAGTCCTGAAGCTGGCAGCATGGTGTTCAGAAAACAACCTGGCACTGAACACTAAGAAAACCAAAGAGCTCATTGTTGACTTCAGGAGACACAGCACCGACTTGGCCCTCCTCTACATCAATGGGGAGTGTGTGGAGAGGGTCCACACTTTCCGGTTCCTTGGTGTCCTCATCTCTGCTGACATCTCCTGGACAGGAAACATCTCAGCAGTCATCAAGAAGGCCCAACAGCGGCTGCACTTCCTGAGAGTCCTCAGGAAGTACAAGCTGAACTCCAACCTGCTGCTGACCTTCTACCGCTCGTCCATTGAGAGCCTGCTAACCTACTGCATCACAGTATGGTACGGCAGCTGCACCAAAGCAGATAGAGTGAGGCTTCAGGGTGTGGTCAAGACAGCACAAAAGATCATCGGCTGCCCTCTCCCCTCCCTGATGGACATTTATTCCTCCCGCTGCCTCACCAGAGCAGCAAACATTATCAAGGACAGCTCCCACCCTGGCTTCAACATGTTCAGCCTGCTTCCCTCAGGGAAGCGCTACAGGTGCATCAACACAAAAACCCACAGACTCAAAAACAGTTTCTTCCCCAAAGCGATAACCACCCTGAACTCACACATGCACAGATAACACAGCCCCCCACTTCCCACTTCCTCTATGGACCACCACTGTGCAATACCAATTCTATGTGCAACAACTCAACTGTATATACATAACACTATTTATTACATATTACTTACGGCTTGTATATTGTACATATACATATATATATATATATATATATATATATATGTTTTTCCCTATGTTAATACTGTCCATATGTACATAGCGCTGCAGAACTGTACACCCCCCCCAGCATGTTTACACTGAGTAGAAGATGCTCTGTATCTCACTGTACAACTGTATAGTGACAATAAAGGCATTCTATTCTCTATTCTATTCTATTCCAGGGGTGGGGCCTCCCAGCTACCATAAGGCGAGAGGCGGGGTGCATGGTACAGGTCGCCAGACCTCTTGTTTTTTTGTAACTTTGTGTGCTGCACCACAATTGTCGCAGCTGGGTTGAAGACATGACTGTACAATTGTGCCAATTTTTACCTCCACTTTAATGATCCTGCACACAAGCTCAGAGACATACTGACACACAGAGGGAGATGCTGCAACTGTTTGAAAACTTCAGAGTTTGTACCTGCACATGTGATGTGACAATAAAAAGTGATTTGATTTGAGTTTGTGGAAAGAACCCTTGATTTCCTGTTTTGACTTATAACTGAGTGGCAACACCCATCGTTTAGGAGAACACTGCAGCAGCTTCTTGCACCTTAACTGCAGGTATAAATGACTGCATCTAGGTGATGACACCGCGGCAGTAAGTAAAGCGACCACTGCGAAGGGTTTATGGGCACTTTGACACAGCAAGACAGAAGCATTCACACTCAATGACCAGTTAACCTCACCACCATTCAGTGCGTGTCTTTGGCCCCGGCCAGGCGCTGATTTTGAATCCAGGTCCGTCTTGCTGTGAGACAACAGTGCTAACCACCGTGCTGCACTAGGCACCAAAAACAACCTGGACCAAAATTCAAACCTGCTGCTAAAACCTACACTTCAGGTGCATCAGAAATGTGGTTTCAGTGATTTGAATGAGGCATGGTTGTTAGAGCCAGATGGGCTAGTCTGTATGTTTCACAAACTGCTGCTCTAGCACCTTTGGGATGTGGTGGAACAGGAGATTCCCATCATGGATGTGAAACTGACAAATCTGCATAACGGCGTGATGCTATCATGTCAATATGAAACAAAATTTCTGAGAAATGTTTCCAGCACTTTGTTGAATCTGTGCTATGAAGAATTAAAGCAGTTCCAAAGGCAAAAGGAGGTCCAACCTGGTACTAGCAAAGTCTAACTAATGAAGTGGCCACATAGCATATAGCTGCACATAAGATAAATGATTACTCACATCCCTCTCTGGCCAGGTACAGGTTCCTCGTGCCCGTTTCGACCTTCTTTTTATCGACCTTCAGCTTCACGGCATCTTCTCTGCTCACTGCTGCAACAATCATCAGCTTTCTGCCATGTATACGGATACCACCATCCTGCATCAAACATACAAATGTTTGCAAGGCTTGTCTACAACAAGGGTTATTACACAAAAGAGACTCGAGTGACGCTATAAAAGGGTGAATACACAAGAAATTTGTAATAACAGTGTTCAAACATCAATTGGACAAGTGACAGATTAGTAAAAATATTTTGCTTCAAACTAATAACCTTTAAATTACCCTCCATGTAGCTTGACAAAAAATTATTAGAAAAATTATTTATTAGTAGTTACTATCAGTTAATATGTTGAATAAAAATACATAGATATACATTGGCCACTCAGAGTTATCAATGTGTTGTGCCAATTCTGCCCATGCTGTTTCCACATTCCAATTTAAAAACATCAACATTAAAAGGCCAAATTCCCAAGAAGTGGCTCCATCTAAACAGCGTGTGATTGCACAATAAGTCAAACATCATGTACATTACACTTGATTATATATTACCTCTGCCTCCTCCTGTGATGCAGCTATGCATTTATCTGCAGCCTCTTTAGTCTTAAACTGAGCAAAGGCACAACCTGCCAACAATAACACAGAAGAGTAAGTGAACTGGTTCTCTCCAAACAGCTAATAGACACAAGTGTTTCACTTAAGGACTTTCGAGGACTGTCAACTGACCTTTTGAATGTTCTGTATCTGGGTGGAGAACAATCTTTATGTAGTTAAGTTCTCCAAACTGAAGGAGAACTTCCTCCAAGTCTTCTTCCTCCGTGTCAAATGACAGGTTCCTAAATTGGTTTAAATGTAGGTGTTTAAAAAAAACAAAAGAAACGGGTCTCAGTAAAATAAACTGAAAAATAAACCAAACCTGGCTCAGGACTGAGTAGGAGGAAAAATCACTGACCTGATGAAAACCGTTCTGCCCTCTTTCACATCTGAAGGAAGCTGTTTTTTCGAGGTCTTTTTCTCAGCTACGGATAAAAGCCAAATACAGAATGTATGAAAACAACTTCAAAGGAAAGGAAATATTAAATATGTTATTTATACTATCCATACCTAATTTATCTTCTTCATCCTCTTCATCCATACTGCCATCATCATGATCTGAATCAAGGCTTTCTCCATCCTCATCAACATCATCACCCTCCTCTTCCCCATCATCATCATCCTCTTCCTCCTCATCTTTTTCATCATCAGAATCACTCACTTCACTGCTTTGTTCACTCCCATCTTCATCACCTGATTCGAATTCCTCTGTATGCTTCACAGCTGATTCTGAACTGACACTGTGGACAGATGTGGAGCAAAAATAACCAGTGTAGTCAATCACCTTTTAACACTCATGGCATATAAACAGAGGAATGCATGTTTGAGGTTCATACTTTTTCTTCTCAGGTGGAGCTTTCTTCTTTTCTTCATCCTCATCATCCATGTCACTGTCAGTGTTAGCATTTGCTTCTTCTGGATTTGTATTGGCTATGAAGAAAAAAAAATTGTGTTAATGACAACAAGCTTTATATCTTCTGGAACTAGAGCACACAAAGTATTTTTGTCATTTAACTACCTGAATTTGAGGACTGCTGTGTAGTAACAAACTTGTCCTTTGGTACAGCCCAGTCAATTGCTACAGGTCGGCCTGGAGATTAAATGCCAACATTTAAAAAAAAAAAGAAATGTCAAAGTAACAATGTAACAAGTCATAATGAGCTTTTTTTAAGCACACAACTCAACGGTCTCACTCATTTACCTTTTATCTCCTTCAAGTTCATAGCATTAAGTGCTTTTGATGCCTCTGGCACTTTTTTAAACAGGACAAATGCAAATCCACGCATCTTTCCATCTATGAAAAAGCATAAAAATCAACCTCATAACGAATCAATCCACTCCAAAGTCTGGCAATACTTCAACATGCTCACTTATGTATACATCTGCTAAGAAACATATGTATTTACCAGGTTTGAGGGGGATTTTGACCTCAATAACCGTCCCAAACTTTGCAAATACTTCTTTCAAATGATCCTCTGTGCACTGTAACACATGGTGTGTGTTAGCAAAGGTTTCTGTCAGTGTGCTCTGAGCTGTTACATTTAGTAATCATGAAACATACTGTACCTTAAAGCTGAGATTCCTTATAATAAGTCTTGCTTTCAGTAGCTTTTTCTTGGAGCCTTTCTGCTGATTCTCCTTTGGAGCAGTGACTGCCTCTGTAGGTGCTAAATGACATAAGTGCAAGGTTACCATGGAGACACAGGACTCTCCTAATTGCCCGTTTTGGAACATGTCTTCATACGAACCTTTCTTGTTTTTGTCTTTGTCTTTGATTTTACTCTTGGCGACTGTCAGGGACAGCTTCTGCCCGTCGTATTCTTTAATTTCTTTTAAGGCTCGTTGTGCATCTTCCTCCATGGAATATGTGACAAAACCAAACCCTCGACATTTTTCTGTCTCTGGTTGAAAAATAAATAAGACACCACCAATATCTGTTATGTACATAAATATGTTTATGTTTGCAGTTTTAATTTAATTCTACTTTCGTACGACTTTTTCCATTATTATTGTATGGTTCTTTCGAATACACGACAGTACCTTTATCTCTGACCACGAAGCATTTCTTTACCGGACCAATTTCTGAGAATATTTCTTCGAGTCGCTCATTAGAAGCTGAATCTGGTAGAGAACCAACAAATATGGTGTGCGCCGCCATGGCTAACTGCTAACTTTACGGCGTGTGCACCAACTCAAAAAGTGAAATGCAGTTTAATACAAATCCACTACAGGAAGCTAATGTCTAAGTTCTCGATAACACGTTTATCAGAGGCATGAATACACGCCACAGAACTGTTTAACTTGGACGTCGTTAGCCACGGGACTAAGTCGCATGTTTACATGTGGAAGCAGCCATCTTTGAAAAAGAACAGAAGGGCATTCGTCACGTGCGCCACCTATCGTCCAGGAGGTTTCAATGTAGGAATAATATCTAAATTTAAATAAGCTGATATAAAAGTAAAATTCAGCTTCTTTTTGTGAAGTACCATTTCTGTCTGATGTTTGTTTCCACCATTACTGAGTTTCCTGCATATGCTTACTATTTACTTTAACTTCCCACAATAGCTGTTTTATTGAGGTGGTGCTTCCTGCAGAAAGCCTAAAGGGAGCATATGAGGATTGCGGTTACCAACCATGACAGCACAAATCCAAAACAACTGATATGTTGTTGATTTTCTTTATTTCCTTACCACAAGAGGCCCTTGTGGTTAACAGATATAATTTACCAATAATTTACCTATATCCTTCTGTAAATTTCAGTACTGTTTTGTTTTTATGTCATACTTATATTACACTGGATTAATCATTTCTAGGGTCTTGTGCTGATAGTAAAGCATAACTGTAATGATAATACTGGGAGTGAGCTACATGGCTTCTGCCACCAGGTGGTGTCTTCAGTAGCTCAAATCACTTTCTAGGTGCAGTACAAACTAAAAATTTACAGTAAAGAAAACAGTGTGTGGTTTTAAGGCATTGGGCCACTTCAGTTCTCAAAACCCGTAACTCTACTAAAAGGATTGAATACCATTCTTCCAAAAGATATTCCCTTCTTTAGTGTTACAGTTTTAAAATCACAATGGGCTATGACATTGTTGGAGAAGTACAGTACCTACCCTACAGAAACCGACTGCATCAAACCATATCTGGAAAAACATCACAATGACTGGATGTACTAATTGCATTGGTCAAAGGTTCATTTCTTTACCTGCTTATCACCTGTCTCAATAGTAGAATAGGTTGAAGTCTAAATGTGCTAATCAGTTCTGAGGTTAGGTGGTTAAATGTCAAGCATAATTACCTCCTAATATAAATACATACTTTTCATTTACCCCCAGTTAGTTAGAAACTATGTTGTACACATAGTTATAAAGAACAATTTTTGTAGGCAAGAGTACAGTGCTTTACAACAAGAATAATATTGCATTTCACCACATTGGTGCTTTAACTCCTAACCCTTCGTAATCAACTTGGACAAAAAAGGAAAAGTTAAAAAATACTTGCACAGGTTCAAGTTAAGATAAACAAATCTTTATTGCACAGAGTTAGAAGTATAACATGTTATGCTTAAACATCTTCAACTTACAAGTCATTCACATGAAAAGTGTTAACAGAAATGACTGAATAAGATTTCTTTTCCCAATTTTAGTAGGTCACATCTTTCAAGAATATTGAGAATACATACACCTTAGAGTAGTTTAACACACACACATAGACACTGACCTAAATTAATCAAATATATACTTTCATGAAAATGTGTTGTTGTGATCACCTTAGTTCTTGCTAGACTTGGTGGTAGTAACAAGTGAGGTGCTTTTTAAGGCACTTTCAAGGCTTTGTGTAAAAATGTGTAAAAAGCAAAACTTCAGCAGCAGCAGTGTCAAGTAGTATTGCATTTTCTTCTGAGTGCACACAGCATGCTGTACTCATCAGCAGGAAATTGAAAATCGGACCAGCAGTTTAACCCTGAAGCTCATTCACATGAATCAACTGTTTTTTTAAAGCAAGGAACAAGTTTCTTTACTTGTAAATTACTGCAGGAAAAGTAAATGTCCAGTTTTAATTTAAAGTTAAATTAAGTTTCATCTAAAACTATGCTGATTTCCCCTCTTTTGTTTGTTCCGTGTGTTCAGCGCTGTCCACCAAATTAACTACTAAAATATTTTGTGTAACAATGATTAATCTCTTTATCACTCTAATGATTAGCCTTTTGTCTTTAACATGAGAAAATTTCCACCACCCTCTCTCCAGTAGCTCAAAATCTGAAAGATATGCAACAAGTGATTGTATTTAAGCTGAACTCGTTAATGCAAGCACCAAAACACATGACTCCAAACATTAGACAGTAAAACCTCAAGCACACATCTTGACCTGTCGTGTTTCATAAATGGAAGCACTTGGAGCTTGCATGCTTGTGGTCATCGATGTTCACATCATTCTTTGGACTGTTTACATTTTGTCTCAAATATTTTTAAAAAAAAGAAGCAAAAAGCAAAGTTCACATTTGATTTGGAAATTGTATTTTTGAGCGGAAAAGAACAGTTAGGAACTTCAATGTATAACCCTCCATTTCCAAAGGCGTTGAGATGTTGTGCAAAATGTAATGATGTAATCATTTTTAAAGATATATAGTTAACTGAAAATGTCTGTAGGCACCAGTACATTAACAGTTCTGACAAACCATTATGTTGTAGTAAAATTATGCTGGTTCCACCATTTCAAATGAGAATATGTCCTGCACTTGTCTTCCCTTCCATGATTTAGTTAAAGTTAGTAGACAGTTGCTTGCCTAAAAGAAAAATGTCAGACTTTATATTTGTTTGTTAACTTTTAAGGGGCGACCGTGGCTCAGGGGGTTGGGAAGCGTATCTGTAACCGGTAGGTCACCGGTTTGATCCCCAGCTCTCTCTGTCCTGGTCGTTGTGTCCTTGGGCAAGACACTTTACCGTCTACTGGTGTTGGCCAGAGGGGCTGATGCCACGATATGGCAGCCTTGCTTCTGTCAGTCTGCCCCAGGGCAGCTGTGGCTACAACTGTAGCTGCCTCCACCAGTGTGTGAATGTGAGAGTGAATTAATAGTGGAATTGTAAAGCGCTTTGGGTGTCTTGAAAAGCGCTATATAAATCCAATCCATTATTATTATTACTTTGGCGTACATGAACATTGTGATCCAAAGTGCATTTTATTCTTTATATGCTTTGCTTTAGTGTTTATGAAACTGTATGAACTAAACCCTGGGTACACTCGATCTTCATTCTGAATAAAACTGAACTGTTACTGTACCTTCATTACACATGCCAATTACTGTAAAAATTCAAGATGTACTTTTACAGCTTAAACCATTTGAGGTTAATGCACAGTGAAGTTCCTCTTGCATTACATTGTTGGGATTTTACCTCATAACTTTGCCTTTAACGGGGTAAAACCAAGGGAACTGAGGAATATGCAAAGTGTGGACAGATATTCTTCTGGGTGTTTCTTAAGGTGGCCCGCGTGAATGGAATTGTCCCACTTCTTTTCTGTGACATCCATTCCACGCCTTCGCCAGTAACTGGCCAAGTCCGCCAAATTTCGTGGGTCACACAGTGGATCGTTGTTACAGTAGAACATCAGCACAGGAGCGGTGACAGGCGTATTCCAAAACACATCCAAGCCTATGTCAAAGTAGTCCACGGTGTGGCTTTTAAACTTGTCAAAGTAAAACATGGCTGTTTGCTTTACCAACCACTCACATTTTGGAAATACAGTTTTTCCCAAACCTGAGAAGAAAGAAGGAAAATAATTATCAATTTTGCAAGAAAAGGAAAACAAGAATTAGATAAAGTGTGAGTTAATGGTAACTCACCTATAGCCATGTGCTCAAGGGATCCTGCCACCATGCTATCATAAATCTGTCCTGTGATCCTTTTTGTGAATGCCTGATATTTATTTGTATCCTTCGACACATGCACAAGGAGCTGAGAGAAGGTATATCCACCGATTGAAAATGCATGAACAAGCAAGGGGCGGGACACGAAGCGCTCGCTCTCCAGCAACTCCAGTAATGTCTTTCCATGTTCCAGACCCCAGCGGGGCCAAAGGAACCCTTGCACCTTTAAAAAAAAAGGAGAAATTCAATCAGTCTTTCCGAAAATCATTTAAAAACATACACACACACTAAACTTTGAATATAAAACTGAGTGAATTCATTTTTCAAAGTAAGATCAATGCGCGACATTACAGTGCTCCCACAATGTCCTGGTGGGGTCCCCTCTACTGTTGCCTTTTTATGAGTTAGGTTTCCATTGCAATCTTAGTTTAATACAAACTTTCTTCACATTTATCTAATGCAGTTTCATTCTTATAGTGCTACTTCACAGATATAGACCTTAAAACACTTTACAGTTTAAAGAAAAGGAGCCTTTAATTTGACAATCTGAACGGTGATATTATGGCAACAGTTGTGGACGAAGAACTTCCTTTTAACAAGTTTAAACAACTTCCAACAGAGGGTGGGGGGAGTAATCTGATCACAAAAAGGGGGGACAAGGGGAGAGAGTAGGGAAAAGGAAATGATGTACAACAGTTTCATATAAATGCATCGTGAACAGAAAAGTGGGTATTATATCATGGGAAGTCCCCAACAGCTGAGCCTACAGCAGCATGATTTATGGATGATTCGGGGTCATCTGATCCACCCCAACTATAAACTTTTAAGCCTAATCTTCAAAGTACAGGTTGTCTCTCTCAACCTCAACCGCACAGAGGCTCGATAATGTAAGGCTCTGCCTTCTATTGTACTTTTAGTAATTCTGGGAAGCACAAGCTTGCACTCAGAGCACATACTTCTAGAAAGACTATTATTCATTAACTGCCCTGTGATGCATTTTAGCGATAAATACAAGAATAAAACACACGGTCATACTGTTTTAGCTGACTCAGAAGAGCAGCTATACAGTTAGTGTGAGAAACCGATTAAGTTTAACATATGCTCCAATTTCTCAGTCCCTGAATTCTTACCTCACTCTCAAATACTAGCACGTCAAATCCTGTGTTGAAGTAGATGTCGCAGTACTTAACCAGCGCTTGAGGACGTGAACCCAACCACGGTAACATCAGCAATAGAGGTTTGTGCCGTTCTGAGGTCCGGTTCTGGCATCCAGGGACTGCAAATGTTGCTTCATTCATGAAGAACGTGGCATTCTTACTTATGCGGTGGGCAGTAATGCCTCTGCTAAGAGCTACACTTGCAAACATGTCAGCAATTGTAGGGCTTTCATTTAAGAGAGAGAAGAGTATTCAAAAACCCAAGGCTACCTGGATAAAAGAGAAAGACACATGACACATGCATGAATTTGGAATAATAAAAAACAGAACCAGGCAGGTAGACACAGAAACCACAAAATAGGGAAAAACAAAGAAATACAAAGATCAAGAATAACTAAGAATGACAGAAATCAAAGCAATCATTTATAACCAATTCTGGTCCTATGTTTTGCCTATTGAAGTGTCCCTCCAGGGGGGCATGGACCCCTTAATGATCCTCTATCTAATCACACGAGCCAAGGTGTGTAGGTCACAATCAGCCAAGGTTTCAGGTGAATTCACTGTGAAACCCAGCCCCAACCTGTGATGTGATTTAGTGAGGTCAAGAAGACAGATGGTTTGAAAGAGGACTGAAAGAAGCCATGTCCACTGTGAACGATCATCTTTGAACAGAGGCGGTGGTTTATGACACCAACTGTCTGCCATCTATAATCCAGTTTTGAGATCCTTGCCCAGACGCCTTAACGCCCACTCACATCCTGGGCCTGTTGACCTCAGGAAATCACATGATAATGTGGGGCTAGTTTTCACAATGAGTTCACCCGAAACCTTGGCTGATTGTGACCAACACCCGTTTTTTACATCTTGGCTCGTGTGATTACATCATTAGGGGTCAATGTCCCCTGGGGGAATCTCCCATTGGGCTTAAGTCTGGGACTCTCCACCATTTGACCTTAGAACTGAAGAAGCTTCTCGGATGAGAGTTGAAACGTCTTCAAGCAAAAACATATTTCTGTAACTTCTTGATGTACTTACACCTACAATACTTCTACACAGAAAAAAATTTGTAATAAGTAATAATAATTTTATTTACCAGAATGATATAGTATAACACTACAATATACTTAAAAGGATTACTCATACTGTATTAACAATGTAATAATCTCAGTTATAAAGTTATATTTTAAATTCAACATGTTGACACCTGTAAAATTGTTCAACTCTCTATAACGTAGCTTCTTCACTGTTGTTTGGCTTGGTTATTTCTTTCACTGAATAATGCAAAAGCTGCACACAAGTTATGCGTGTTACATAGGACTGCTCAGAGCCTACAATAGCCTATAATCAGACCAAGTAAGCAAAATGGTAGCGACAGTGCCCTATGTCACAACATATTTTTTCAAAGTATGTCTATAGGAAGGTCACAACCTCTCTGCAAGAGCATATGCACACAGCCACACACCATTAGCTGACAGGTTTTTTACTTGCCAAAATTGGAGTACTTGGAGTACCTGTACATGTTTAGGCAAAATCTGAATATGTTAACTTTATATTAAATCTATATTATATATTATATTACATTTATATTAAATCTATACATATGTCATCAATTTCTTGATATATCACCAACGATGCATCTATGCAAAAAAAAAACAGTATAGGAATTTTATTTTTCTGCATTATATAGAATAAGTATAACTCCATATCAAACTTTAAAGGATCACTTATATTTTATCAACACGTAATAATGTTACTTATAATGTTATAAATCATATTGAACATGTTGGCACAAATTGTACAACTCTCCATAACTTATGAAAGCTGCTTCCCTGTTGTTTAGCTTGATTATTTCTTTCACTGAATCATGCAAAAGTTGCACACAAGTCAGGGATGTTATCTAGGACTGTTTTAGCCTATAGCAAGACGAAGCAAGGAAAATGGCGGAGACAGGAGTCCTATTTCACAATGTAATGGTAGATGGCCTGCATTTATATAGCGCTTTTCTAGTCCCTAAGGACCCCAAAGCGCTTCACACTACATTCAGTGGTTAGCGATGGCTACTGATTATTCTGCTCAAAGTCGCAGGAAAACAAACATATACATGGATGCTTGCTTTGTGCTGTTCTTCAGCTGCAAAACAAACTTACTGGCAGCTCATACATTTTACCAGTTTAAGCTATTTCTCCTTGTAATTTTCCTTTTTATTTTTCTCAGAAAAAAGATTTCTCCGCTCACTGCTGCTACAAGAGCCGTTAAAGTTGAGCTAAGCAAACAAAGCTAACTGTATAGAGCCCAAATGTCCCCAACCACCACCAAAACCCACCCACTCATTTGGCGTACAATTGTCTAGGTTTTTTTTTGTTTGTTTTTTTAAATCCCCTTAAACATATGGGGTTAGCCTTCCTTTCACAGCCAGCTGAAACAAACAAATGCAATGCTAATTTAAGACCAAAATGAACTTACCGTCAAAGCATGGAAAGCCTTAGCTAGTTAAACCTAGTAGCTATTTTCTGTGGCAGAGTTACAAAAGTGCATCCAATTTAATTGTAGTAATATGTAGTAGGTAAGAACAGGCTGTCCCCAAACACCTAGTTTGCAGCAAAAGATAAAAAAAAGAATAAAAAAGTTAATATTAAGCTACATGGACATCTCCCAAGTGAGTCTGACGTGAAGACGGAATTGATCCCAGTGTGGGGTATCTCCTCCTCTTAACTCCTCCTCCTTCTTCTTCGTGATTTTCTGTAACTGCATATTTTCCGCCATCTACTGTGCAGTCTGAAAATATCTGGACTGTCACCCACTATAAATCATTCGCCTCTGCCTGTCTGAGCAATGTATTTCCAATATAACAACCCTATAGTAACTGAACTGCAAATTTACAGATTTAATTTGAGTGGTTCTTTTGCGACCTCCTGCGAACTGCGACCTGTTCATGCATTTATGCAGTATTTTTGGTAAGTCCACCACCAAGTTCCAAGTTTTCCCCTTTTGTGAATAATACCAGGAAAATACTTATCCTGGAACCTGTGGATATCACTGATTAGTGGGCTTCCTGTATTTGGCTGATTTTTATAGCTGCTTCCATTTCGGTTTCTTCTGTCTTCCTTGACATAATCAATGAGCGAGTTTCACGCTAATTAAAAACCAGCCGATTTATATACCGTATATATATGTATATATATATATATATATCTATATATATATATAAATCGGCTGGTTTTTATATATATATATATATATATATAATTTTTTTTTACTTTTATACACATCAGAATCAGAGAGACTTTATAATTACAAAGGGAACTTATTAATAAATTCCCTTTATGATTCCAGCTTTTCATGAAAAAAAATCTGTGCTTCCCTATGAACTTGAGTGACATCCCGTTCTTAATCCATGCAGTTTAA
Organism: Maylandia zebra; assembly: GCF_041146795.1. Classification (NCBI taxonomy): domain Eukaryota; kingdom Metazoa; phylum Chordata; class Actinopteri; order Cichliformes; family Cichlidae; genus Maylandia; species Maylandia zebra. Next base: position 10,663,464 of record NC_135173.1, on the reverse strand, counting down.
TATGATTTTGGCACACCCTTTTCCCACAAGGTTTAAGAGTGTGTTTATGGGACTTTATGACCATTCTTCCAGAAACACATCTGTGAGGGCAGACAGGGATTTTGGATTTTGGCTCTAGTTGTTGACTGGAACACCTGAATTCAATTATTTAAATATAAATCATAGTATTTAGTATATCATTTAGTATATCATAGTATTTCCAAGGGACCTCTGACATTTTACACATCTTAATCAAATTTGTTCCACTGTTTCACGTTCAGAATTATTTTAAGATTTGTACTCATTTTAATGTATGTTTAATGAATGTTGGAGTTATTACAATTACAAAAACGAATGCTGAATAAACATTTCACTCAGTTCTTCTTTCAAAGACACTTGTGATGCCTGTCCTCAATGAACATGCTTTTAGATTTATGTTCTAAGAATTCACTTGAGTTTCCACAAAGGGATGCATGTGATTGTGGCATTGCCCTCATTACTTTGACCTCCTTTGTTGGTCCAATAACAGACAACTGAGGTGAAGTGTAAAGGTCATGTTTGTATACACATGTTAAGAGGGCATCACTGTATAATATTGTACTGTACATTTTGTCCCATCTTCATCTTTTTTTTAAAGTAAGGGAATTGCTTGCTTTTATCCTCCTCTTTGCTTGTGCAGCTTTGTTTATGAGTCTTGACATGACAGTCCTCATTCCCTGCAGGACCCCAGCCCCTGCTGACTTTGTCTTGTTGGAGGATGAGTTGTCTAAACAGAAACCAGTTGCTCAGTGAATTCAGATAGTGAGTGTGAGGCGGCAATCATTTGGCCATTACCCTTTCTGAGCTCATATGTTTGGCCTGTCATTGTTCCTTTCCAGCCCCTTTAGTCACGGCCGGGTTGATGCTTTCCTGTGTCCTCATCAGACACTGGGTTAATCACACCCCTGGGGAAGTTCCTATCTCCCATCTTTGACTGTCTAAATGATGTGGCATAGCCTTCGCTGTCATTCTGGCTGTACTTATCCAAGTGTAAACGCTTTATTATTATCTTTGGTGTTGCTAGTCACAGCCAGTGTGTGTGTCTTGGCACGTAGAACCATTATTTATGCCTTTGTGTTTTGTCCTAACGATATGTTTGGCGTATTTGTTTATGAGATGAAGTTAGGTTTGCATCCCAGCGACCAATCATTATGCATTTGGCAGAATTCCCATTCAATAGTAATGGTCAGTGAGAAGTTTATAAAACAGAAGTTTTGAGACGGCTGCAACATCTAGGCAAAGAGAGCATATAATGTGTGTCTGTGCCTCAAGCTTACTGTCCCCAAATATGTCCAAAGGTATGTGGATCAGTGTCTATTTTAGAAGCATCCATGGGAATTGAATTAGGCCATGAGGTTACTGGATTTCCCCCATTGGGTAAAAACAGCTCACGTGAACAATAAAAGGAGGAAAATAAAGGAATGTGAATAAGATAACACCATCACAGTTTCTCGCCGCAATAAGTGGTGGTAAAAATCCTTGGTCAAACAGTGCATGTACGAGATTCTCAGGTGTTCTGTGTTCGTATACAAGCAAGTAACTATGATCATGCGTTATAGATGTATGCTGTCAAAAAAGAATCTGCTTTTCAGTATATACTTTAGTTCAAATGTTTCTAGCTGAGCTGTTTACTTTTGCCACCAGTTGTAAATTACACACAAATCCATGTATTGATCTGCTCTGATATATTTTGCTTTTACATTTATTCTTCTCTTCTCCGAGGTTCTCACGTAACTAAAATAAAGGTGATACTCATAATGATGCAGCCTCAGATTTAGGAGAATCGAAGGCAGCAAACAGCCTCACTGTCAGATGAGTGCAGAAGCAGCGTGTGGGCATAGCGGGGGTTGTGTAGAGGAGGTGGGGTCTGTCCCGTGTGTCAGCAGCCCGATGGATAGAACAGGGGCATAGCAGAGTGAGTATGAAAGGACACGCCGTGCAATGCAGACAGAGACTGCAGACATGCAGCAGCACAGAGCGGCATATATGTTTAAAGAGGCTGCAGCAAAGAGGGCTATAGATGAGGTAAGGAAGCTAAAAAAGGAATGGCTGCCACACAGAGTTGCGTGGTCTAATGTCTCTTTTTTTAATGCTCTTGTTTAAGTGGGTTTTTGCATTTTAATGTTTGTACTGTGTGCACGTCACAAGACTTTATAGTCTAGCAGAGGGTTTCAGCACACCGTGTTCATATTCATCACACTGCCGTTATTTTCACCAACAATTTTTGATTTTCGCTGTGACCCACATGCAGCAGTTTAACTTTATCTATGATGTCCAAGACATATTTGAAGGCAGTTGGCATTACTTGTTTTTCCTACGTGTGATTGTTTTCTCCAGGTGTGTTAAGAATGACATCTTTGGAAACCTGATATTAGGGATTACTCAAACATGTGACTGCACAACAACTCCAAGTGACTCTGAGGTCAAGTTTGCCGACCCTCAACATGGTCTCTCTGTGGAATATTTATTTTCTCTTGCCTCTCTCTTTGCCTCACTCGCTTCGTGCCATAGCGTTAACTGGAGAAAATGTGAAAGAAACACAACAGCCAGACAGTGACAAGGCAGGGCAGTTTCTGAAACAGCTCTCGAGTAGACCTCATGTACCCGGTTCAGCACCAAGTGACCCCATGATTGCACCCGAGGATGATGACTTCCTGGGTTCCCCTTTAAGTTGGTCCTTATCATCATCTGAGGACACAGACAGACAAGGTGTGATTGGTGAATATGGCGATTTACTGGAGAGCGCTGAGACATCTCTTTTCTTTCCTAATGAGAAGGGACCCATACCCAGACCCACAAAGGGTGCCACAGTAGATACTGCCTCCACAGAGAGAATGCAAACAATGAAGTCCTCATCAGCAAGTGTACCACCCAAGCTTACCCATGAACAAACATTAAAGAATCAGCCAGCTGAGACCAACACCGCATCAGTTTTGTATCCTAGAGAGTCTGGAGAGAATCAGCCAACATTCCCAGGCTTTCAAAATCAGATGACTGATACTCACTTACCCTTTCTTCTCCCTGGCTCACTCCCATCACACACATCAGACCAGAACTCAACTTCATCACTGCCCACTGGACCGGGGCCAGACACTCTTGGATGGACCACAGGCATTTCTGTTACCACAAAGGGAAACAGAGATGGATTCATTGATATTACAGATCTTATTTTACAGAGAGAAACTGCCAGCATGGAGGAAAAAGAAGGTAAGAGTCCTTTAATTATTTACAGCATTCCTACTTTAAATCTAAAGCTGAAACTATGCCCTACAGTGCATTTCAGTTTCCTTGCATAACCTCCAAAAACTCAGAATCCACATGTCACTGCAGTGCTTATGATATGTATTCTGCTGGCAAACACAGTTCTTTTACATTCACAGAATGGGTTGCATCACTTTCTTCAAATGTCTCTCTTTGACTCAGTTCTCTGCCCTGGTCTTTCTCATTCAAGCCTTTTAGCACAGATTCTCCAGTTCAAACTTACACTCTCCTGTTAAAGTAAAACATTTTATTCACATTGCAGTCAGCCCGCACTCAAAGGTTACTGGATAATGCAGCATGCACACTATTTACTGTACACACACACAAATACTAGCATTTACTTGTCAAAGTAAATGTTGTGTCCACAAGCATATGAGGACTTGAAAGAAATTAATAAGGAATTTGCTTCCTCCTGTGTATGCATTTAACACCACACATTTTCAATGTAACAACAAGTTTATTGAATAACTGCATCAAGATGGAGTACATATTAAATGTACTCTCATTTTTATTAGATTTCATAGACAGCAGAGCGAAAGCCCCGCACTTATAAGTGCTCTCTGTTCGCTGCATCTATACTGATTGCTTCACTACTAATGGAGGACCAGAAATAGGACACATTCCATTTATAACCAGTAGGTTCCCTGATTCCCTGATTGCCCTATACAGCTTATTTCATATACAGAATAAGAAACTCACATTTTTTGTTTGTTACAATGTTATCATCAGTCATAAACCTCTTTCGCATTCTTACAGATAACAACATCGCTTCACTAATGCAAATTTACTTATAGCCACACAAAATGAGAGCAGGCATGAGGTCAATACTGGCTAATCAGCACACATACAGTATCTCTCTTCCTCACTTTCACACAAACACATATGCACACAACCTACTGCTCATGCTCCCACTCTGTCTGTGACCCAGTTAGATTCCCAGTTACAAGCCCGTTCTGTTTTATTATGGATTAGCTTCACACACAGCAGATTACACCCTGCTCTCTTTTTAGAAAATGAAGATTGTGCGTAAAAATAAATTTGGCCTGTATCCAGAGGTTAGATTAGCACCAGTATGTTCATTTCTCGAGAAAAAAATGTCATTATTAAAGATAATATGACACATTACCACCACACAAAAAAATAATAAAAATACACAGGTGTATTAGGTGTGAAGCAAAGCCATGCTTTGAGCTTAATGCTAACACTAGCATTCTAACATGCTCATGATGACATGGATAAAGTGCTGATGACATTGACAGTATAAAACATGGATGTAGCTTACAGAGCATTAAACCTGCATTCTAATTAATGGCCACCAGAGGGCGGCCCTATAGAAGTCTATGGGAAAAACGACTCCTGACTTGACCTACCCTGCTGAGTTCACAGGCTCAGTCACTCATTTAGAGACATATTAAATTTTTAAAAACTAAGACATGTTTAATACTATGTTTTAAAAAACCATAGCGATGTCCATCTTTTACACTGTCTATGTATTACTATACCATCATATTTATGCAAGTTAGCATGTTTGCTCGTTTGCCAACGAAAAACTTTAAATTAAGTCTGTACTTAAATTTTCTACTTTTTGGTTTTCTTTTGACATAACCAATATGGTGTTCATGTGTTTTTTATATTCTTTACAGATGACTCCAAGAATGATTCAAAAGCCAGAAGCCCAAGCCGGCTAGATGGTAACATGGACACAATTGCCACAACCTGCAAAACATTAAATCATTCCTGGACACCTACCTACCCAGAGGATTTTACTCACAACAAGCCTCTGCACCCCTTTCTGGCTCTCACCCCTTCATTTTTGGTCCCTTTGTATTCAGACTGGAACTCTGCCCTGGCTACGTGGGGATTTGCATGGGAAGCACATATCTATGGCCTGGGCTCTGTCTTCACTGTATTTGGCCTAATCTCTGTAGTCTGCCTGTTAGGGCTGCCCCTGAGGTGTCCCCCAGGAAGCCCCTACTTCACAATGCTGCACTTGTTCATTTTGGCATTTGCAGGGATCCAAGCTTTCTGTTTGCTTTACGATGCTTACAGTTACCAAGATCGCCTTTCCCCTGTTGTCTCTCTGCTGCTCTCCGAACTGCCATTGCCATGTTTGATCTCAGCATTTTCCCTGGCCTTCCTCCTTCTTTCCTTTCGTTCATGCAAGCATCTTTCACTTTCACCTGTTATTTCTGCCTCCTTCTCAGCCTTGCCAAAGCCTTGCTTGTTGCTATGTTTGGCCCTGTTACATTTTATTATCTCTTTGGGATGTTTTGGGATTTTTCAGCTCTTTCACAGCCTCCCGACTGTCATCCTGCTCTTTCCTCAGGGTGTGTTCGTATGTCTCGCCACCTTTCTCTCATGCTCATACCTCATCTTCTACTGCTTGACACAAGTCAACAGTAGAAACATTTACAGGTTAAATGACAATGGAGAGAGTGGAGGATCTCCTGAGGTGATGCGACCTGCAATTTGCCCCTTTGCTAGTGTGAAGGACTGGGGTAGGGCAGCAGGAGCTGGAGTAGGAACTTCTTTGTGTTTGTTAGGGTGTGGAGGTCTTCAGCTTTATGGGATCCTGCATGCCCTTGGTTTGGGTGGGGTTGATGGCCATGGGTTTCAGCCTTGGCCATGGTGGGGCTACCAAGTAGGCTGCAGACTCTGTGAGATTGGGGTCTGCCTAGGTTTGTCTGTCATTGGCACACATCCTCTATTCTGTAGCAACTCTAACAAGACCATAGCACATCCTAGACCAGGATCTTGGTCCCGTCTATCCGGTGGCTCTCCTTCACGAATGCTCACCATAACCTCTCAGGATGGTGCAAATTCCCCCGTCCTTTCCCAGGGTAAGCAAGAAAAGCTGGTGGCCTGTGATGTTGTAGCCAAGGAGCAGTCAGAGGTTCTTCCTCTTTACTCAATTGTGGAGTCTCCTGGAAATATACCAGACTGTGATCACAAACCCAGCCGAAGCAAAACTGTACTACCTCTCCCCACACCCCCAAACCCACCGCATAAACCTACAGCCTCACCTGAGACTCGCCTGTCATCACTGGATCATTTAAGTCTCGAGACTGACTCAACTGTGGATCTGCAGCCTCCATCTCCCATAGACTTGTCGCGCAGCATCGACCAAGCTCTGTTCAGCGAATCCCTGTTTTCTCATAGTATCTTTGGTTTCCCAAGACTCATACCTGTTTCCTCAAGCCTTTCCTTGAGCTCCCCAAGCCAAGGTACATCAAAGCAAGGGCCCAGCTCTGTGGGAAATACCCTTTACCGAACTTCTTCTTGTGGAGATGTAGATCAAGAGAACACCTTGTCCAACTCCAGGTATTCCCAACCTCAAGGCTGTATGACAGCTCGTAGAAATCAACCATTATCACCAGACCAATGTGATTGGAAAGGGAGTGTTACTGGTTCAACCCAGGGCCTTTGCAGCCATTCCATAGAAACAGGAAAGCTGCGATCACATTCATGGGCCAACAGAGGGCAAAATTTTACTCAGAGCAGCCTCCCACGTGCAATCCCCCACCTGCCATACCACAGACGTTACCGAACCCTGAGCTTAGCTTCCCAGGACAGTCGGGGGTCTGGCCGATTGGCAGGAACTAAACACCTGAGTGAAAGCAAACAGCTGGAATGGGATATGGCTGTACAAGCAGAGTTTGTCAGTGTGTGCAAACAAATTGATGCACTGAGTGTTTGCAGTGACACCATTGAATTGTAGAAAGCTAAAAAACAAAATAAAACTGGGTGTAACTGGAATACAAATTGTGTAGATTTAAGTCTATTCAGGTTAAATGGGGGAATTAAACCGTAGTCTATATGTCAAAAACGTTATATAGACCTAAAATATGAGCCAATATTTTTTGTAAATACTGTACTGTTGATATTGTATATTCAAACAAAAAAAAGTTTATAAGACTGTCTTCATTATGCTGTTTTCAGCAACCTATTTCTTCCTTGCAGTATTGCTTTATTTGAGCAACATTATAATTTTAGAATGTGTCCATTGAAATCATATGTAAAATCAAACATTTGTTTCTAAAAAAGGTAATATTTGTGGCAAAGAAGTTAGCCAAAAAGGAGTTCAATTTTTTTTTTTTTTTTTGCTTTATTTTGTTTTAGTGAAAATCCAGGATTGTGTCGAGGAAATCTAGCAGCCATAGGACAAGCAAAAGTCACAAAAGTTAAAGTTTGCGTTGCTGATGCGTTCTGTGGTTTGTGAGACATACTTGAAAGGGCTTAACTTTCTCCGCTCCCCTTTCCCGATAGTGTGCTAAAAGAATTACAGTCTAAATATATAAACCTTCTGAGGTTTCTTTGAATTTTGAGTGTAAAAGCATTAATAGGGACAAGCTGGTGTTTTTTTGTTTTTCGTTTGTTTGTTTCCTTGAGTTGTTTCTGGGTGTTTTCTTTTAACAGTGGAATATCTTTGAAGAATGAAAACAACATCATTACATTGCATGAATTTAAAGTGGTAGCAAAACAGTTTTTAAATAGTATCAAACTGTTGTTTGAAATTTTTTCTTTATTCAAATACATATACATCCAGTATATGACACAAGTTACATTAAATGAAAGTTTGATTCCTAGGTTGACCAAAAAAAGATGTTATTTATGGCATTGTTTATAATTAAGATGTGTCAACTAGTAAGAAGTTTAATTAACTGGTGACAAATTGTTGGCAAAATTAAAAATTAATTGTTGATTTTTTTAAAAACTGAGTGATACATGTAATACGTCTCTAACCAAATATACTGAGTACCTCACAGAAAAAAGGAAAAATTAAATTCATTTAAAAGTGATATTTGTAAAGATCGTTAGAAATAAATAAATCAAAACTGGAATATTGGTTTTGTTCTACTGCAACACTAGATAATCCATCTACCTTTTTTTGTGCTTTATTATTATTTTTTTTAATACTGAGTCTGGGAAATAAAGACAAATAACCAACCATTCTATATCCTGCTGTGTTATTAATGATAACCTTTTGCAAAATAGCATTTTTGGAGAATACAGCATGTACTATAAAGCTAAGTGGAGCTTTGGTTGCATAGTGACAATAAAAATGAGAATGATGAAAGAAAACAGTGAATACTCTCCTTTAAATCAAGCAATAACATTAAAATAAGAGTAAAGTTCCAGGTGAGAGTGTAAATTGCTTTTTGAAGGCACTCCCTATTTGGAGTGCTCGTTTATAAATTAAGGCTGATGCTTTTCTTGTCCCTTCTATGACAGAGCAGCACAGAGCTCACCGACACGCATCAAAGAAATGACTTGAGTGACAAAGCTGTGCACTAAAAACATTATGAGAATTTTACTCTTCTGTGTTTATTAGCACACTTCACTTGTTATTGTTATATATATGAGAGAAAGAGAACTAAAAGTATGTGATTAAAGCTCTGTGCGCTGTTATTTACTTGATTTCCCACAAAAAAAAGGGGGGGAGGGGTAGTAAAAGTAGTAAATGAGCAAGGAAATATATGGCTGTACTCCTCTCTATCAAGCTCGGCAGATATATCATGACAAGTTTGTTGAAAGGGAACAACAGAATAGGTAATAACAGGATTCCCTCTACACCTTGACCTGAGAGGGAGAACAACAGATTAAGAGTTTGTGACCATCCTCTAAAACTCTGTTCTTTGGCTCGATCCTTTTAGGCTCTTTGAACTTTAAGAGAGTTGTTTTGGGGTCAGAGCTGGGACACCAATGAACAGAAGGTCACAGAATAGTTTTGTTTAAACTTTAGAGCGTAGAAGTCACAGGAGCTTCATGCGTTGCATTCTGATCACATGCGCCCGGTGCATCTGCTCATAGCTGCTGGGGTCGGGACGTTGGGTCCCGATCGGGTGTTTCCTCTTCCACCTGTTTCAGTAAAACCGCTTCTCATGACTACATGTGGAATAGAAAAAAAAGAGGGAAAGCATAAACTTTACAGTTAGAAAAATAAATGAAGATGGTTTTTTTAAGAAAGGAGAAGATGGAGGTAATGATTACTTACATGGCACAAAAGAATATCTAATATGATAGCATGAGTAATAAAGAGAAAAAGATAAGAGAGTTTTATACTGTTGAAGGTAAATTAATGGACACTTAACAATGAAGTATATCTAACAACAGCATGTTCACATACTGTCACTGGTATTAAAATGTTTAGACAACAGAAACAGGAAAAGAAAAAGACATACATGGAGAAAGAAGGGGTTGCAGCGGAGGGGTAAAGGTCACCTTAAACAAACAGTCAAACGTCAGACTTACGAGTGAAGCCCGTGGACGCCACCTTCCATCTGAGCCGACATGGTCCTCTTCTCAAACTTCAGTTCTCCAGAATACATCATTGACCTGGAGACAGATCACAGGAGGATACTTGGCGAAAGCCTTCACGTAACAAATCTCACACTAAACAGACGCACAGTTTGACACTTACCGTAAAATGGACAAACTTTTGGCTCCTATGTCCTGACAGCCATGTTGGATGCCAGCAATGAGGTAAGGAACAAACTTATGAATGGAGCCTTTGTCTTGTACTGACCCCGAAACACCTTGAGCTACCTTTACCTTATCTCCCTCACTGGGCACACAAACATAATTCACATGATTAACAAGGTAAGTTTTCCAGATTAAGTGTTTTCCAGTAAAAATCTCACCTAAAGTAGCGTTTCTGGCTGTTATTTTTCTCCATGGCATCTAAGGAGCCCATTCCTCTGTACTTTTTCAGGCGCACACCGTCGGAAAAGAAATATTCTCCTGGAGCTTCAGTAGTTGCCGCCAGCAATGATCCCATCATTACTGAGGAAGGAAAAAGACTGAATTGTTCAGTGACTAATCCAAGTATACACACAAATTTAATGCCTCCAGAAAATGAGAGAAAATTTCTTTCTTTTACCTGTAGATGCTCCCAGGGCAAGAGCTTTTACCACATGTCCAACAGTTTGAATGCCTCCATCAGCGATTACCGGCACTCCAAAACGTCTGGCATACTCCGCAACCTTGTACACTGATGTGCCCTGGGGCCGTCCACAGGCCATTACTGAGAAACAAGACCACGATGTGATGGTTGGGAGCAAAGTATCCTCAATACAGTGAAATTCATACATTTTTATGTCCCATGATTAAGTATGATCGTACCTTCCTGTGTGATACAGATAGAGCCGCACCCCATTCCCACCCTCAGGGCATCCACACCGGCATCTATGAGGTTTTTGGCCTGAGCAGCTGTCACCACTAGAGAGAGACAGAGGCACAGAAAAGTGACAAAGAAAGGCACAAATGTAGAAGATGAATTCAAGAAGACAGTCCCAAGTAAAGAAATGGTGCTCACCATTTCCTCCAACCACTTGTAGTTCGGGATATTTATGCTTGATGTAGTTTATCGTGTTAATCTGATAGACTGAGTTTCCTTGAGAAGAGTCCTGTAATAATAATAATAATAAAACAAAATTATGGGAAAATGACTTAAGATCGGTCAAACACTCATACCAACTCTGTAGTTCCATTCATCCGGTGATTATTATGAGACCAATGACTTAGCTGACTATATGTGATCCAATAAAAAATTAGAATCAAATAACAGATCAAACAAAAGTTTAATTACAATACAATCAAAACTTACCAGGACAACAACATCGACTCCAGCCTGCACGAGGAGGTCCAGTCTGTATTTGTCGTCCTCCCTGGTACCGATGGCGGCTCCACACAGCAGCTGTTTACGAGAGTCCTTGGAAGCCAGAGGATAATCCCTGTTCTTCTTCAAGTCAGTCCTAGCGATAATGGCGACGAGCTCATCGTTGTCATTAACTATGGGGAGCTTACCTGGGAGAATGAGAAAGGAAAGGCCAAATATGCTACAGTCACAATTATGATTGCTACCTATACGGCAGAGTTACTCTTTAAAGCTTTACCTTTTTTGCTACGTTGCAGTATATCGTTAGCTTCTTTTAGTGTGACTCCAGCTGGTGCAACAACTAGATCTTCTCTTTTTGTCATTGCCTGCATCAGAAAATAAACTGTGACCACACACACACTCGTTTGATATTATAATTCTTACTTTGAGTACTCCGGGAGAGTAGAAAAGTGTTATATAAGAATCAGTCCATTTACCGTTTACCAGATTATGTTCTCAAAAATATACAAATTCTTGCAGAATCGTCCACAACATTAATACACTCACTTCTTCAAGAGGTTGGTCATGGTCCTTCTCAGAAAGAAAATCGATATCCCTGGAGGTAACTATGCCGACCAGCTTGCTGCCCATCTTGCCAGTCTCTGTAATCGGGATCCCAGAGAAACCATGGCGTAACTTGGCCTCGAACACATCGCCTACTGTGTGACGGGGACTCATTACCACTGGATCTGTAATAAAGCCCTGCTCAAATTTCTAGCAAAAACAGAAACACGAATGTCGAGTGGGATTTAATTTCCATATCAGATGGCTGTTAGGGGCTTCATAGATCAAAAATGATTTCATCTGTTTAATTAGAGCACATGTGTGCAGTGACTTTTTCTGTCTCACCTTCACTTTGCGCACCTCATTGGCCTGGAACTCAGCAGTGGAGTTATGATGAATTATTCCAATCCCTCCCATCAGCTGAATCCAACCATTTAGAGACAGGAGTAAGTAAGTGAAGAAAAGCATCATTTGAGCAGTACCTACTCAGCTACTAAGTGTGATGTATATAACACTCTGCAGTGTTTGTACTCACTGCCATGGCGATGGCCATGGATGACTCCGTGACTGTATCCATAGGAGATGAAATGAGAGGCGTCTTCAGGGTAATCTTTCGTGTCAGGGCTGAAGTTAGATCCTTAAAAGTTCAATGCATTTGGAAACAAATTTATCACCTTATACTGCAACACTGAGGTCTACAACAAGCGTTTTAGCAAATTAAATAAGTATTTCTTAACTGGCTCATTTGCCCTGCAGTGAGCCAGTTTGGACGCATCAGAAGTGGAGTTGCTGTACTAACCGGGTGAGTGTTTAAAGGACCCAGGTGGCTTCCTCGAACACCTGCTCTCCAGCAATAACCCATGTGATCTAGTCATGAAATTAATTTAATGTTCCAGCAGAGTTCAAAAAGATGAACACAGTGCAAGTCAAATAAACAACCCCGTGCTCATGCACCTTTAACTAAGCAACACAACAAAGAGTTAGGGACTGATTACAGCAGCACCTTAATAACAGCAATATAAAATATAATGAGTTAAAGGACACTGTGTTTGAAGCACACTTAGCTCACTTTGCTCGTGGCAGTTTTCAAAGGAAACTATTCCTGTGTTGCCATTCACCAAAGCAGCAACCTCACAGGGATTATAGCAACTAGTGTTGTGACATAACCCATGTTGAAGAACCCTAATCCCAACTACATCACATCACATGAGCAGTACACTGAGAAAGTTTGAGCAGTAGGCTATGTTTAATATATTAGACAGTATGATGACACTTACCACCTCATCAGAAGTGAAATCTATGAAACCGGGGAGGATCAAGAAGTCACTGAAAGGGGAGAGGTGACAGAGAGATAAGATCATGACGACTATGAAGTACTGCACAAACTAAATTAGAAATCACTTTTCAGTGGGGTCACATCAGTCATTGCACTGGTCAGCGCGTCGATTTGATCTCAGCTCTCACTGATCACTACATCATCACATGAGTTGTTAGCACTCATGGGTTGGATGCCACCTATCTTCAAACTCGGCGCTCATTTTGATCTCAGCTACTCACCTGTAAAGTTTTGTGTGTGCATCTTCCACTGTTGCGATGCTACCGTGCTGACAAACTCAACACCACCTTTTTAGTGCTTCCTGCTATTGCAGGTGTCGCCAGGACCACTTTTTGCCATGAGGAAACACACAAAGACTTAACTGAAAAAACAAAACCAGCCTCACTGTGGCGACTGGTAAGCAGCATTTAATGTTAATAGTGACATTGACTGACCAGCAAAACACTTGTAAAGCTACCTCTTATAGTTGTGTATGTGAACTATATATTTTGCAGTCACTCCTACACGGCAACATTTTATTTTATTTTATTAGCTGACAGTAAGCAGAAATAATCTGTCAGCAGCACACTGAAACGTTCTGCATTTATCCTCTGCACACTGATAAACCCTACACATAGCCCCATTAAGGAAACTACCCTGACAGCCATTAAAGCACTGATATGTGCAGGACACACACACACACACACACACACACACACACACACACACACACACACACACACATTCTGACAGACACTGCTTTTAATGTCTGTAGCACCACTCAAGACTCATCCTTGAAAGTAGTATTATGCGTAATAATCCCCCAAATAAAACCTGAGCAGATGTGTCATTGCTGATATTAATAAAGATTTAATGGAAGATATGACATAACAGTGTATATGTGTGTTTCTTTAGGTGCATGTGGATCTGTGTCAGCATGTAAGCAATGCCATGAATGTGTTTGTGTGTGTGAGGGTTGTTTTGGGGGTTTTGTTTTTTTCATTTTAAATTTAGCATTTCTTACTTGTACGTAAGTCCGTCACCGATAGCAAAAAGTTGTTGTGCTGTGAGTCCATCCTCAGGAACGTAACCCGTACCCCCGCTGATCAAGAAGTCAGCCATGCTGAAATTTAAAAACACACACACACTCATCGTGGAGCTGAGAATATGAGTTAGCCACCACCACATCTAAATACTGAGCGAAATACTGGTGTATCCCAATGAAAAGACAACAGCATTATAGACATATATATAGCTTTAAATTTACAATAATTTGTTCTTGTTGCAGATTTTATACACTTAAGTGAATATTTTATTATTCTGTCCATCACTTTAGCTGATTGAAAAAGGTGCACCTAAATTAGGAGAAAGTGTATTTTTACTAAAAATAAAGGTATGGTTGGTTAGTCAGCAGTTAAATTCTGAATCCATTTCAAAAAGCATGTGGCTCATCTGTCTCTGTTTCTTACAAACATACTGTAACTAGATCCTATTACAAATGTTGGAGAGAAGACAGGAAACGCAAACAAAAGAGAATCCGTCCTTGTCAATGGAAACTCCTTCTATACACCTATGACGGCAGTACAGTAGGTAAGAGGATTTGGTAGGCTGCCCAGGTAGCTGATAAATGAGCTTGTAATGAGCACAGCCAATGCAACTAGAAAGTGAAAACAGCTCAGTTGCTACTGGAAGTGTAATGTTTACAAGTTATACGGCTTCATATATCACATCTGCACATAGAAGCTTGTGATGTTGCAGCGTGCGAAGATTGCTAAGAGAGTGTGACACTGACCTCTCTGGTTCATACCCAGCTTGAATACGTGTAGCGCTGTATCGCTGGGCTGCTGTCTCATATCCATGTCCATGTAGCACAGGGTGGGCATATCCCCCATACGGGTGAGGTTGCTCCCCATCTCTGTTTGAGGGCCGTGGCCGTGCTGGTTCCATGTCTCCAACAATCCTTCGGTAGTCAATGAGGTAGCTGTCCCTTTCTCCATCTCCAAAGCAGTCAGAAGCATGACCTTCCATCTCTATGAAATCCAGGGCTCTGACCTCCACGGTGCCCGACCACCTATCACGCACTCTTTAAGCACTTGTGACTTGTTTCATACACACAAATACAATCACACCTTCACGCTGCAAGTAAACAGTGGCCTCAGCAAACCCCGGGAGACACACTCTAACGCAGTCAATGCTTTGAGTGCATGTTCACACAAACACCTTTCAGACACACCTGATATGGGAGTAAGCTATCGTGCCGCTCGAGACTTGCAGATGACAAACCTGTAGGAAATAGAAGAAACAGCAACAAAAGATCCTAAACAAATTGTCCAAGGCTGAGTTTGTATTCCAGTTAGTTATCACTTATCCATGGAGGCCATTAAGGCCCTCAGACAGTGGATAGTCTTTTTTTGCCCACCTGTTGATGAAGGTCGCTATCGTGGCACAGCAAATTTAGATCTCCTGTATTCTCCCCAGCAAAAGGAACAAGCAGCCCCCGGGGAGGAGAGTCAAGCCTTGCGTAGGCAGCAGAGATTCATCCCCCTGGAGGTCCAAACTTGCTTGGTTATCCCTACGGCTGGGAGCTTCTCTCTACTCTATTCTCCTGATGCCTGCTGAGCTTAACTCTGTTTCTGACAGCAGACGTCACTCTCCCACAAAGAGGATTGGGAGCATTAATGCAGAATGGGGTGGGGTGAGATGGGTGTTGGGTGGAGTGTAGGTAGTAGTACCGAGGAAGAGAAGGATGGGTCAAGATGACACTTGAAAACACTTTCCTCACAGGAGATTACCATGTTGTGACGGTCTGTGTTCGTGTGTGTGTGTGTAGACAGAGCTGTGAATGAGACAAGGTCGAACCCCAGGATACGTACAAACTTCCTGTCTTTGAGAAATGAGACAGAGAATAACTTTTAAAGACGTAATGCTGTCTAATTAGTTTGTCACACTTAAATTTAGGAGTGGCTTGTATACCGTGGCACTATTATTTATCATGGCAGTATAACAACAGAGTTCTATAAATACTTTCTTATATTATGACGTTTTAATTAATAAAATTTAGCAGATCAACATCTTTGAAATGTCTGTTCTGGCTGCTGTGGGAGCTTTTTAATCTTAAATCGTTAAACTGTTTGGACTGTTCATTGAGAAACAGTAGGAACTTTGCTACCTACAGTGCTTTCAGTAACATCATCTACAGGTGACTGACTGACTGACTGCTTGTGACAGTTACCGAGGGATTGAACTAGAAAAGCCTCTTAGAATCTCTCTCTCTCTCTCTCTCTCTCTATCTATCTATCTATCTATCTATCTATCTATCTATCTATCTATCTATCTATCTATCTATCTATCTATCTATCTATCTATCTATCTATCTATCTATCTATCTATCTACTGCAAGTCTCTCATTATCTCGCAGTTGCTCCCATTCTCCCACCAGATAAAGGAAAAAACAAACCCTCCAATGTATAATGAATGCAACAGAAATGTTGAAAAGCTAAGAAGCAAAACTTATTTTGCACAGAGATTTTTATTAAGCCTCATATTCATGACTTGTTCTTAAATTAGTATGGTTTAACAAAATGTCAATAAATGATATATGGACCAAAACATATGCATATAAGATATTTCTATATTAACTATCCAAAGCCTGAACCATGAAATAACTCCCAGAGAATACTGGTTTTTAAAAAAACGGGACTGTTTATTGACAAATTATAAAACAATAAGAAGAAATTGGCACATTTGATTTTAAATTGTATCATATTTGCTAATTCTGTCATTTTTTTAGCAGTTAGTTTAGAAATTTTGGGTGCAGTCTATTTAGGTCTTTAGGGGGAAAAAAACACACTAATGAGGTTTCAAAAACTCAAAAAAATTCATGTATCAAATATAATACCAGTACATATTTTTCACAAAAGATTCAAGTTCGGTTTTAAAAGGGCAGGAAAGGTCTTTGACGCTTCTGTCCAAAAGATGCAGGAATGCAAAAGCTGCTTTGGAACTAGCCATCTATAGAAAATAAAAGGAGAAACTATTAACTTGTTATACATGTTAAACCATATTTGACCTTTTTAATAAGAGCAAATCATACCAAGCCTCTCCACTAGTTCTGGATGATGTTTTTCAAGGGCATCAAAGAAGGCTGCTTTGACCTTCACCCCTCCTGAACGCAGTGTTCTTTCAAAGAGCTCCCTCATTTTATCTTGACTTGTCGGTGTAGCTCGAATATTTGAATAGGCTTCAGGATGGACCAGGTCTCCAAGCTCTTCTGCTATCGCCAGCACTTCAGAAACTTCTTGGATTAACTGTGCCCTGTTTCTATCAACAAAGTCTGCTGCTTGTAAATGAAGAAAATGAAAGCGTGTATTTAAAAATCATAGAATAAAAATTGTGAACGTGACTGTGAAATAATAAATAATACACACCTTTTTCATGTTCATTCATTTTTGTAGCAAAACTGCTGATATAATTCTGTTGGCAAAGGGAAATAAAACATACTTTTAGTTGTCAACTCCACTGTGTATGATCGGGGTGTAGAGTGATTTTGGATAACAGTGCCTGTAGTTTTGACATCAGTCACCCAAACTTGCTGTCCTGGGGACAGGCTGCCTAAAGGTTTTGCGCGGTGGCGCCTGTTGAAGTTTGCCATGTCCATCATCCTCTTCTCCCTTTCCTTTTGAGCGAGCAGTGCGTTGTCCGGCAGTGTGGGCTCCAGCTGCGATGGAAGCATTGGCAGTGTGGTTCGCAGACATCTGCCCATTAAAAGCTCTGCAGGGCTGTATCCGGACTGCAGTGGTGTAGCTCTATAGGCAAGAAGAGCTAGATAAGGATCAGCTGCTTTTTTCAGAAGATTTTTTACAGTCTGCACAGCACGTTCTGCTTCTCCATTACTTTGCGGAAACTTGGGACTGCTTGTGATGTGTTTGAAGCCGTATGCTGCTGCAAAGTCTGTAAAGATTTGACCTGAATACTGTGGCCCATTATCAGACATGAGGACCTCTGGGATGCCATGACGGGCAAAGAAAGATTTCAGGTGAGTAATGACGTCGTTTGATTTTGTCCTGTTTAACAAAGCAATTTCAACAAATGTAGAGTGATAGTCAACAGCGAGAAGGTAAGTTTTCCCTCCCAGCTCGAAAAGATCTGTGCCCACTCTCTGCCATGGGCGGGCAGGGTATTCTGTTGGCATGAGTGGCTCACTGTTATTGTGTCTTTCTTGAATACACGTTTTGCACTTGAGCACCATCTCAGAGATTTGTTGACTCAGCCCGGGCCACCACACTGTTTGGCGTGCACGAGCTTTACATTTTACAACACCTTGATGTCCTTCGTGTAGTTTTTCCAGCACCTCGTTTCTCATTGCTGAAGGAATGACAAGCCGTGTGTCTTTCAACAAAAGGCCGTCTTCAACAGTGAGCGTGGCTCGGTCAGGCCAGTAATTTCGCAGTAAAGGCTCTTGTTTTGCATGTTCTGGCCAGCCTTCGGTGCACATGTCCATGACGCGAGCACACACACTGTCGCTTTTCAGTTGTTCCTTCAGTGTTTGCATATATGATGAACTGACAGGCATGTTTGCTACAATACTGTCGACATATATGTCTGTGCTTTCCATTAGCTCTTTGTCTGACAGGTTCATTGGTTTTTTCAGAGGTGAGCGGGACAAAGTATCTGCTGTCCAGAGCGATTTCCCTGGGGCGTACTGCACAGTGTACGAGTAACGCATGAGTCTCATTCTGAATCGCTGGATCCTGGGTGGCAAGAGATCCAGAGCTTGTCCTCCCAGTAAGGAAACGAGAGGTTTGTGGTCCATTTCAAGACAAAAATGTTTACCAATCAGGAAATCACGAAAACGCTCACACGCCCATGTAGATGCCAGTGCCTCTTTTTCCACTTGTGCGTATCGTTGTTCTGTAGGAGAAAGGGACCTCGATGCATACGCCACTGGTCGCCATCCTTCTTCCCACAGCTGCAAAAGAACACCTCCGAGACCATAGGATGAAGCATCTGCTGATACTTTAATGTCTCTGTTGGGGTCATACATTGCGAGCACTGGGGGTGAGGTCAGGGCATCTCGTAATGTTTTGAAAGCTCTCACTTGGTCAGTTCCCCAATACCATGCGTTCTTTTTGGAAAGAAGATCTCGCAGGGCTTTGTTTTTTTCAGCTAAATGGGGGATGAACTTGCCCACTTGATTCACCATGCCCAGAAAACTGCGCAACTCTGACACATTAGTTGGCTCTGTCATTTCTGTAATTGCCTCCGTTTTCTTCAGGTCAGGACTGATTCCTGTATCCGCTATGATGTGACCCAAGAAAGCAACCTTGCTCTGGGAGAGCTCGCATTTTTCAACATTCAGCGTTATGCCTGCTTTTTCCAGTCTTTGCAGTGTAGCATGGAGACGGGAATCGTGCTCCTGATGGTTACGTCCCCACACCAACACATCGTCAATGTGACACACCACTCCTTCGAGACCCTCGATGACCTCTGCCATCATGCGCTGAAAGTGTTCGGGCGCTGAGTTGATCCCAAACGGTAGGCAGTTAAAGTGGAACCGCCCAAAGGGTGTGATGAAGGTGGTGAGTTTGGCAGACTCATCGGACAGGGGAATCTGCCAGAAGCCCATGTTGGCATCCAGTTTGCTAAACACTTTGGCTCCTGCGAGCATTCCGAGACTTTGTTCAACCGATGGCAGCACATATTTTTCCCTGCACACATACTCATTTAGTCCGGTAAAGTCTACGCAAAGTCTTAGCCTAGGGCTGTTTTTCTTTGGAACAACAACCATGCCGGCACACCAATCCGTTGGTTCCTCAACTCGGGTAATGACACCAAGCTCTTCCATTCGTTGGAGTTCCTCTTTTACCCTTCCCATCAGAGGCAGAGGAAGCCTTCGCGGAGTTTTGAGTGAGTACGGCACAGCATTCGGTTTGAGTTTAATGTGATAGGCCCGCTGCACTTTCCCTAGACCATTGCAAAGTTTAGGGTAAGTAGTCTTCAGAGTGTCCATTGAAACCGCGTCAACTCGCACCAGCAGGTCAAGAGCTGTAATGGCGGGCAGGCCTAGCAGTGGGGTGTTCAGGTTTCTTACAACATAGACCTTCTCTGTTGTCTGTTTCGCTCCGTAGTTGAGCTGTAGCTTTGTAAAACCTGCAACGTCCAGTGGTGTTTTTCCAGGGCCTAACAAAGGTTTTTCTGGCTGCTGGAGAACTGGTCTGTGTTCGTTAGCAAAAATCTTTGATAAGTCCGAGTCAGCTATTACAGTCACATCTGCTCCAGTGTCCAGTTTGAAAGTGATTTTTGCATCTTTCACTTGTATGATGGCTGTCCACGCCTGGCCGTCACTGGAAACTGAGCCTAGGAAGAAACCTTGCTCCTCTTCCTCCTCAATACTTTGCACTGTCTTGCTTTGTCTGCAGACTCGCTGGTAGTGACCTTTTTTTCCACATAAATGACATTTTGCATCATTTGCTGGGCACTCAGGTTTCGGATGTGGAGAGCCTCCGCACTTGTAGCATTTGTTACTTTGTCTCTTGCTATATTGCTGTTGTGTTTTGACAGTTTTATTTTTGTACATGTTGAACTTTGTTTTGTCGTGCTTTTGTATCACTCTGTCAACTGTTTTCGCATTTACATGCATTACATTTGTTTCACTTCTCAAAGCTGACTGTTGTTTTTTGATTTCTTCTGACTGCCTGGCCATATTTATAGCTTTATCCAAGTCCAAGTCTTTTTCCATCTGCATGCACTCAGACAGCCTCGTGTCGGCCAAGCCCACTACTATTCTGTCTCTTATCAGCTCATCGTGGAGCGGTCCGTAGTTACAGTGCTCTGCTAATGCATGCAAGGCAGTCACGAATGCATCAACAGTCTCATTCAGCTCTTGTTTGCGCATATTAAAACGTGCGCGCTCATAAACAACATTTTTCCTGACAATGAAAAAGTTGTGGAAGCTATCTCTCACTTTAGCATAGTCCCGTTGGTCTACATCACTTAACTTTAGTCCTCTCAGGATGTCATCCGCTTCGTCTCCCATACAATATATGAGAGTGTTCACTTGATTTTCCTCCGAGCTCGCAGACAGATTACTTGCCTGACGGAATCTCTCGAAGCGACGGACCCATCTTGTCCATTCGTGTGGTTTGGAAAAATCAAAGGGCTCCGGTG
This sequence comes from Maylandia zebra, assembly GCF_041146795.1. Classification (NCBI taxonomy): domain Eukaryota; kingdom Metazoa; phylum Chordata; class Actinopteri; order Cichliformes; family Cichlidae; genus Maylandia; species Maylandia zebra. The sequence continues at coordinate 10,642,543 of NC_135173.1, read as the reverse complement.
GTTGGATGCTAAACGTAGCGCTGGGAGTGCTAGCCGCGGTGCTAACTCCTGCCCTCGGACGATCATCTACGTCGTCATTCGGCATTTTGTTTCCACCTTCCCCTTCTCCTCACACTCGGCAGATGTATGGAGTCTTACAAGTCCGGGAGTCCGTTCAGCCGTCACCTGCTGGCTCATCCCCCGCGACTTCCACGCCACCGTTGCCTGCATCCACATCACCGCCTGCAGCATTCACGCCACCGCCTACAGCATTCACATCATCACCATTCGCATCACCGCCTGCAGCGTCGCTGCCGTCAGGTGCCGCAGCCGTCCCGCTGCCGTCAGGTGCCGCAGCCGTCCCTTCATCCACGCCTGGTCCGGCCTCCGTGTCTTCATCCACGCCTGGTCCGGCCTCCGTGTCTTCATCCACGCCTGGTCCGTCGCCGCCGTTGCTGTGTGCACGGTCGGTCCCCTGAACTGTTTCAGCTCTTGTGTTGTCAACCCCCGGACTTTACTGTATTACGGACTAGTGAGCAGTCGTGTTTTGGTTCTGGACTCTCGTGCTCCTGGTTTTTTGTGTTTCGGGCCCTCCTTCCTGGGCCCCCTCCGCCCGCCCTGGCTTGGTGCTTGTGCTTTTTGTTTGGGGCTGTCGGGAGCCAGCCCTTTGAGGGGGGGGGGGGGGGTACTGTCACGGGTCTGGGTCCGTTGGACCCAGTATGTGGGGTTTCATGTTTTTGTTATTCCATGTTTGAGGTTATTATGTTTTGGTTTTAGTTTGCATCAGGGATTGTTTTCTTGTTCTCTTGTTGTGTTCATGATGATGATGATGATGATGACACAGTGGTCAGCAGCACAGGAGCACCACAGGGAACTGTGCTGTCCCCTCTTCTCTTCACCCTGTACACCTCTGACTTCTGCTACAACTCTGAATTATGCCACATTCAGAAGTTTGCAGATGACACGGCCATCATGGGGTGTATCTGGGATGATCAGGAAGAGGAGTACAGAAGTCTGGTGAGGAACTTTGTCGCATGGAGTCACACAAACCACCTGCAACTCAACACCTCAAAGACTAAGGAACTGGTTGTGGACTTCGGGAGGTCCAGAGAAGGTCCACTGCCGGTTCAGATAGAGGGGGAGGAGGTGGAGGTGGTCAACAAGTACAAGTACCTCGGGCTGTGGGTGGACAATAAACTGGACTGGTCATGCAACACAGAGCACCTGTATAAAAAAGCCCAAAGCCGACTGTACTTCCTCAGGAGGCTGAGGTCTTTTAACATCTGCAGGAAGCTCCTGAGGATGTTTTACCAGTCGGTGGTTGCTGGAGTACTTTTCTATGCTGTGGTGTGCTGGGGGAGCAGCACAGCAAAGAAGGACTCATCCAGGCTGGAGAAACTGATCAGGAGGGCTAGCTCTGTGGTCGGCATGAAGCTGGACACTCTGGTGACAGTGGCAGAGAAAAGGACATTAAAGAAACTGATGGACATTATGGACAATGCCAGGCATCCTCTGCACACGGCCATTAACAACCAGAAGAGTCTGTTCAGTGACAGGTTGCTTCTCCCCAAGACAAGAACTAACAGACTTAAAAACTCCTTTGTCCCACACGCCATCAGACTGTTTAACTCCTGGTGCAATTGACCTCAATACTTGAAATGTGCAATTCACTTGTATTTTTATTTTTTATTCCTATTTATTCTATTTATCCCCTTCGTATATTTTATTTATATTGTCTCTGTATTTATATATGTGTGTGTGTGTGTGTGTGTGTGTGTGTGTGTGTGTGTGTGTGTGTGTGTGTGTGTGTGTGTGTGTGTGTGTGTGTGTGTGTATATATATAATATTCTGTAACTCTGTAACTTCTGTCGGTGCTGTGCTTTTTTGGAAATCGAATTTCCCAGAGGAACCCACCCGAGGGATTAATAAAGTTCTATCTAATCTAATCTAATGATGATGATTATTTGAGTTTCATGTTTAAGGAGTTGTTCTCGGTTGTATCTCACGTTTAGTTTAGTTCAGGTTCCATGTGTCATTCTGTCTGTCTCTCAGTGTCAGGTCTGCGTCTTGGTGTGGTGTTCTGAGTTTCCTGTTTTATTGTGAAGGTCTGTGTCATATGTGAGTGTGCTCAGTTTACGTTTCCCCTGTTCCGTCAGCTCAGATTCCTCCCAGCTGTGTTGCCCTCCTGTTTCTCATCCCCTGATTACTGGTGTGTGTATTTAAGCCCTGTGTGTTCTCCTGCCTGTTGCCGGTTCGTCTGTATAACGCCGTGTCAGTCTGTTACCCTGTGTTTCTTGGTATCCTGTTCCTTAGTCTGCGTCTCTCTGCTCCGCTCTCCGTTTTGTAGACTTCAGGTTTGCTCTTTAGTTTCTCCCAGTTTAGGTTTGTCATTACTCATGCTTCATTGCCTGTTTTTGCCACTGCCACCGTGTAAATAAACTTCACTCGTATCATCAGTTTGCTGCATTTTGGGTCCTCCTTTTCCTCCACTCCACACGGCTCACTCCGCCAGCTGTGACACAGCATTGCATTCTGCAGCCTGATTGACAAATCTCCTCCGTGTCGTGTCTCCTGCGCTTGCCAAATTTATCATGTTTGGTTTTGATAACCATCACGTCCAATAGAAAAAACAGCACGAAAACACCCATAACTATGAGCCTCATTCGGACAGACAAACCGCGGCATAATAATACTTTTACGTTTTGCAATCTACAAAGGTTTGCACTTTGAGAATCAATTGTGAGAACTGTGACCAATGTTCATGTGTGTGGGGAAAACAGTGTATAAAGTGCGTGGCCAGGGGCTAGTTATTCTGAGAACCCCTGCTGCAATAAATGAGGGACCACTGTCTACTCTATGATTATTATATTCAACCTGTTAACATTTAATACTGTATTGATAGAACCAACTGATTCTGAAGCAGAGCATCCGCAGTTGCTTCTCCTGGCTCCCCAGTCCCTGAGCTCCTGCTGCTGCACCCACAGGTATGTACAGCAAGCACTGATACCTTTTTAGTCGGTGGGATTGCCTTGTGATCACCTTTACTAAATATCTACAACCAATCTGATTATATCCTGTTTTTGTTTTTTTCTCAATGTTGAAATTAAAATCTAGTAGCAGCCTTCTCATTTCTTTGTGTTTTGTGCTGTTTTACAGGCCCACAGGGGAGGACGGCTCCGAGGCAGATGAGGGACAGGTCCCAGGACGGTCCATCGGTGGTGGAGCTGGCCACCCTGGTGTCCCTGAAGAGTCCACACCAGTCTCCAATGGAGCATTTCCTCCTGAGCCTTGTTCCTGCTCTGGAGAGCAACTGGTCCTTTTTATTCCTGTCTCTCTGTAAATACTTATATTTTATATATTTATGTTTAATGTTTTTCTGTTTGAGAATTCTAATATTATTTCAAATAAATTTTTATAATGACTAATGTCTCAGTTCTACTACACAGCAAATGTTGGCACACGACTTGACACATGTAGAATTTATTTCATATTATACTAATGACAAAATATACTGATACAGTGGGATGCAAAAGTTTGGGCAACCTTGTTAATAGACATCATTTTCCTGTATAAATCGTTGGTTGTTACAATAAAAAAATGTCAGTTAAATATCATACAGGAGACACACACAGTGATATTTGAGAAGTGAAAAGAAGTTTACTGGATTTACAGAAAGTGTGCAATAATTGTTTAAACAAAATCAAGCAGCTGCATAAATTTGGGCACCACAAAAAAAGAAATGAAATAAATATTTAGTGTATATCAATGTGTGTGTCTCCTATATGATATATGGGGTGCCTTTGTCTGGACGTGCTTCCCATCCAGAGCTGCACAGCACAGAGGGAAGTTCCAGCGCTCCTGGAATCCCTCTGTGATGGACCGCCAGTCTCCAGGTGAAGGCACAGCCATGAAGTCGTCCACTAGACAGTCCCAGATGGCCGTCGCTGCTTGGGGGGTTGATCTGACACACCGACTCTGTAACTGAACGCTTGGTGCTGAAGGAGTCCGCGGTGACAAGGAACCTGGACAAAATTGTTCAAAATCAGTATTATGTGTACTGCAGTTACAAAATACATTATTCAAATTCCAAAATACTTTTGTGATGTCAAATTTAAATCACAAAACTTAAATCTTACATAAAACATTTTGTAATTATAAGGATAATTACAAAATGTATATTAGATAATATCTAAAACAGTTGTGTTTTATTTTAACTTCAACATATCATAATTTGATTGGTAGCAACTTTCACAACTACAGTGAGCCAATCACTCATAATTCCTAAACATGTCAATCAGGTAGGAATGAAGTGAGACATTAATAGAAATAAAGAGTTGTGTGTTGACATGTAGCCCTTTCCTTGCTTAAATCATTAATATTTTTGAAAAATTAATCTGTGATAAGACAGCTTATCAAGATAGAACCATGTAACTAGAGATGAACCAAACTGTTCACAGTTTTATCTAACTCTGTTTTAATAAAGGCTGGTGACCCCTGCTATAGAGTCTGACAGCTGCAGGGATTATATACAAATATTCAACTATCCCAGAATCAAACCAGGTCTAAATAAAAAGGAGTGAGTATCACTACAAAGGTTAACTCAGTGGTCCTAATGCTACAGTTTGATATCAGCAAACACCGAGCGCATACATTGACGTGACAAATTCGCATAAGGTGGGGCCACCTTATGCGAATTCGCATAAGGTGCCCCCCACCACCTTATGCAACCGCAGGTTTCACAATGAACTCACCGGAAACTCTGGCTGATTGGGACCCACACCCAGTTTCACACCTTGGCTCAGGCGATTAGAGGATCATCACAGTCTTCAAGCAACTTAAATAAGTCCAGACGCTTTTCTTTGCAAACTCCTTTGACTAGATGACCTGGATGACTGAGAACCTTCACAGACATACTTTTAGTTTATACTCAATAACTACAGCAGTACCATGATACGTTTTTAAAACAGAATAGAAAGACATGCACAAATATTTGGCTGTTTAGAAATATTAATCCAACAACCATTAAGCAAAGAATACAGAATAAAACACGAGTGACAAACAAATAGTACACTGACTGCTAATGCGTAGTGAACATGTGTAGATGGAGTCCAGGCGGTTCTCATATTTCCTCTTTTTTCCGAGGTCGTCATTTAGGAACGTGGTGGGTAGCCGAAAACGTAATATGTTGACGATTTGTCACCTAGCGTAAAATGTTACGCTTTGGGAGTGAGAACGTGTTGGAATCCCAGAACAGAGAGGTATAAAGTGCGCAGGACGTCTGATAAAACTGTTATTATGTATCAAAGGGAACCGTAAGGGCTCAGTTACAATACGAAAATTCATTTCATATATACAGAAAAGCACAGATTATCAAAGATGAGCAAACTAACTAGACTATCAGTACACTAACAAACTGATGCAAATCCCTGGGCATTTTCTTCCATGCGTTTTTTTTTTTAGCAGGGAACGAACCAGAGCAAGCTACATCTACTGCTTCCTCTTTCACTGGCAGGCTGCCCAGATAGCAAGGAAACATTGAAACAATGTTGAGTCAATATCAGGCGATGTCATTGAATCAACGTTGAAGTGTGACGTTGACCTAACGTCACTCTTGCACCCTTTTTTAACGTTGCCCTCGTGTTTATCGTGCAGACTCCTCCATGTTCACAACTTTTGCATAGATTATTCATAAGTTATATATTCTTGTCTTGTCTGCATTTTAACATGAACGTCTGTGCAACCGCGGTTCTGTGCAGGGTCCTCCATGTTCACAAACTGTTTGAAATCTTTTCCGATTTCAGAGATCACGGTCTCTAAATATCTTTTAGATTACTCATACTCGCTCTTCTGAGACCACAAATACAAATGCAACCCAAACTTTCTCAAGTTGTAGACAATCATGCGTCATTTTCTTTGTCATGTTCCTACGTGTGGGGGTTTTTAAAGGGAAAATGGCTTATGTTTTAAAAACGAAAAATGTATTAAAATGCTTGCGGCTACTCACCTTTTTGTCAAGATGTTCCACTTCCAGATTTGAAAGTTCAAACCGAAGCGGTGGCCAAGCTATGGACTTTCTAGCTTTCACTTTCCCATCTTTACTTACTGAGCAAGAGGGAGGATGGGGCGGGGTGAGGTTGGCAGCTTGGAAGGAAAATGTGTTTTTGTCTGCAGTAATTAAAGTGATAACTAAACTTCCTGACTGAACCTTAATTTCCAAAAAAGAGAGAAGCCTCTCGATACCACTGTCACTCCTTACAAAAGAAGCATAATGGTATAGTCCGCTCTAACTTTACAGCACCGTTAATTAATTCTGTATAGATGACTTAGTGCCACCATGTGGAAAAAGAAAGGAAATAAAAACAATGGAGAAAAAGGAAACTGTGAACTTATTTCTTTCAAACGAAAATTAAACAGAACAAAGCTTTTGCAGACCGGGATTGTCTGGCACATTACACAGCACTGTGGGATTCTGTTAACAGCTCACCATTTAACCTGGCAAGCTTCCCATTTTGCAATGGTCAGTTTGTGGAAAACACACAAGCCTTTAAATAGAGGAAGTATTTTGTAGGTTTTGTGAGTCAGAGTAAATTTTCATGTTGGTGGTGGTGGGGTGTTTTTGTATTGAAAGCTCACACAATGTTAGTGAGTTAAATAAATAGATGCTTATTAAAAACTGAAGGTAATATAAATGTGTTTGCTTGTTGCAAAATGATTTGTTTCGACATACACCAATAGCTGACTCAAAAATGTATGGCTTCTATGTGTTGTCTGTCAAAAGTGTTCTCACAAAGATTGTACCTCTGGCAATCCCGGCTACACATTTGTCATGACTGAGTTGTGTGATTCTGAGTGAGGCACAGGGTTGCTAGATCTTAAAATGAAAAATTTCCTTACCTGGATGATCGAGCATGCATCAAGACCTTTAAAAAATATAGGCAACTTCTGGCCTTTTGTAATAATATTAATTATGCATCAGTTCAAAGTACAGTCAGAAAGTGTGGACTCTATTGTTTTTGTGGATTTAATGAAAGCTACATTCTTAAAACACAGTAAATTTCTTAATTTCACTGCTCATACATACAATGATTCACAGTAATTATCACTGGTGAAATACACTTGGCATTGTGTGGTGTTCATTTCTAAACTTACTGATGTCTCTACCTGAAAAGAATTATAAATATTATAAATTTAGAAATTACAGATTTTTTTTTAAATCGTTTTTTTATTTTATTTTTACTGGAACCCCACTGATAACTACAGGGGCATCCAGAGTGTCATTAATGGCGAGTCAGAAATGTTCATGTAGTTGATGTAAAGACTCCTTCACGCTTGAGCTGCACCCTCACACACTCCTGTGATGGGTATTGTCAATACTCCCCTGGCGGATGGCGTGGTGACCCAAGTTTTCTGAATGCAATAACTCAAAAATGAGGTGGCATAATATTTTGAAATTCAAACTATAGTTGCAGCTACTAAAAATCTTGGAAGAGTTCTAATTTCAGTGACCTCGATGTCAAGGTCAGAGGTCAAGTTTTCTCATTCATACTATAATTTCACCAACCAAAAGTTCAAATCTAAGTAACTTTGAATGTGATGTCAAGGTCAGAGGTCAAATTTTCCAAAATCTTGTGAATCGGACCTGGAACATGTACATCTACTAGGAGGTTGATGGGTAGCACGAGTTTATTATCATTAACAGAGAGACAGATGATCATTTAAAGTAAAATCAGCAGAACATCTGTGTATAGAGTACAAAATAAGCAATTCTACTGAGTAGGCAAATACATATCAATTTTAGTTTTTATGTCTAAACATGTTGATAAAATACAGGTCCTTGTAAGAAGGTTTAACAGTAAAATATTAAGAAGCCCAATTAAAATGTTTTTTTAATGCAGACTATTAACGTCCAACACAATCCTTTGAAAGCACAAAGAACTAGTGCTTGCAAAGCACAATAGGACAATGATCTGTGTCACGCATTAAGCAAACCCCTTTCTTTAAGTAAACTGAGGAGTATTCACTCATATCCCATGATGGCTTGCTGTTTCAGCTGGTGTTAATAGGTGTGGTGTGTTCTTGCTTGCTGGATTTTTATTTGTCTCTCACATCCCTCTTTCTTTTAGAGTGAAGATTCTTAGTAACAGGACAACAAAGACAGTCTGTCTAGGAAACCGGTGTCATTCACTTTGTATACAAATCTGTACAAAGGATCCTGATAAGGCTGTCCAACTCATCCCTAATAAATGGGATGATTATAGGATTGACACCATTGTCTCTTCTTTTTCTTCCTTCTTTCCTCTTTCTCTTCCTTTGAACTAGCCACCTACAGAAAATAAAGGAGAAACTATTAACTTGTTATACATGTTAAACCATATTTGACCTTTTTAATAAGAGCAAATCATACCAAGCCTCTCCACTAGTTCTGGATGATTTTTTTTAAGGGCATCAAAGAAGGCTGCTTTGACCCTCCACCCTCCTGAACGCAGTGTTCTTTGAAAGAGCTCCCTCATTTTAGCTTGACTTGTCAGTTTAGCTTGAATATTTGAATAGGCTTCAGGATGGACCAGGTTTCCAAGCTCTTCTGCTATCGCCAGCACTTCAGAAACTTCTTGGATTAACTGTGCCCTGTTTTTATCAACAAAGTCTGCTGCTTATAAATGAAGAAAAAAGAAAGCATGTATTTAAAAATCATGAAATAAAAACTGTGACCGTGACTGTGAAATAATATATAATACACACCTTTTTCATTTTCAGTCAGATTTCTAGCAGAACTGCTCACATTATTCTGCTGCCAAAAGAAAAGAAAATTTATGTAGTCTCTTTTTTTTTAACCATATCAGCACACAAACATCTGATTTGACTGTGAATCCTTTTGATTGTTTAGGATGATTTTTTTTATGTTTTATCTTTTTAATTTGACACAGCTTTTGGTTTGCCTACTTTGTTTCTGAGGGAGGTAAAAATTGGAAACATCCATCCTCTTTAGCACAAAATTTATTACATGTATTTATACATAACAATATTTACGTACAAATGTTTAAGTTGGTTTTGTTGTTCTCAAGTATCTTCTGATCAAAATGAGACTTGATTAAATGAAGTCACCCTGAGAACTGAGAGGCAAAGGACAAAGTCCAAATAAAAAATACCTGCAATGGGATGTCCACAGTATCATTTGATGCTGGCGGTCCTGAAAAAGAAAAATATATATGTCTGATGTTTCTTGTTAATAAGAAAGAAATGTGTATGAGAATAAACTAGGGCTGTCAGCGTTAACGCGTTAAAAAGGGATTTATCCGCATTAACGCATTAACCCTAACCCTAATCTGCGTTAAACCCTAGAATAAACATAAGTGACAAACCTGGCATCTCAGCAGTGAAACCAGATGGACGTGACATGTTGGAATCTTGATGACCAAGTTGCATATTCTAGACCAGAGAGATAAACAGAACGCAGAGAAGTCTGATAAAAGTCTTCACCATTAATTGCTATTATCAAGTTTTACTCTTGAACTAAAGCTTTACACTAATATCTATTTTTACAGTACATTGTGATTGTGAATCCTTCCTACTTGTGTCCAAGTGACATGTGGCATAATGTGAAAATCAACTAATAAGATCATTCATTCTGTCTAATGATGCAAAGTGTAATTAAAATGATCAAGAAACACTTGAGAAAGACTTGATAACATTTCTTTTCACTTTGTGAGAGGTAGATTTGTGAGTGCATATTAAATACCTGCATTTCAGTTCTTCCATCAACTTTATCATTTGACTCTGACTGTCCTGAAAAAAAGAGAAATATCTGTATGATGTTCATTGTTAATAAGAAAGGAATAAGTCTGAGAATAAAGTGACAAACCGTACTGAAGAATCTACCTGGCATCTCATGATTAACACCGAGTGGACCACATGTGTCAGGATATTGATTACCATGTTGTGAATCCTAGGAAAGTAAACAGTACCCAAAGAAGTCTGATAAAAGTGCTCCATCTAAAATTGAAATTGTTGACTACTTTATTAGTTCATTTCTGAAATTATAAGTTGAGTTGCACCAATTTTTTCATGACTTGTCCGACTGCATGGTGAATCCCCGCCCTGTGCTTTAAGAACACATCCTTAGTGATTTCATCACACCCTGAAACAAAATGTGATTGTGAATATATGTGATTTCATGCACATATAAAACGTCGGCTGTTTAATACAGAGTGTTTAATACAGGTAGTTAACACATACCTCCAAAGTCTGGCCTCTTGGATGGATCTCCATCCCAGCACCTCTCCATGAGGCCAACCAGCTCTCTCAGCCCTTCTGCCTTTCTCTGGTCTATTTCATCACAGGGAGGTCTGTCCCCCTTTGGGATCTTCAGTTTCAAAAGAGCTAGAGTAGCATCTGTGTGAAATACAATAAAGACTTTCATTAAAAAACATGAGCACAAATGAGACAGTGTATTTTTGGAAGTTTCTTGATAATGTTTATATTAGCTGTAAAACATGAAATCTAAATTAAAATTTAATTTTACAAAGAAGGGCAAAAATTGTTTGACCAGAAAACTGGAAACTTATGAGGAAAAACAAACACACAAACATAGAGAAATTTATGGAAAATGATAAGTAACTGAAATCCATTCATTGTACCTGGAAAAGGCTTTTTTCCGCAAATAATAGACCACAGAAGAATACCATAGCTTTACAAGATAAAGAAAGAGAAGGAATTAACACAATGTGTTTAAGGTAAAATCTATAATCATACATAAATCCCCACAACTATTCTTTTAATGTTTACCTGTATATGTCGAATTTACGAACAGGCTTATATGATGGATCAAAAGACTCTGGAGGCATGTACTGACATGTGCCTCCTTTCACTGTGGACATTTCTTCAGAGCTCATCAGAACACTGGTGGAAACCCTGGACAGACCAAAATCTGCCAGCTGCAAAATAATCAAGGAAAAAAATAAAATAACACAATTACATCAGTATAAACTAATGAGTTGAGTGGATAGCACTTTACCTTGGCATGAAGGTCACCATCCAGCAGTACATTGCTTGGCTTTAGGTCATGGTGCAAAATCTTCTTCTCATGGAGGAAGTTCATTCCTTGAGCGATTTCGTAGGCCAAGCGGAAGGCCAGAGGCCATGGTGGTGGACCTGACAAAGTCTCCAGCAGGGTCTGAACAGATCCTCTATCCATGAGCTCCATAACAATTCCCAACTGAATGTTCTGCCCTCCATTTGGTGGACATCCCCTATATATTCCATAAAGCCTCAGCACAGAATTGTGTGAGGAGACTTTGGCCATATTATTTGCCTCCTCACACAGTTCTATGTCCCTAGTGTTGGAAGGAAAATGTAAAAGCTTTAGGAAAGGACTAGTTCATGTACTTGGAAGTATAAAAATTAAGAAATAGTTCTGTTCAAATTTTACCCAGCAGCATGTTGAAGTAGCTTAATGGCCACGTCACACCTCCACTTCTTGTGTCTAGCCTTGAAGACTTGACCAAATCCACCAAAGCCAATTAACTGCCAGTTCTCCAAGCTTTCGTTTCCAACTGATTCTAATTTAGGTCTCTGCAGTTCCATCACCTGCTGAACTCAGGTACAAAACCTTAAAACATAATAAAATGACACAGTGAGGAGAATAAACCCAGCTTTTGTAAGTATTTTTTACAACACCTTAGAAGTCTTTGTTGTTGCACTAACATGAAAGCAACTGGAAGCAACACATTGATACACATTTTCCACTTTTTTAGCAATACTGGTGCACTTCTCACGACATTTTTGAAATTCTGGATTCTGAATTTCCCAAAGCTAGAAAGAAAAAAAGGAGACTAAACTCCTATACAGCCAGTAAGGCTCTACCCTCACTCTTCTGTGTCTTCTTCTTCCTACTTCACTGACAGACCGCTGTCCCCTCCACAAATTGTTTTAATTCCACTCCGCTTCATCTTTTACAGTACCCATTCACATCGTTGATAATACTGTGTCCAAATGTCCTAACACGTTTGAAAAAATGCTTGGAAGGAAATGACAAAAAATATTAATGAGCAACGAGAAATGGTCTTCCTGTTGTGAACAAGTAATAAAGAAAGAAAAGTTCTGAGGGACATTTCGTAGCGTATTGTTTTGCAAACTGGAGCTGTCGTTTGATTTGGAGCTAAAGCATCTGTGAGGAAAGAGGATAAAAAAGTAAAACGCTGGCTGCTACTCACCTGAAGCTGTTCCACATGCAGATCTAAGAGTTAGTTCAAACCAAAGCCGTGGTCAAAAAAAACAAAACAAAAAAAACAGACGTTCCGACTTTCATTTTCGTATCCTGACACGCCCTCGAATTGTAGTGAAGGGGCGGGGCTTACATTAAAGGTAATGAGCGAGTATTGACAGTATTACTGGTATGAACAGTTGCTTATAACTTTTTTGAGAGACAATATTTTGCTGAAAAAATGCTTTCTTTCGCCAAAAACAAAACAAAAACGCATGCACGTCTTTACACGTAAAGAAATCATGACCTTTAAGGCTTCAAACCACCGCTATAAAAAGTGTTTAACTAGAGTATCAAAGTTTGATGCTGTAAGTTTCTAGACCTTGTTGGTGAAGTCGGTGGAGTTTTTTGATGTGATGGGGGGTGTTCCCCACAAGGGTGGATGGTGGCAAGATTTTTAGAAATGTTGCAGGTAGCTTAGATTATGCTGCTAACAATGGGTCTGAGTGGGATCTTTGTTGATCTTTGGAAGTCCGTAAATACAGGGTATAGCATCCCCTGGGTATAGATGATGATCTGGTCAACGACTTAATTATAAAGAAAAAATAAAAGAAAAATTGAAAAACAGTCATAGGCAGTCACTTATATGGATACATTTATTTTTGGTAGTTTTGGTGTAACAACGTGAAGCACTGTAGTGGGTCAGAGAAATGAAACAATCTTTCAAAAGTGGATACAAGTGCCAGTAATTGCATGTCTATCCTACTGGAGCCATTAATTTAAAAATTCCCACTAGTTGATTGAATTTTCAACATTTTTCAGCTGGCCGATCATTTCCATGTAATAAAAAACTGTTTTACTTCAGGACTTTACTTTGGAGTTTTATGCTTTTGACTAAGAGAGTCAAGTTTATAACTTCTTCACAGCTTGTTTGTTTCTAGTAAAAACAAGATCATTGCACTGTCACATAAATCATATGCTGCTCCAAAGATTTAATGACTAATAAGGGATTTTCAGTGCTCTGCTGGTTGACGCAGAGCCCTTTTGCCCTTTTAACACTATGATCCATGCAACTGATTTTAAACATTTCATTGATTTATCCACGGCCAATTTATTCCAGTGCGAGTCAGAAATGTTCATGTAGTTGATGTAAAGACTCCTTCACGCTTGAGCTGCACCCTCACACACTCCTGTGATGGGTATTGTCAATACTCCCCTGGCGGATGGCGTGGTGACCCAAGTTTTCTGAATGCAATAACTCAAAAATGAGGTGGCATAATATTTTGAAATTCAAACTATAGTTGCAGCTACTAAAAATCTTGGAAGAGTTCTAATTTCAGTGACCTCGATGTCAAGGTCAGAGGTCAGGTTTTCTCATTCATACTATAATTTCACCAACCAAAAGTTCAAATCTAAGTAACTTTGAATGTGATGTCAAGGTCAGAGGTCAAATTTTCCAAAATCTTGTGAATCGGACCTGGAACATGTACATCTACTAGGAGGTTGATGGGTAGCACGAGTTTATTATCATTAACAGAGAGACAGATGATCATTTAAAGTAAAATCAGCAGAACATCTGTGTATAGAGTACAAAATAAGCAATTCTACTGAGTAGGCAAATACATATCAATTTTAGTTTTTATGTCTAAACATGTTGATAAAATACAGGTCCTTGTAAGAAGGTTTAACAGTAAAATATTAAAAAGCCCAATTAAAATGTTTTTTTAATGCAGACTATTAACGTCCAACACAATCCTTTGAAAGCACAAAGAACTAGTGCTTGCAAAGCACAATAGGACAATGATCTGTGTCACGCATTAAGCAAACCCCTTTCTTTAAGTAAACTGAGGAGTATTCACTCATATCCCATGATGGCTTGCTGTTTCAGCTGGTGTTAATAGGTGTGGTGTGTTCTTGCTTGCTGGATTTTTATTTGTCTCTCACATCCCTCTTTCTTTTAGAGTGAAGATTCTTAGTAACAGGACAACAAAGACAGTCTGTCTAGGAAACCGGTGTCATTCACTTTGTATACAAATCTGTACAAAGGATCCTGATAAGGCTGTCCAACTCATCCCTAATAAATGGGATGATTATAGGATTGACACCATTGTCTCTTCTTTTTCTTCCTTCTTTCCTCTTTCTCTTCCTTTGAACTAGCCACCTACAGAAAATAAAGGAGAAACTATTAACTTGTTATACATGTTAAACCATATTTGACCTTTTTAATAAGAGCAAATCATACCAAGCCTCTCCACTAGTTCTGGATGATTTTTTTTAAGGGCATCAAAGAAGGCTGCTTTGACCCTCCACCCTCCTGAACGCAGTGTTCTTTGAAAGAGCTCCCTCATTTTATCTTGACTTGTCGGTTTAGCTTGAATATTTGAATAGGCTTCAGGATGGACCAGGTTTCCAAGCTCTTCTGCTATCGCCAGCACTTCAGAAACTTCTTTGATTAACGTTGCCCTGTTTTTATCAACAAAGTCTGCTGCTTATAAATGAAGAAAAAAGAAAGCATGTATTTAAAAATCATGAAATAAAAATTGTGAATTTGACTGTGAAATAATATATAATACACACCTTTTTCATTTTCAGTCAGATTTCTAGCAGAACTGCTCACATTATTCTGCTGCCAAAAGAAAAGAAAATTTATGTAGTCTCTTTTTTTTAACCATATCAGCACACAAACATCTGATTTGACTGTGAATCCTTTTGATTGTTTAGGATGATTTTTTTTATGTTTTATCTTTTTAATTTGACACAGCTTTTGGTTTGCCTACTTTGTTTCTGAGGGAGGTAAAAATTGGAAACATCCATCCTCTTTAGCACAAAATTTATTACATGTATTTATACATAACAATATTTACGTACAAATGTTTAAGTTGGTTTTGTTGTTCTCAAGTATCTTCTGATCAAAATGAGACTTGATTAAATGAAGTCACCCTGAGAACTGAGAGGCAAAGGACAAAGTCCAAATAAAAAATACCTGCAATGGGATGTCCACAGTATCATTTGATGCTGGCGGTCCTGAAAAAGAAAAATATATATGTCTGATGTTTCTTGTTAATAAGAAAGAAATGTGTATGAGAATAAACTAGGGCTGTCAGCGTTAACGCGTTAAAAAGGGATTTATCCGCATTAACGCATTAACCCTAACCCTAATCTGCGTTAAACCCTAGAATAAACATAAGTGACAAACCTGGCATCTCAGCAGTGAAACCAGATGGACGTGACATGTTGGAATCTTGATGACCAAGTTGCATATTCTAGACCAGAGAGATAAACAGAACGCAGAGAAGTCTGATAAACGTCTTCACCATTAATTGCTATTATCAAGTTTTACTCTTGAACTAAAGCTTTACACTAATATCTATTTTTACAGTACATTGTGATTGTGAATCCTTCCTACTTGTGTCCAAGTGACATGTGGCATAATGTGAAAATCAACTAATAAGATCATTCATTCTGTCTAATGATGCAAAGTGTAATTAAAATGATCAAGAAACACTTGAGAAAGACTTGATAACATTTCTTTTCACTTTGTGAGAGGTAGATTTGTGAGTGCATATTAAATACCTGCATTTCAGTTCTTCCATCAACTTTATCATTTGACTCTGACTGTCCTGAAAAAAAGAGAAATATCTGTATGATGTTCATTGTTAATAAGAAAGGAATAAGTCTGAGAATAAAGTGACAAACCATACTGAAGAATCTACCTGGCATCTCATGATTAACACCGAGTGGACCACATGTGTCAGGATATTGATTACCATGTTGTGAATCCTAGGAAAGTAAACAGTACCCAAAGAAGTCTGATAAAAGTGCTCCCTCCAAAATTGAAATTGTTGACTACTTTATTAGTTCATTTCTGAAATTATAAATTGAGTTGCACCAATTTTTTCATGACTTGTCCGACTGCCTGGTGAATCCCCGCCCTGTGCTTTGAGAACACATCCTTAGTGATTTCATCACACTCTGAAACAAAACCATGGTCCATGTTTAAAAGGCATAATGTACGAAAAGTAGAGAGTTCATTAATTGTTAGTGGTTTCGTGCACATATAAAAATGGTCTGTTTAATACAGAGTGTTTAATACAGGTAGTGAACACATACCTCCAAAGTCTGGCCTCTGGGATGGATCTCCATCCCAGCACCTCTTCATGAGGCCAACCAGCTCTCTCAGCCCTTCTGCCTTTGTCTGGTCTATTTCTTTACAGGGAGGTCTGTCCCCCTTTGGGATCTTCAGTGCCAAAAGAGCTAGAGTAGCATCTGTGTGAAATACAATAAAGACTTTCATTAAAAAACATGAGCACAAACGAGAGAATGTTTTTATGGAAGTGCCTCACATTGTATTGATAATAGTTATATTAAATGTAAAACATAAAATATAAATGAAATTTTTTTTTTTTTTTTTTTTAAAGAAGGGCAAATATTTGACCAATAAACTGGAAACTTATAAGGAAAAACAAACACACAAACATAGAGAAATTTATGGAAAATGATAAGTAACTGAAATCCATTCATTGTACCTGGAAAAGGCTTTTTCCCGCAAATAATAGACCACAGAAGAATACCATAGCTTTACAAGATAAAGAAAGAGAAGGAATTAACACAATGTGTTTAAGGTAAAATCTATAATCATACATAAATCCCCACAACTATTCTTTTAATGTTTACCTGTATATGTCGAATTTACGAACAGGCTTATATGATGGATCAAAAGACTCTGGAGGCATGTACTGACATGTGCCTCCTTTCACTGTGGACATTTCTTCAGAGCTCATCAGAGCACTGGTGGAAACCCTGGACAGACCAAAATCTGCCAGCTGCAAAATAATCAAGGAAAAAAATAAAATAACACAATTACATCAGTATAAACTAATGAGTTGAGTGGATAGCACTTTACCTTGGCATGAAGGTCATCATCCAGCAGTACATTGCTTGGCTTTAGGTCATGGTGCAAAATGTTCTTCTCATGGAGGAAGTTCATTCCTTGAGCGATTTCGTAGGCCAAGCGGAAGGCCAGAGGCCATGGTGGTGGACCTGACAAAGTCTCCAGCAGGGTCTGAACAGATCCTCTATCCATGAGCTCCATAACAATTCCCAACTGAATGTTCTGCCCTCCATTTGGTGGACATCCCCTATATATTCCATAAAGCCTCAGCACAGAACTGTGTAAGGAGACTTTGGCCATATGATTTGCCTCCTCACACAGTTCTATGTCCCTAGTGCTGGAAGGAAAATGCAAAAGGCTTTAGGAAAGGACTAGTTCATGTACTTGGAAGTATAGAAAGAAAAAAATGTTATGTTCTAATTTTACCCAGCAGCATGTTGAAGTAGCTTAATGGCCACGTCACACCTCCACTTCTTGTGTCTAGCCTTGAAGACTTGACCAAATCCACCAGAGTCAATTAACTGCCAGTTCTCCAAGCTTTCGTTTCCAACTGATTCAATGTCAGGTCTCTGCAGTTCCATCACCTGCTGAACTCAGGTACAAAACCTTAAAACATAATAAAATGACACAGAGAAACTTTTATGAGTATTTTTACAACACCTTAGAAGTCTTTGTTGTTGCACTAACATGAAAGCAGCTGGAAGCAAGACACTGACACACATTTTCCACTTTCTAATAATACTGGTGCACTTCTCACAACATTTTTGAAATTGTGTATTCTGAATTTGCAGAAGCTAGAAAGAAAAAAAACTAGACTACACTGTTAGACTTTTCATCTCCACTTTAAGGCAACATACTGGCGTCACTGTTGCCAGCGTCATACCATGACGCCGTGTTACGGTAGGTTACCGTTCTGCAGGATGATACCGTTTTTTGCTGTTGTGGTATAATACTCTTGGACAAATTATGGTAACGCACTGTAGCCTTTTTTACGGTATCTCACTGGCGACAGTGATGCCAGTGAGATACCGTTATGTCGTAAATTATGTCAACAAAGTAACATCATACTGTGATAAGAAATTGGTATTTCTTATCACAGAAATTGGTATTGGTGTATTGGTATAAACGGTACAGTGACATACTGTTTATTCCCGGTATGTCACTGTAAGCACGCTGCAAGGTAATAAACTGCAATATATTTACCAGTAACTTACCGTTATCACGCATCATCACATCAGTACCAAAAATATACATCTAGAGGATACCGTGTTCCTACAGGCAGTCATTTACTGTTTAACAGGTCGTAATTTACCGTAATTTCAGGAAACAGTAACATATTGTAAGAGACTGTTTAAAAAAAATAAAAAATGCATATATATATATATATATATATATATATATATATATATATATATATATATACATATATACATAGATATATACATAGATATAGATATATAGATATAGGAAGCTGGCATTTCCCCCTCAACTGGGTGCCAATTAATATATTTGTGTCATACACACACACACACACAGACACACACACACACACACACACACACACACACACACACACACACTCACTCACACACACACACACACACACACACACAGACAAAATATAATTCATGTGCTTTACATCACTTTTTATTTCAGGTCTGATTTTCCTCTGCAGAAATACACATTTCCAAAATCAAAAACTGAAAAGAACTGAAAACATATTTTGATTGAGGAAGCACTTGTTTTTACTAAACCATCTAACCCATGTATTTTCTCAGATGGTTGTACAAACAATAACGATATTATGTCATATCCATATCATAACAGACGACATATGCTCAAGTGATGAGTTTTCTTAGTTATATTTTGTAGGGTCTTAAACCTACACTGTGAAGTGCCTTGGCAATCATTTTGTTGCCACCATACAAATAAACTAAATTGAAATGAATAGAACATCAAGCCCCACACTTCTGCCTCTATATACACTTTGTCCAAAATACTGGCTCACACCACCAAATCAATGTACAAAGCAGGGTCCACAAGGACATGGATGAGCATGTGTGATGTGAGGGAACTTGACTGACCTGCACTGAACCCTGACCTTGCTTTGTGGACTGAGGTCATTGATTTGTAGGGTGAGCCAATACGTGTGACAATAAAAGTGTAAGTAGCTGAAATAAATTTTAACAAATGGGTAAAAGAAGGAAAAAAAAAATCAAAACTGTTGCAAGATGACGAAAGAGCTTGTCTTCATTGTTGTTCGCCTCGTGTAGATTTCCAGAAAGCATGGGCCATGGATCGTCTGTGGAGACACAGGTAGCAACACATTGTTCACTTAAATTATACAAGAAATTAACTATAAATGGCAACAACAGTTACCTAATTTGAAGTTTTCCACTCAAATTCAGTAAGCCGCTGGAGGAAAGTTGTGACTGTTGAATGTTGAAGTTCTGGTAAGTGAAGGTGAGGTGTCTATGACGTGTTCAGCAGTCTGATGGCCTAGTCCGTTTTACCATATTATAATTGTACATAATTGGGAATTATTCTGCACATTAAACACACCTAACAAAGAGTCAGCCCAATTAAATTACCGGAGTTCCATCAACTGTATGGTTATTTTGGAGTTTATAGTTTGTGCTGCTGTTAAACTTTACAATATTGACTTCAGTATTTCTGCTGTTAGTGTAGCTAGACTACCATGTTGATCAGTAATATGTAATGTGAAATTTGATATTGTTACTTTGCTGGATTCACCGAGACGCATGTCCAACAACCTTGGTTTATAAAGGAAATTACATAAATGTGAGCTAAATAAACAGAGACTGGATACCTGTGTCCACGAAAAGCTCCTGTGCCAAACAGAAATTGTAATATGGTCTAATCAGCTCTATTTCATAAATGACTTCTTACCAAGCATAATCAGCCTTGGAGTGCCTGGCAGGTTGCTCTCTGCTACAAGGGACATACTGGTAGATGTTTCCTGCCAGATAAAGGACCAAGACATTTTATGTAACGGAAAAAAAACAGGACAGCAAGCAACAGCATTAAACCTAGAGCTGTATGAAAAAAGCTTACATCTGCTAAGACAAAGAGGGAGTCTTCATTTTCCTTTTAATACTTCATCATGACAAGTATGGCTGCTGTGCCAACCTTGTTGTTGGTCAAAACTTCCTCACTTTCTATCTGCTGGATGAGTGTCCTTATACCAAGGTTCAATCTGAGCTTCTGGGTGGAGAAATAGTTAACAATCCTTCTGCCTTTGGTTATGAGGGCCTGACTTAAGCGCTCACTGATATCAATACCTGTGAGTTTGTGAAAGTGGTTCGAAAGACCTTTCTGAGTAAACAAGAATGGCCACTGCTCCTGAATTTCAGCTACTGAAAGTGAGGGACAACTGTTGATAAGCTGCCGCTGAGAAATATATGTGAGGCACATGAAGTCATCCACATCAGGTCTCTCCACAGCTCCAGGTACTTGTGAACTAAAAATTGTTAACACGATGTCTTTCTTTTCCTCTAAAAAGCTGACGTTTCCCCCTCAGGAAGTTCAACTGGCTGCCAATGAATACAGCCATAGCTATCCACAAGACATCTAACTTTTTTAGGTGAGGTTGCATTACTGTTGGGACTGCAGTCTTCCTCATTCCTGGTTCTCTTTGTTTGACGAAGTCTATGTGTTGTATTATCTCGATTAACATGTTCAACTCTAGATTTGATGCTTCTTAATAGTGAATAATGTCCACAATGATCTTAGCAACCTTTCACAAGATGCACGTTTAAGGTCTGTTGCCATCTGAAAAAAGAGAGATCATTGGAAAAGCTACTTTATATGGCTATTTCAACAAATATGTCCTCACTAAAAGATGAACCCTGCAGAATACCGACATCCAGGAACTTGACAGCTGAGGTAACCAGTGAACTTACAGAAGTTCTCCTCAGTGGTCTCCCTTCTTGTTCTGTGATTCCTAGGCATATGTGAATGAAAGGCAGAAAATGTTCTGAAAGTGGCAGGACAGTTCTCAGCTACACAAGAAAACCTATAGTTACCTACATGTTTGTGGCTTTTAACATGCAAACTGAACAATATAAATTTGTGTGCACGGAAGCCACAAAATTTACAAATACACATAGTTGCAAAAAGTTCAAAGACCAATTATCTTGACGCTTAAACTGGTTTAGCCTGACTAAGTCAGCACCCCGCACCGTACAGGTAGTACAAGCACACCTGAAAACACCGACCAGCTATCAGCTTTAAGCATTTGGGCGCAACCTCTGTAGTTTTTATCAAGTCTCATAAATCCATCGACAACTATTAACTAACTAGTCTTTTGAGTCTTCACAGTCATAACTATTGACATTTTGTTTTAGCACTTGAATGAAAATATCCTGGCAGGGTAGCTTAAAAGTCAAAACAAACAGTAATGAGAATGCATTTCTGACTTCTCTCGAATAAGTGAAAAAAACACTTACCTTCAGACTGATTAGCTGGTGTCAATCCAACTTTAATGTGTCCCATGTCAGTCAGTTTTAGGGAAAAAGTGTTAAGTTTAGATGTTTCATTTACTTTTGCGATACTCCGGCATGGACGAGAAATTTGGAGTCTAGCAGAGTTGTCACAAATAGCATACTATCTTCAGTTATAATTCCAATCAACGGTGCATTTAACCTGACTGAACTCCATCCAATTACCTCTGACTACTTCTAATGCGTCACATTGTACGTCAGGTGAAGGTGTGGTGTTGGCTATCACTCTCCCATTGAGATGTGTAACAAGTGCTACACACACCTGTCGCATAAAAACGCTTTAAAAACGTAACAATCGCTTTAAAAACACAACCCAACGCGCTAAACATGAACAAACATAAACACCCGTGTTACATTATCATGTATATCCAGGACATCTCTTTTGAACCAAGTGGTGCTACAAAGGAATTATTTCTTTAGGAGAGTGCATTTAATAGCAATCTGGCCTGCCATAAAATGCACCGCTAAAAATACAGTTTCTGCTTGTCCCAGAATTTATCAATTTTGAGAGTGAAGTTGTAGGACTGATGCTGGTTAGTGGTCTAGGTTTCATGGATGTGACACCTGAACTTGTGTAAAATGACCACCAGAGCATATTCAGAGACTTTTGGTTAGTTCACTAGAGGTGTCTTAAAAAGTACCACCTTATACAAAACAAACGAAGTTCCAGTATGAGAAAGAATAAGAAGAGAAAAAAGCAACACCCTGATACATGAAGTCATTTTTAAACATTACTCTAAATGTAACAATTAGTCTTTGTTTCTAGCCATACAAAAAATAAGTATACTTTAAGTTCATATCATGAAGTATACTTCAAGTATATTTCCCAAGTATACGTTACCTAGTACGTATACTACTAATGCTTCTTGGGACTATATTGGCCCCCCTTTTAGTACATAAAAGTATACTAGAAATTAACTTTTAGATGTACTTTTTGTTCACCATAAATGTAGCATAATGTCCTTTCCAGTCTATAAGAGTATACTTAAAATATACTCTATTCTAGCACAATACTTACGTTACAAGTATACTATTAATTTACTTTTTAGTTTATATTTGAGATACTTCTGATTGAAACAGTAACTAAAAGGCAGTTGAAACTTATTTTTTTCACATGTAATAAAGCCCTTCATTCCTCAAACAGTCAGATAACAGCTCCAACTATCAGAAGGCTTCCTCTGCAGAGAACTACACTCATAGCTCAAGTACCGGAACTATATTGTAAACAGGTAAGAAAATGATTGGAGAGTTGAGGTTTATTCGCTATTGACACTTTTCACTCACGGTTTGAACAATTTCATTTTTTACCCCACTTACTCTGTTCAAAAGGTAAAAGACATTACACAACAATCTTTGACAGATTCTTGTTTTAAAACATCAATCATTTGTTTCATAGTTTTAATTTCACAGTTAAAGCACTGCAATGCATGCTGGGTATTTATTTGTACTTCAGGTATACTTCAGGTAAACTACATACTACATAGTATACTACTAGCACTACTATACTACAAGTATAGAATAAGTGTACTTATACTTTTCTGTATACTTCTAACTGTACTTAAAGTATGCTTAAATGTAATTTGGTCTAAAAAAATCAAGAAAATACATAAAAAGTAAACGAAAGGTATACTTGCTTGTTTTCTAGTTTTTAAAATATACTTATAATATACTTGAATATTCTTTTTTGTAAGAGTGAGACTGGTTGTTTGATGCAAGTGGAATGTAATAACATTTCACATTGTTTGAATAAACAAATACATTTATTATAATATGAGGTTCAATTCAAGAAATTCCATTTTAGTGTAGCTGCAACTTACTCCTTAAGTTAAAAATAATGCTGTATATTGTAGTTTATATACTCTCACAATGAATTGCATTTTATACACTCTGAATGAGGTTTTAAGTAATGACTCTTAGATCTACAGTAGAAAAGAACAGAAATCCAGATGGTGTAATAGTATAATTTCAGTAACATCACCAATTGTTACATTTGCTGTATTTTACAGCTGTTTCCATGAGTACAGTGAGTACCATAAAAATAATGTAATCTCATTGAATTTTCTCACAATGACATGCAAATTACAGTACTAAACTGCTAACATCCTTTAGAGTTTTTACTGTTGATTTTGCAGTACTACGCTATGGAAATTACTGCAAAGGCTAACAGTGTACACTCAGTTCTTCCAAACCTTTCATTCATTTGTCAAAATGACTTTTTTTCGTAAATACTCCAAAAAAGACAAAATTAATTGTGTTAATTGTGTAAACCAAATTGATAACAATGTTTAAATGTTTTATCAAGATACGAGAGGTATCTAGAAGTATAATCCTCATCTCTTCAAGTTTTCTGCATCTTGTCACTTACTTTAAATGTCTACTGTAGCATTTAAAGCACACCGTAAATGTAAAAGAAAATAACAATTACACAGAAAAGCACAAAACTAAAGTATGTAAATAGACTGTGAGTACAAAAAAAGATGTACTCTACAGACTATAACGGTGATAATCACTAGGCACTAGGAAGAAGAAGCGGGAGGGGGGGGCTGCTTCTACCCTCGGCAATCTTCTGTGTGTTCCTCTTCCTACTTCTCTGACAGACCGCTGTCCCCTCCACAAATTGTTTTAATTCCCTTCCGCTTTATCTTTTACAGTACCCATTTACATCGTTGATAATTAGTGTGTCTATTCCGCAAATGACGACAGTGAAATCATGTTAGCAAAAAGACCACAAAAACAAACGCAACTAAAACTTGTTCCAACTTCTAAACTGTAGGCACTCGTTTTCCAAAATGGCCATTTTTTTTTTCAAACGTACTTTTTTTTTTTCAAACGTACGTTTGAAAAAAAAAATGCTTGGAATGAAATGACACCAATATTAATGAGCAATGAGAAATGCTCTTCCTGTTGTGAACAAGTTAAAAAAAATGTTCTGAAAAACTTTTCATTGCAAACTGGAGCTATCGTTTGATTTGGAGTTAAAGCATCTGTGAGGAAAGAGGATGAAAAGTAAAACGCTGGCTGCTACTCACCTCAAGCTGTTCCACACGCAGATCTAAGAAAAGCCAAAGCCCTGGTAAAAACGAAAAAAACAAACTTTCATTTTCATATCCTGGCACGCCCCGAACTGTAGTGAAGGGGCGGGGCTTACACGAAACATAATGAGCGAGCATTGACAGTATTACTGGTATGAACAGTTGCTTATAACTTTTTTGAGAGACAATATTTTGCTGAAAAAATGCTTTCTTTCGCCAAAAACAAAACAAAAACGCATGCACGTCTTTACACGTAAAGAAATCATGACCTTTAAGGCTTCAAACCACCGAAATAAAAAGTGTTTAAGTATTAAGTATTAGATTAAAGTTTCCATCATTACAAACTTTCCTTTTCTGGCATTGAATACAAACGGGAACTGCTTAAGCTTTCAGTTCCTATTTTAAGTGTTGCATACCTCAGTTTCCTGCAAAGAAGTAGTCCAAAGATACCCTCTTTTTTCCCAGTGTGAAAATGCAGAGTATCAGAGATTCCAAATATGGCAAGAATCGATCAGTCCTCTGACCGAGTATTTGAGGTGCGTTTATGGTGCTTTCTATACGATATGAAGAAGTAAGTAAAGTTTAGTGAGATACAATACTGTGCAAAAGCCTTTATATTTTGCTTCCAAGGAGCCAGACTTGAAGAGCTTTCAGACTTCTTAGGACATTAGGTCTTCTCCCTGACCATTTACAAGGACTTTTTCTACAATTCATTCAAGAATAACAAATACATGTTGCTATTGTGCAACATTTTTACACAAGTTAAAATGTTGTGTAAAAATCCAGGTCATTTTAGTAAGTTTAAATAATTAAATGGTATTAAGTATCTACTATTATAATAAAGTTAACTATTCGTAAAGATTTGGGATTACTATTGTTAAAAAAAAAAAAGTTCTTAGTTCAAAAATTTAATCATGATGTTATTTATATAAATTAACAGTTAATTAATTAGCAATTAAAAATAGATGCATCCATCTGCAAAACACCCAGTAAAACAAGCAACTCACAATGGAGACATAATCAGAATCATAATATCTGAAGCTGTGCTGAAGCTAAATCTTGAGCTCATCAGTTGAATGATTACATGATTTATGACCTTCTTCTAATAAGCTCTCTCTGCCTCTCTTTTTCATCTTCTCTGCAGACAAAGCCAAAGCCAGATGAAGATGTTTTATTCATGGCTATTATTAATGTCAAACACAGTCCTGTAAAGGTGCAAAACAAACCATTGTTCTGCATCTGGAGCAATGGTGCTTGTGAACATGACACTACGGCTCTATGTCTGGTTTGCATATTCAGTCGTGTACACTCCCCCGTTTTTTTAAGAGAGCTGAGGAGTATTCACTCGCATCCCATGCTGCCTTGCTGTTTCAGCCGGCGTCGATAGGCGCGGTCTGTTCCTGCTCTCTGCATTTCCATCCCTCACTCCCCTCCCTCTTCCCCACCCACCTTCATTTACACTCATCTCAGTGAGGACCTCTCTCACCAGGGGCTGCTCTCTACGCTACATCTCTCCTCCTATCTGCATTTTCCTTCATTCTCTACCCTTGTAGAGACTGTCTATAACATCCTCCTTCTTTTGCATCCCTCTTTGCCCTTGTCTCATGCTGATGACATATGAGGCTGGGGATTAATGTAAAGGGCAGCCCTCTGCGCTGGATCCGAGAGCTGAGGTGAACGTCTGTTTTTCCATCACAGTGGAAGAGTGCTATAGACTGGGGAGCATCACTTATGCCAGCAGGTTACATCCCCTGGAGCAGCAACGGGACAGCCTCGGGAGAAAACAGCTGCACTGAAGCCCCACGTGCATGGCTGGATGTGCTTTGTGTTGATAGATAGTACACTGAAAAAGGTAGGAAGAGGGCAGCAACAGAGGGGAGAGTAGTATTTAGCAAGACGCAAACCTCCAAATAACGGTTTTGGGGGAGGTGGGTGTGGGATTCACGGGGAGTGTTTTAAATGTGAAAGGAGGAGTTGGGGTCTGCTCTACTCTGCTCTCAGATCAAAGAACTGGAAGAAGGAGGACCGCACAGACTGAAGAGTCAGAGCGAGAGAGAGAGAGAGAGAGACTGGAGAGACTCCAGTCTCCAGAGACCACAGAATTGCAACTGAAGAGACTGTCTGCAGCACAGGGGGGGTGGTTATAAGGACACAAAGTGAGGGAACCAATCAAAGGTCTTCAGATCTTCATTTGGACAGTGTGAGCTTACTTTGTGAGTGAAGACTCAGATTAAGAGGACATCGAAGCAGGTCCCTTTAGGAAATTGGAGGCATTCCCTTTGCGCACAAATCTATAGGAGGATCCAAATATGGCTGTCCAACTCATCCCTGAATCAGCCGTGTGTTTGCTTATGGTGAGTCTCAGAGGAGTACGGGACTGACACCACTGTCTATTCTTTATTCCTTTTGCTGTTTTCTCTTTCTTTCACTGGCATGCTTTCTCTCACCATTCTCCTCATGGCGCGTGTCCATGCTGCCACTGCCATCTCATTAAAAAGGACGCTGCTTGTTTGCCCCTCCCCTTTACTACCATCTACGGTCCTTTTATCATTTGATAACTTCCTTGTGAGAGGCATAGCTCACTAAAGAAATGTGTGTATTTTCCACCCAAGTGAGAAAACTCTCGCTTTTGTCCTCCACGTGTTCCACTACTGCACTGGTCAAGTGTGGGAGAAATGGCTCACACACTGCAGATGTGAGGGTGCGGTGTTGATCGTGGTGCCTCTGGATGTTGGAGACAGTTTAATTTAGTATATATATGTGTCCTATGATTAAGCCCGCGAGCAACGACCTAAGGTTTATGCCTTCAGTGCAAGCAGATAAGTTGCTAAACTGAAGTGTTTTCTGTTTTGTGCAAGGTCAGCATGTGAACACTGCCAGTATACAACACTGAATCAAATCAATTTCATATTATAGAGCGAACAGTTTTGCTGCAACCCATGGGATTTCTAGGATCTTGTTAGTGTTGAACCCAGTCTTTTATTGGCATGAAACAGACTGGCTTGGTTCACGTGGTTCAGATCTGGCCATAGAGAGTGATGCAATAGAAATACATAACATAAGCTAAAAATCCAGTAAACTCCATTTGGTCCTCTGTCCAGCCTAACTGTGAAACAATGGCGCTGCAGCTTTGCTGCATGTGTTCATCCTATGATAACCACCAATGAATGACCGTAAAATCTGTATGGAGGGTGACTTCTTATAAAAGAGTCTGTTCTGCTCATTTTCATTCTATAGTGTTGGCATTCTGCAGTCCCAGGGGGAGTCATGCATCGCTGCACTACCTGCTATCTCCACCTGTCATGGCTGTCTGTTACTATGGCAATAGGCCATGCAGTCCACTTGAAAGAGAGGTGGTCGTAAAAAAGGACGAGGGCAGGAGGAAAGTGCAAAATATGATGGACAGGCAAAGGATGGAAGGGGCAAAGCATGAGGATTTGAAAATAAGATGAAACAAATTAGCCATGGAAAAGTCAAAGTAAGCTTTTAGCATCATCATGGCGATATACTGCAAGAAATATAATTACCCTGGTGATGGTTTCCATCAAAATGGGATTTGGGGCTTTGGGGACATAACTTCAGGCATCACCAGATCTGAAGCAGAGAATTTGTGTCCTTTGACTCCACATTTTACGCTATTTTGCTGCAAGTATGCATTAGCATAGAAGGTGTTCCATTATAAGTGTTCCTGCTGTCATAAATGACAGGCACAAAAAGCTTTGCTGCCATCCCAGTTTCACAGCCTCTCTCACATTTGTCCTTGATGTCCTACATCCACAGTCTTCTCACCTTTTAGATCTACTCCCCACAAGCTTACCAAAATAAGCTCACCTTGACATGTATACCACTTGCTCTTTTGGCATTTTCTTTGAAAAATATTTATTGATGACTGTAAAGCTGATCAAACATATGGACTAACGTGTCTTAACTCTGATATTTGAAATTTTCCTATATCTCATTTCAGAGCTCAGTTCACAAAATCTGTGACATTTGCATTCATGCTGTGAACCCATCTTATTTATTAATGGGAGTTTAGCAGCTATGTGTGTGTCTGCATGCTCTTGTGTGGCGTGAGCCGAAATATTAATATTGATCATGCTTCCTGGCTCTCTGTGTATTAATATTTTAGGTGGTTAGGTGATTATCTGCTGCAGTAATTACTGGCAATGCTGTAAATTATTTCCACAGACAGCACAACAAACAAGTCACATCAGAAACAGCAAAGTCAGACAGATCCAATAGATTGACTGAATTAAATCTATAAAATGTTATGGCTAGGAGGAGAAATGTGCAGGGCTTCATCTTCTTGGTTTGTTTTATAAATATAGAACTAAACTCTGGGATATCTTTTACTAGATGCATGTATGTGCATAGACAGTGCTTGCTTCTAATGAGCATTAGTTTTAGAGTAGAATGAAAAGAATCAATGGCATGACTGATTCCAGCTAAGATATCCAGAGAAATGCTGCCAACTAGTACTGGAATAGGTCATAAACTACATTGTATGTAAAGGCATTAACAGGAATTTGTCTGTGAGCTTCATTCCTAGCCTAAATGGGAAATACTGGTTCACAAAGCTAGTTACTATTTTGAGCCCACACGTGCACATGTTCTTACGCTTCCCAGTAATGTGTGTATCCACAACTGCACGCTTGTTTTTGTACTTTAAATCAGAATTGGCACAAGCACTAGTCTTTGCCACAACACATACACTGAGCTGATTAGCTCTGCTCTGGCTCTCTCGCTCAGAGAACCCCCCACCCCCCAGCCCCTCCAAGCTCTCGGAGATGATGGAGAGGTGCAGAATTAAATCCGAAATAGAATCAAACAACTATAGTGTTGCCTTTTAATTAGCGTAGGAGAAAAATAAGAGCAATAATTAAAGACTAAATCCACCCTCATCGTAAGCGCCAGTCTCAAGGTTTAGGTTTTGATGCAGCTAATCCCGGATTTATCATAAATTCCATGTGATAAAGTGTCACATGGAATTTTACTTCATGAAGAAAATGAGGCTGACAAAAATGGGAGCACAGTTTGCCCCAGTGTGTTCTGCTCTGATTCATTCATTTTAATTTTAGAGCTCTCCCGAAAGAGTGGTTGTCTTTTTCCATATGCAGGGGCAGCTGATCAATATGCATGTTGCTATCTGTTACACTGGACCTCACAAAACCCAGCAGCAAGAAACCAGGGCAAACTAGTATCTTGACACACAGACAACCTAAATGGATTATCTTCCTAATGCTGGAGGGGTCTGCTCTGCATACAGTGAGGAAACAGCAGATCACTTTTTTTCAATGTCCACAGCTGCATATATGTGTTAGAGGTTTTCTGATTCTTGCAGGGGACAGTAAACATCTATAAAAGCTGCACATCTGTTTTTTAAACGGTAAATTCATGTTGATAACTTCATAATGCAGCTTTTATTTATAGTCAGGTAAGTGTCTAACTAGGGACCTGTAGCTACACAAAAAGAGAAACTCCAAAGCACAGACCTCATGTCGCCCTTCATGTTGGTGCCCATGTGTCTTCATTACTGTCCTTCATTCAATTATCCTCTCACTGAGGATGGAGGCCAGATGACCTAGTGTGATCAAGCCAGGGGATTCATTCAGCAATAATCAAATCACTGCTCGATGATGTGATGTATCAAGTGGGTGTGTGTACGTGCAGTTTAACTGCAGTGTCCATTCAATATAATTATTTATCCCTGCAAAAACCTGCAATTAAACGCGTGTACACTGTGGGTTTTTGGAAATTATTTTTCCCAGCACTGGATTACTAGGTCGCACTTTCCATTTTTGACGCAGGCGACAACAGAAGAACAAGTGTACAAATGGAGGAGGGCTGAAGAGCATGGGGGAGGGTTAGCAGAATGACATCATACTGAGATAATTGATTACTGCCCTGCAACAAAGGCAGAGGGGCATAACATTTGGTGTGTGTATGTGTGTTTCTGTATGTGGCCAAAATGTCAACACAACTGCTTGTATCTCTGGTACACCTGGTTGGGAAATGCACAATAGTTAGCAGTTAATGAAGTACAATTCTGCAGTTTCTGTGCATTTTGTAAGAAAATAAGCTTGACATAATTTTAAAACTACCTACAATCCACACAAAGGTGCTTGTTTGTAAAAGCACACATAACTATAAACCACACAAAGACACATACTGTCATAATGCTGCGAAGACAGAAAGTAATGTCCCAATGAACAAATTTATAACCTGCACAGATTTGAAGTTCTTATTGGTGATTAGTATGAACAAGAGGCAGAGGCACAGATGGCATCCCATTACTGCTATTCTTTTTTATTGATGCCTCACTATCTTCCACTTTATATTCCTGTCTGCACGCTGTAGGCTACTCTTGCCTACTTTTCCTGCACCACTTTATTTTTGCTTATTTGTTTAGTTCTAGTTTGTCTGTAATAATATAAGAATTTGTCCTTTTACAGCCGCAGTCTGGCTGCAGAACAGTCATGCTTGAGTGATGTTAGGAACCAGTACTGCTGATGTCAGCTAACTAAATCTCTGGAGTTGCTGCAGGAAACACTGCAAGAAACAGTTTTACTCTAAGTTGGATCAAAAAGCCCTTTTCAAACCTCTTTACACCACTGGTGCTACTTTTCGCTGTATTTATACTTATTATTCTTTTGGAAGTGCAAACACTGGATTAAAGTTGGTTGTTTTAAAAGCCTATTTTGCCCGTAAATAAATGTAAGCAAATCATTTGTGCACAAAATTTGATGATCATAAAACTGCAATTTGTTGATAAGTGTCATCACCATAAACACCATCAACATATGACAAATTACTTAATTAATTTTGGACTTAGCCAATGTTTCATTTCTTCAGAGCAAATCATCTTAAACTGGAATACAATTTGACATTTTGTAACATATTTAACTTCCAATTAAAAATAAAATAAACTTCAATAATAAAGACAGGAACAATTTCAATTCACTATTTTTTTTTCTTATAAGTAAAATGACCAGAATTAAAGTGCGTGTATCTCTTCCTCATATGCACAGAGGTACACAGTAAGCACAAGGTTTTCAGGTAGTTTGTGGCCTTAAGATTACACTTAGCCTTCAGTGCCCAACATGAAGTAGTAAAAAGTGAGCAAATCTGATGGAGTGGAAGAAAAATACCATCCAAGAGGAGAAATGTTTCTTAAAAATGTAAGTCCAACAATCACATTTTGGGTTAACCTAGGTTTATTGTCCTCTGATGAAGGTATTTATTTATTAATTTTATTATTTGTTGTCTTTAGCCAACTGCTTTACTTACATTAGTGGCTAACATGAGTTACAAGCTAACTATCCTTTTGTTGCTGGGTAAGCAGGATAATCTGTTTTGAGTGTATCTGTCAAAAACAGCTGTTAAAAAAGATAAGATTAAACTATAGAAGAGTTAAATATGCAGTAAACTAAACTGGTACTGGGTGGAGCTTTGAATTTATACTGTGCAACTAATCACAGTATTGGCTGATTAAGATCAAAAGAGCATCAGAAATGTCTTCTTCAGAGTGGATTTGGCTGTGATCTTTGTGGAATAAATTAATTTTCAGATGTGTTTCCCCCCCCCCCTTTTTTTGGGTTTGCTTATTTTTGCTTTACTTACTAGCTAAGAATTTAATTATTGTAGAATGAGAAAAGGGGGAGGGTAGAGGGAAGCAAACAAGAGAAACAGTTCAAATCTCAGAACATGCATAAATGTATAAAGGTTGGTATTTGTGTGCCAGTGGCTAAAGCGTGTAATTAAATCTTCTGAACTGTTTACAGTCTCTTTAAGGACTATTGATGAGCTGCAGAAATTAACTGACTTCGCCATAGTTTCAATTAGCATTAGTAGTGGTCTTTGTTTCTAGCCAGAGGAAGGTCTCAGGTGTGACTGTTGGAAGTGTTTGCAGTAACAGCGTGGTGTTTGCACTGCATCTTAATGTATGCTGCAGCCTCTCAGTGATGTGTGACAGCATTTCTTGAGAACCTAATGGCTGCCAGGTTATCAGCTGAGCTTAGCTGGTGCAGGTAATGTGAGTGAGGGGTTAAGGAAACTGCCATTAATGAGCACCAGCATGCACCCGGCAGATGCTCATCACAGTCTGCCAATCCTTCCCTGTGCTGTGGCTCCCTGCCTTCACCCTGATGCTTGTTAAAGCTCTCTGTCTCGTTGTCAGGCTACCTCTTCAGGTGCATATCTGTGCAGTGAAATTATCCAGGCTTTCTAATTATGGGTTACTGCAGTGCATAGAACGAATATGGGATGAAACGTGTACATTGATTTATATACTCACTCATGACATAACATGTGGTCTCTTGAATAAATATTTAAGAGCAAACAAAATGCTTAGATCCTGCATCAGTTTTAAGAGATTCCCCTTTTGGCTATTGTTGACTTGCAGGATATTGCTTTCACTAAAGTGCATATAAGATATCCATCTGATGGCTGCCCTTCTTTAAGAGGTCAGGATCCTGTGGAAAAGATCAGGGCAGATAAATGAGAGATTTCTGTTTGTACTGGTGCATCGAGACACAATAAGCTCAGTATGGAGCGTAGGGCGTGAACCGTGAGATAAAGGTAAAGTGAGCTGGATTTGAATGTTTCATTTTTTGCTTATTTGCATGTCAGTTTCAATAAAGTGAATGCATAAATAATTTTCCAGGGCAGTGGCAGTGTCACATTCACAAGGTGCCACCTGTCATGTGAGCCAGGATGCAGGTTTAGGGGAGGGGCAGCAGGATGGCACAAGAGGCGGGGAGTAACAGAGGCACCAGGCGGTCTGATTGGCTCACCATCTGTCTCTGGGACCGAGCAGATGTCTGACTAGAAAGACCAATCTCGATTTGCTTCCAAGTTCACTTTCTCTCCCTTTGTGTGGGTGTGTGTGTGTCTGCTGCTGTGAATGTGACTGCCGTGGGTCATGGATGTGTATATTTGTGTGTGTGTGTGTGTGTGCTACAACGTGCATGCATCTGACATTTCACACTCTGGTTGACACAGGTCCCAGAGGGGCTGATTGTCTTCCATATGGAGTGAGTTAACATAGAACAGGCCCTTGTCATAATGAAGAGCTGTCCTGTTAGCAGCACTTACAAGGTAGGCATGAAGAGAAAATATGACGGGTGAGTCACTTTGTCATACATGTGCAAAGTAACTCACCTGTCACATTTTCTCATCGTGCCTACCTTGTACGTGCAAGGTTATGTTAGGTAAACTCAGGGAATATTTTTGCAGCTTCCTTTTTTCTGCTCCAAAAGAGAAGGAATCATTTGAAGAGCCCTTTGTGTAAAATGAGAGATATATCGTCTTCATCTGGGTCAAATTATACATGCCAATCCTATGGAAAGTCAGCAAAACACCCTACATTAATAAAGCAACAACCCTGAAGAAGGCAGGGTTTAGCTACTACAGAACAGTGATGGTTGTTGGGCAGGACACAGATCAGAATTGTTCTAAAAACCACACTTAGTCATGGTTTCAGTATATTTATTTATAACAAAAAGCAGTTGTCTACCAGTGAAGTCCTTCAATTATATTCAGTTGATCCAGTAATAACAGAAGGCTTGATTAGCTCCATTTTTGTACTCAGCAGCCAGGTTTATCTCATAATTCTCTTCTGTCCGTTGTTGCCGTGATACATCGGTTGCAGCAATATTGGAAACAGAGATACTGGTCCATCGTTTATAGAGATAAAGTCGCAAGGTTTGTCATCCAGGAGACTGAATTGTGTTCTGTTTGACACTGTGTTTCCACTCACTTGCAACTTTTTCTCACTGGTTTAGTTTAAACACCAAAAACCTCTCGGTTAAATTTAGGAAAAGGTGCATGGGCATTTAAAAAGTTTTAAAATGCTCCTGCACCTCATTAGCACAGCATGTTGGTCCTTGCATGTTTGTGTGTTTAAATGCGTTGCAAAGGGTTGTGCACTTTAAAAGTGTCCATACAAGCGTTCTGGTGACCATGTCAAGAACGTGTTTTGGGTAACTGTGAGACTTCTTTGGCAAAATGGCTGTATTTGCTGCCTAAAACTGGTTGTTTTTGCATACCAGGAAACAGTTAATTCACAGTTTCACTAACAAATCAACTTTTTTCTTTGTACCTCTTAAATTTCTCTCTTAATGTCAGAGTGCCTCTTATTTGAGGTTTTTTTTTTTTACCGTTCTTCTGGGTCCTCTCCATCTTTTAGCCATGTCTTGACCCACTTAGCCCACCTGAACCGCATCAACATTTCTAACAAAATGTGGCATGACAATGTTACTGAAAAGCAGTGACTTTAAAATAATCAACGACAGCATCTGTTTGCTTTTTAATGTAAAACGTTAACTGTTTGGTTGTGTATATGCCAAACTTCATGTTGCCCATGATGAACTCACAGTAGCTGTGGAGATGTTTGTCTCCTTGTTTAATAATATTTTCCTGCTGGCTGCTCAAATTGGCGAATGGTAGCTGCGGTCCTCCTGGCCTACTGCTTTAACTTTGCTTTAAAGAAAAGAAAAAAAAAAGAAAAAAATGGGTGTATGGGCAGTGAAACCAGGAACAAATCACCAACATCCTGTTTTCAGCAAGAAATAGAAGACTTTCGGAGACTTGAGAAACTCTTTGCTTTGTGTGTACTGAAGTTTATCTATGTGTCAGTGTTCAGTTCTTAAAATATTCCATGACAGTCAGATGTAACTGAATCAGCACACCCCATCAGACTGACTTTGCTGCGTCTTTCTTTTTTGTCTCTCGCTTCCACAGACATATGACCATGGTTGTCCTAGCAACAGTCATCTTATCCAACGCTTTTTGAAAAAAATCTTTATTTCTCTACGATTAATTTCCAGTGGAGATGTTTGTGATGTAGAATATATTCAAAACAAAACCTATGTAAACTTGAGGATCATGTTTATGTTTCATGTCAAGGCTTACCCAGTATAGCAGGGTAACAAACAGGATATCCATTTAAGGCACCATTAACAATGACTGGTCTCATTTGAGTGGGTATTTGAATAAGGTTTTGAATGTGTTTCAGACGGTTTAATTATAAGGTGGGAAGTTGAAATGCGAAATGTCATTTCTTCCCGCCGTGCATTTATTGCAATATGTTGAAATATGTTAATGTTAAAAAATATGTTATGTTAAAATGCTCAGTGCCACCAGGTATGTGTTCTTGCTTTTCTGTGAGGAGCAACTGCATGTGTAGTTCAGTTAAGAGAAGTAACGGAACAGCTATAGAAAAGCAGAAAGTGCAATTTCAGTGCATGATCTTCCTGTGTGAAAAATGATGTAAACTGCAGAACTAGGTGTTGAGAAATATTAGCAGAAGAACAAACACACATGCTGCAACAAAATTAGTCAAGACTGTGTTACAGAGTTTCACATATGACCGACAAAATCTTTGATTTAACTCCCTGTGACCCTTAGAAATGTCATGATTTAGGTGTGATGTTCATTAACTCACTGGGTGTTTTTTTTTTGTAATGATATGGTAATAGCTTACAGTACAAAAAGTGCCTGTGTGTATATGTGTCTGTATGGCTTTAACTCTTAAACAATGAAAGCAAGACTTTTGTTTAACCCACTGAGTTAAAGCTGAAAGTCTGCACGTCAATAACATTTTGATTGTGTGATTTCATATCCACTGTGGTCGTTTAAAGAGGCAAGATTGTCAATTTATCCAGATATTTATGGACCTGAATGCATTTTACAGCTAATTCTCCATGGAGCAGGGGTAAAATGAAAAAGATGAAATAGCAGAGCAGAGCAAGACAAAGAGGGCCAAGCTATAAACCTTTCGTTTTTCTGCCTCTAGAGGGAGATAAAGACATGATAAAGCCTGTTTGAAAGTCTCACCTTTACTCCAACGTACCTCATGTCATTGTTGCCAAATAGCTCAGTGTTTGTCTTATCTGTCCATAAAACTTGCATGCATTTTGTATGCATTTGACATGTCCATGTGGGCATCTGCAGATTTCTGCATATTGATGTATATTTCACTTAACTGTGGACAGTGACCCTGGTGTTCATGCACTAGTTCCAGTTCAAGGCAGGTATGAGCCTTAGTGGTTCCAGGGTTCTTCCTGAAGATCCTAACCAATTCCCGCTCATCGGAGGGTAACAGTTTAGGTCTTCTTCCAGGCCTTGGCAAAATGATGGCTTCTACTTACATATAGTGTTTTTAACTGATGATCTTGTATAAATCTGTGAGTTTCCTTGTTAGATCCTCACTGAGTTCCTTGGACTTTCCAATTGTTCCGAGTGTTAGTCAGTCTAATGAGTGCTGTCAAACAAAACCATTTTATGTTGGCAAAAAGGACCTACCAGCTGTAGTCAATCATGATCACTAATGAGAAGTTAATAGGTTCAGCAACAATTATTAAATGTTTTTAATGAAGTTAACATATTCAGGTATGAAAACCATTGAAGATGTATGCTGTACAATCATTTCCACCCTGGCCAAATGCAAAGTTATGACCACAACTATATATCTAATATAAGATCTATGATCATTTGTGCTTTTAAAATTGTACCGTGCATTTTGCAGTTCTTAATGCATCCAGGAGCCTGCAGGAAGTGTTGTATTCTGGTCATTTGAGCACACCTGTCATTACATGCAAATTCAGCCGGTCAGAGAGCATTAAGTCAATAGTAACGTTTTATTATTGCAAATTATTGTAAAAGGTGTGTACCCATGAGCTAGTTCATGTTTGTGCGCACACACAAAGAGAGTAAAAACAGTGTATAAATGAGGTTCATAATAGGCTGTCATTCTGCTATGGCTAAATCAGGATTATGTAAGCAAGTTACAAAAATATGAAACTATAATAAACTAAACTTACAAGATGTGTAATTAGATTATGATTACACTGTTAATGACTGTCTTTGTAAGGGAAATTTTATTTGACCAACAGAGGATGCATTTTATTTGCTTAAACAATTTGCATAAAGGAAACAAGAGTATTTTTGAAATTTAAAAAATTGTGGCTGCATCCATTTTTAAGTGAACATTTATTTATGTTTATCTGTTTTGTAATTTAGTTAATTACGGTTCTTATTACAACGATGTCCGGTAATTTGTATTCAGTTCATTTCAAACTAATGCACAATTTCCACCCAGAGCTATTAGCTGAAAACTTAAGACCCAGTCCTGCTGATCAGTGACTGATATCAACACTGACTGACGTTAACCAGCCTAATTCCCTCAGTCATGTATAATATTTAATAAATATATATATATTATTTAGTACTGAGGGAATGTATTACCCAACAGGCACACTGATGACGGGGTGAAGGATGAATTTACTTACTGTATGGATTCCTAATGGTTGTAAAATAGTGTATTAGTAGTAGTGTATGTGCAGTATATGTAAATTCTTACATTCATCTTAAAAGTTGTCAGACTTGCCAGAAACCTGCTCCAAACTTTGTTCGTTAAAGGTCGACATACACATTAACATATATAGTATAGGAATCTTTCTCCCTGAGGAAAGATATGTAATTTTTTACTTTAATCATGATTACAGCTTTAGCAGTAATAAACTTTTTCAAACAGTTTGCTATTTGATGTGTCATCAAATACAAGCCTAATGCTTAGCTTTCAACCTCTTTTTATAAAGAGGGCGCATTTTATTTGAATATAGGAACTGCCAGCATGTTTTATTAGAGTTTCTTCAGTAGAGGGCAGTGTTTGATTGCAGGTGAATAATGCATCACTCCTGGTACCTGCTATACTGAGTTTCTGGCCATGCTTTGGGCATGTGTTTGAGTGTACAGCGTGTGTCAGGAATATCGAAATAGGTCACATTTCTGTGAGTGTCTTTGCCTGCAAAAGGAGTCATCATGGCAAAACTGCAAAGCCGCACACTTCCTCTGAATAAGAAAAGGCTTTTCATGAACCGGTATGAGTAATGGTGACACATGAATGTAGATGATGAGTCTGTATAAGCAAAGCCTGACACACAAACACCAAATTAACTGCGGTCAACTCTCCACCATGCTGTCACTCTCTGTGTATCTCTCGCTCTCTCTGCAAGGCTCGGTGTGCTGTCTGCAGAGAATGCTGGTTGCCCGTGACGACGGTTGCTAGGAAACCGTTTTGGAATGACTTCATAGCATCGGGCATGCTCATGCCATGGCTCACGATGAATAAAATCAATTCACTTTCCTTCTTACCCAAATGTGCATTTAAATAAGGGGGAAATATTTTTTGGCACCGATAACACTTCATCAGCATGCACATATGTGGTGGATAGAAAGTGTTTTCACATTAGCACATCTATGGAGGAGAAGATTCTAGGCTCCTGTGAGATGTCTTGTGGAAAAAAACGTGAATATAGTCCAGCTGATGCCTATGTTGTTCTTGTACAACACATTTCCAATCAGTGGTCCCACAGAAGCTGCTTTTTTTTCCGTGCATAAAACTTGGAGAAATGAGGCTGATTGAATATTTTCACCCTCTTTGTCTCTCGCTGCTATTCTCTTATGCCCACACTCCCTCAATCCCGTATGTCCTTCGCCTACAAACCCCTGCTCACATTACCCTCTCCCATCCATCTCTCTCCCTCCTAATTCTCTGTCTCTCTGCAGTAGTGAGATAAGATGTTCGTCCCTCTGAGCTGTGGTGAGGTGTGAGAGAAGAGAAGGGGTTTCCCCCTCTTCCTTTAACTACCTCCAAGGACTGCAGGCCAATGAGGGCAACCACACATATCAAATGTATGCGTCTGTGCATGTTGGTGCAGGGTAGTTTCTGTTTGTGTGTGGGTGTGGGTGACTGCGGATATGTGTGTGTAAGGGCATATCAATGTGCAAGTGCAGCATGTTTCTAGGGATTGCTGTTTAATGAACTTTAGATTAGATGTCAGACATATTCCCTCTGGCAACAATCAACCTGGCGCTCTTAAACATGGCCAGAACCTTTGGCACACCCCAATATATAACAGTAAATCTCAACCTTGGCCATGACTGGTGACTCTAAATAGCAAAAACCAATTGCACTAACATCTTGTTGAAAGCAGAGACTAACGCCTCAGTTCTCAGATGTAAAGTGTGTATGAGTGCGTGTGTTTTGTGATGATTTTACTCTATTTCAATGCTTAAATAATTCCTGGACTAATCCTTTTACACCAAACGTTTACCAAGAGTGAACAGTTTAAATATTTAATGATGATTATGTGGTTAGTAGATTAATGCAGTAATCAACACTTCATTGGCTTACTATTTTAATCCCTCAGACACATACCACATAGATTTGTCAATATTAATTTACGAGATTGCTTGTTTGCCTCTTTTGAGGCTTAATGTGGAGGCAGAAATAAGAGTGGAAGGGTAAAATTCAAGGGATGATACTGATTTTTCTATCCTAGGATTATCAAGCATAGAAGCTGTTGACTGAAATTTACACCCAACATGTGAAAACCTGGAGCAGCGGGTCCCAGTCTGCCAGTTTTTCCATCAGACCTCCCACAGTATTGACAGTGATTGTTAACAGGGACACATCTTATCTCTCCAACTCCCTACTGAGCCGATTCTGTTAGTCTGTGTAGACAAGAAGTCCCTGTCCACCTTATGAGAGTCAGCAGCAGCTTACTCTCTTTTGGCATTGATTTAGCTGTTGTTGTGTGACAGGGTCACACATTGACTTATAGGGTCTTCTGTTGTCAGCCAGATGCCCGGACACACAGTGAATAATGATAAATATGACTCCTTTTTTCTTTCCTTCCACTGTTTCTCTCTGTTTTGTTGTCCCATTCTGCCATGGGGCTGCCAGTCTCTTGTTTAGTGTAGTCACCTGGCTTGCTGTACCAGATAGGTTTTGATATATCCTACTATGCAAAAGTCTTGGCTCATCCTTCATTTCTTATATCTTGTTTTCTTCCAAGCAGCCAGACTTTCTTGTAATCTTTTAAAGTGGTCTTGAGCAATAGTTTTCTTCTCTGAAGGTCTTGCAAAGTTTTTTCCTGGCCACTGGCTGTTTTGTTTTTTTTTAATATTTATTTAATTTAGTCCAGTCCTCAGACCTGACCATTTTCACAGTATTGTGATCTTTGTTTGCTGAGTCACTTAACACTGACCTATGAATCTCGCAAGTATATAAAAGGCATCTAACCAAAGAGATGAAACTGTGTTGTGTCTACACATAGCAGAGAAAAGACTATTTTAAATGGAATCTTCAGGCACTTCGTTCCTAGCAGCCTGATGCAAAAATCTGTTCCCACTGAATACATAAAAACAGATATAAAGTAGTATTTTTGCACCAACAAGATAATTCCAAAAGAGCTATTAGCTGAAAGCTGCTTGCTGTGCAGTGTGTATTTAAAAAATATGAGGTAAATGGACAATTTGAGGACAAAAGAAGAAGTGCCCTGTGTAAAAAGCTCTCTGCAGCAGATTAACGGTATCTAAAAGCCACATTCTCAAGAAATAGGCAGAAATCCAGTAAAGACCTGGTAGTTGAGCTGAGAGATACAGCTAAAGCTTCAGTTAATTCATCTACTGTTTGCTTAAGTCTCATCGCAAATGGTCTCAGTGGAAGGGTGGCTGTCAAAAAGCAATTCTTAAGGAAAAGAAACAGGTATAAAAGGTACAGGTAGTGGATCTTATCAAAACGGATGGCATTGTGAATGCAGAAAAGTGTTTTTGCTGCACTTGCGGAAAAGTATCTGATTATGTGCTACCATGAAATACCTTCTAGAAAGTGTCTGATTGGCATTGGGTTCATTTTAAAGCATGGCAGTGAACGTTAGATTATATGTTGATGCAGTAAAAGCATACCTTGATGAAAACACACACCGAGACAATGAAACGCTATCATTCATAGATTGGCCTTTTCAGAGCCCGGACTTCAACATTACTGAAGGAGTGCTGTCATGCCATCAGGGAACAGAGCAATAAGCAGCCAACGTCCAAAGAAGAGCTCTGAATGTCCTTCAAGAAGCCTGGAGAACTATTCCTGAAGACTACTTAAATAAATGAGGTTACCTAAGAGAGTTTAGGCTATATTGCATAATAAAGGTGTTCATATTAAATACACACTGCGGGTCTCAATAAAGTGCTGCACTTTGTGAAAGGTGACTCAAGTCACCTTTGCACAGTGCTGTAGTTCTGCAGATATTCCCTGGTTGAATTTCCACTATTGGATATTTTAAAAAATCAAACTAAATAATCAAACTAAAAAAGTGGTGTCTGGCTAATTTATCAGAAGAGCACTGAAACGTCCAGAGTGGCAGATGGAACAACAGATTAAACGACAAAAAAGACATCAGGTTGAAGCATGAGTTGGAGAGCCTCTACAAGGAAAAAAACTCAATAAAAAAAACCAAACCTCGTTTATGCTTTCTTTTTCTTTTTTCTTTTCTTTGTTTTGATGTAGTTTAATTGGTAATCATTGCAATTAATTCCTTTGTTTCCCCATGAAGTTACAGTCTCTAATTACCTCAGCCGATTGGCCGTCTGCTTTTTGCAGTGTAATTGCAGCTCTCAATAGAAACACAAACAGCCAGAAGAAAATTACACACCATTTTCACATTTGTCCATGATGTGACCCTCATATGTTCACTCAGTGGAAATGCTGTTGTTTGTACTGGAAAGTGTGAAATTTACAACGAGGGTTAAACGCAGAAGAATATAAAAAAGCAAGCGTGCGAGAACCTAGAGGCGCCAGAACAATAAAGCTGCACACTCGGACCAAAGTGTGTCTGCTCACATCAGAGTGATGGAAAAAGTCACCAGGGATTAATTTTGGGGTTCAGCTGGGGTGACGGGGACAGGAGTGAAGTGGAGGAGAGGAGAGTAGATGAAGGGGGATGGGGAAAGGATGGAGGCAGTGGGGATGGGTTTAAGGAAAGTGTGCATTATTGAAATGTGCAATACCCTGTGTAGTATTGTCCTGTGATTGCAATGTTTATCACCCCCTATATTCCACCCATTCTATTCTTTATGTCCTGTAGAGGTGTAATAGTGAGTGGGATGACGAGGTGTGTATGTGTGTGTAGGATTTGCTGACAGGTTAACATTCACTGTCAGCAGTAATGTGTGATGGTGATATATGGGTATGACAGCACATATAGTCTGGTTAAAAAAAAAAATAGCACTTCGACCTTATGCCTCGATGAATTTTTATGTTTGTCCCCTCAAAAAAAATGTTTTATTTAGCCAGAGTAGTAATATATATTTAATAAAGAGAAACAGAAACTGTGAAAATTTGCTGTGAAAATAAAATAATTTTCAGGCGCAAATGCGCTCTAGATTTATGTATAAACTTACATTTAAGAGCCTGCTGTGAGGTCAGAGGTCATCTTATTAATGCAATTTGAGCTCCTCTCTTTGCCTCCCTATAGAGACCTCTGTGGCGCCTGACAATTTTCACCTCATCAATAAGCTGGTGTTTTACAGAACTAGGGATTGATACAGTGTGTGTCTGCACTGTCTGTTTATGTTTATTCATCTGTGTCTGTTTCATGTCACTGAGGCGTGTGAATTTGTTAGCACGTGCAGCGATACGGTCGCGTGGTGTCATGGCGATGTTCCGTGTGAAGTAGTAAATTGTCTTATGTTAAGTGAACCGAGGAGTGTTTTCCCGAGGGAAATCTTTTGTTTATATATGCGT
Organism: Maylandia zebra; assembly: GCF_041146795.1. Classification (NCBI taxonomy): domain Eukaryota; kingdom Metazoa; phylum Chordata; class Actinopteri; order Cichliformes; family Cichlidae; genus Maylandia; species Maylandia zebra. The sequence goes on along the minus strand of NC_135173.1, from coordinate 10,599,333 downwards.
CATTAATGAAATTCATGACTTTGAATGCTATCCCTTTTTAATTAGATGGTTAGTAGCTCAGTGGCTGTAAATATTGCATAAATTTCAACCTTATGGATCCCCGAGCAGTGCTTTTATTAAGCATACATTCATGTTTGTGATGGCGTAGTCCAGAGAAGACTCTTGTGCAACCTCAGTCTTTGCATTAACGATAAAATCAGTTTGACAATGCTTGTTGTTCATACATGAACATAATAGGACCACATTGGTGATCATGTCCATGCATTGCTGTGCTTAAATGTCTGCGCCGTCCAGGCAAGGCTGCGATCAATGCTGAACTTTGACAGCAGATTCCAGTTTATCTGCTTTTTCATCGGTGCAGTGGATATCTGATGGTGTAGTGGTCACAGCAGGATTTCAGCTTGTCGACACAAATCAATCACTTGGCCATTGATTAACTGCTGCTGGGATGTAAACGTACCTGAAGACA